>NC_139080.1:58685726-59021685 GCF_965140915.1 Aythya marila | reverse complement strand
AAAAGAAAAGAAAAGAAAAGAAAAGAAAAGAAAGAGAGAGAGAGAGAAAAAGAAATAACAGTTGATTGGGAAAAACAAGGCTACCTATCCAGCCAAGGGAATACAATATATTCCTACTGTTGAAATAATTATTCAGAGGGATAAAAATCCTCTCTGACAATCTCAGCTTCCTCAACAGGGTGGGTATTGCACTGGTGGAACTCCATGTTAGAAAATCTTTTCCATCTGTGTTTGGAGAATGCCCAAACTTGTTACTACAAGATAGATCATAAATCAGTAGTGCATGTGTGTGCAGTTGTAGCATGTCGAGAGACTTTTATAGCCTTCATCTGGTTTAAATTCTAGGTATCCCTTAGCTATGACTCAAGATAGAGAGACATTTGAATTTATCAGAATGTTGGAATATAACAGGCCCAAACTCTATAGGAGCAATGAAGACCATCAAATAATCAAATAATGCTGCAACTTTGTAATGGATTCCAAAAGTGAAAAATGAAATAATAAATAAATAAATAAATAAATAAACAAAACAAAATAAAATAAAATAAAATAAAATAAAATAAAATAAAATAAAATAAAATAAAATAAAATAAAATAAAATAAAAGTGTCTTAAAGAGGTATTAATGATCTTCATTTGAAATCTTTGAAAAAAAAAAAAAAAAGAATACAAGTTTATTGTACATTATGTATTTAGTAGATCTAGGAAGAGATATATACATCACAAGTTTAATTATTCATCTAGAGAATCAGGAGATTTGATGAGGAACATAAGTAGTTTCTGTACATTCATCTCCTTCTCTTTTACATGACATTTTTCAATTGTATATTTCACACAACCATACTCTGCACAAGCAATTTTTTTGTCCTGTACAGGCATATCTCAGCATGTAGAGAAAGATACAATAAATATTTAGGAATTGGATGATCTGAGCAACCAACAATGCTAAATAGAATGTATATACTTTCTAACTGATGTCTGAAGATAAAGAAGATAAGAAGGTAAGAAGATAAATCAGAACCATATTCTGATGCATTTAACCTTTCTGTTTCTATATGACTCAATGCATGAACAATATCAGTGTTATTAATATTACTGTTTATATAGTAAACTGTTATTGAATCACAATTAAATACTGCCACTGAGCTCCCTAAGAGACTTTGAGGACTGGAATTTATTTTCAGATATAGTATATGAAGAGAGAACAGAATTTGTTCAAAGATGAGTGGACCAAAACTCAGGAAATGGCTGAGAAACAATGAATGACTGGAGCAAAAAGGTGATGTAAATAAGAAGGAACTATTGGGGTTTGAAAATGAGTGTAATCTTGGTAACATTTTACTGTTGATGGAAAAAGACTAATGCCCCCAAGCTTTTATGACACCTCTCTATAAGTCATTCAGTGAATTATTGTTTCAGAAAAGGCAAACTACCTGGAACAAACTGCAGAGCATGACTCCCTCCTCTGTTGAACCTCTATGACTGAAGCACTTCACAGCCTCAGATGATACAAATGATACTTAGATGAACTACTGTTTCAATGGAGTATCTGCTGAAGAAATTTAGGATAGTGAGATGTAAAGCTGGCCCCAAGGTAGACACAATTACTTAATTTCCTTCTCATTCATTCTCCTCTTCCTCTTCCTCTTCCTCTTCCTCTTCCTCTTCCTCTTCCTCTTCCTCTTCCTCTTCCTCTTCCTCTTCCTCCTCCTCTTCCTCCTCCTCCTCCTCCTCCTCCTCCTCCTCCTCCTCCTCCTCCTCCTCCTCCTCCTCCTCTTCCTTATATTATTATTATTATTATTATTATTATTATTATTATTATTATTATTACTACGAAAGAAGCAAGGAAGGAAACTAAATTTAGTTATTGAGACAGAGAAATTTCATGGCATTGCTTGAACCCTAAGTATTTACTGTTAAGTTTTTACTATTCTTGTAGATCTGCCTAACTTTTTTCATGACTTTTAAGAAGAACAGAGAGGCTAGCATGTTTTTAGTGTTTTAAGAAAATACTGTCACTGAGTTGTGAGTTGCTGACCTCTCAGCAGAAGTGTTGCAATCAGCAGTGTGAGCTGGTTAAGGTCAGACAAATGGTTGTGATTAATTTGTTCCAGCTCTGTTGGTTTCTGCCCCCTCCAGTGGAAGTGACTGCTTTCTGATGTGATGAAAACTGACCTGCTTCATGTTGAAACAGACCAGGTGTGTTCACACTGTCAGCACTGCACTCCAGGAGAGGTACGGAAAGTAGGTTCTGAATGGCTGAGAAGAGGAAACAAGGGTGATGTCTTCCTCATTATTTTTAAATATATCACGAAAAATCAGGCACTGGCATCTTACCAGGATACAAGCCTTGACATTCTTGAAGTCACCAGAGTTTTGCTGTTGTGTGTAGCAAGGATTTTCCTAGGCATGCCCTTCTGCAACCATTTATTTTCTCTGTATGAACTATAAATCAATTCACTTAACTGGAAAGATCTCTTCAGAGAAGTATAATCCAATCACGTGGAAATTAGCTCAAAAGTATTAATTGAAAAGTAGCAGCAACATCTTAAATCATCAAGTTACAATTTGGAATCCCACTCTAATTACACATTAATGCATGTAGATTAAAAAGTGAAACAAAACTGGCTGGCTAAGATCAGGCTGGCTAAGGTGATGAAAATACTAGAATTGTTTCACTACACCTGCTGGAACAAAATGAGCTTCATAAACCTAAACCTCGATAAGGCCTTCTTTCCATATTTTCTCTCATCCCTTCCATCACTCCCTAATATTTGGTAATAGTTTCAGGTGTTATAACACAACATAAATTCATAAATTTGCATTATATGTTGAAAAAAAAAAAAAAAGAAAAAAGAAAAGAAAAAAAGAAAAAAGGAAAGAAAGAAAAAAGCACAAGTTTAATATCTAGAAAAAAAAAAAAAGCATCATGATTTAGTATCTTCTTTTTTCTCATGCATTTAGGAAAATAAAATAATAAAATCATACAACAGTTTACAAATATTATTGACAGCAATTTAAATTCTAAATCCCCATATCCTTCAATGAAAGCTCAAACAGGAAAAACATGAATTGGGAGAAGTTTGTTTCACTGCATGATTGCTTTGTTTTAATCCTGGCAGGCAGCTAAATATCACAGAGCTGCTTGCTCACTCTCCCCAGATAGGATAGGGGAAAGAATCAGGAAGGTACAAGTGTGAGAACACATGACTTGAGATAAAGACAGTTTACAAGGTAAATCAAAAGCCACATGCACAAGTGAAGCAAAACAAGGAACTCATTTGCTACTTTCCATCATCAGGGAAGTGTTAAGCCACTTTGAGGATAGCAGGGCATGCATAACAGTTTCTTGGGAAGACAAACACCATCACTCTTCCTCCTTCTTCACCCCAGCTTTTATTGTTCAGCACAAAACCACATGGTACAGGAAATCCCTCTGGCCAGTCTGGGCCAGCTGTCCTGACTGTGTCCCCTCCTAGCTCCTGGTGCACCCCCGGTCTCCTCACTGGCAGGGCAGCACCAAAAACTAGTAAAGTCCTTGGTTCTGTGTGAGCACTGCTCTGCAATAACTGAATTATCATTGTGTTATCACCATTGTTTTCATCAAAAATCCAATATACTGTATTGCGTGAGCGTCTGCAAACATTAACTCTATCCCACCCAAAACCATGACAATGACTGATTTGTATTTCATCTTTACAATGCTATTATGTGCGGTCTGATTTCTTATTTGCATATCAGAAGTAAGCTTGAACTCTCACTTAATTTTAAAGAGTTCATTTTGGAGCTATAATTGGAAATGGATCTGTATCCCCAGTAAGACTTTTCATATCATTCATTTGGATAAGAATTTTCATTTTTCTCTCTTTTCTTCAGTATTGTAAACAGGGTAGATAATTGATGTGATGTTAAAGAACATCTGAAAAGCTCAAAGATTGTATTTCATGAGATAAATAAATCTTGTAATGATGCAGAGTGTTTAAGAAGGAAAACACACCACAAAACTTGAATGAGGAAAGGCATTTCAATATATTTGGATTTATTTTTTTTTTTTCCTCTGTTGTACCAGTAGGAACAGTTGCTCCATTGTTTTGGCTTTGACCCCTTCACTTTAAGAATCGAAGTTTACACAGTCAGTGCCTTTGACATTAGCATTAAATTTTCTTAGAGCTCATAACAACAGTAAGTGGATGAGAGTGATTAACTGATCACCCTTTAAGTAAACAGACGTGCCCAAAGTCACTTAGTGGAATGGATTATTTGAGGATGTTTGCAAGGCAGCTCTAAAAACATTTCTACTAGTCTTGAGAGAGAGCAGGGCACAACATTGAATGAGTGGCTGCTGAGAAACAGATCACTGCGGAGAGACAGGAAGATGAGAAGGTTTCAGTAACATCTGTGGTTTTCACCCCTTACTCTCTACCTTATTTTTCCTGTATTTCCCATAATCCACAGTTCATACCAGCGGTGTACTTCACATTCTCCACCTAGTTACATCAGTGCTCCAGAGTTAGCTCCAGTGGGCTTCCACCATGTTTACTGAGGCTACGTAGCTAAGAGAAGAAATAAACTTGTAGGTGGTTAGATCAAATTCTGATATCCCACTGCTGCTAGATGAACAGAGGGAAAAACACACAAACAAACAAATAAATAAATAAATAAGAAAAAAAAAAAAAAAGCTCAAGTATCATTGCTATCGATTTTAGGAAGAATATTGTGACATTTCCATTGTAGGATGATAGTAAGAAAAGCTGCCTTGGTACTTCAGTCTTCTTTTGAAATGAATGAAGCTATTGTGGATTTTCACAATATTAGAGAAGGGATGTTTCTCTCTGTATCAGTTCTCCCTGATGCTGCTCCTCTTAGTTTTATCTATTGTTGCTGCTCTTGACTCAGTCACTTGGAGACCCCTAGGTCTCCAGTCTTCTGCTAAACTAAATGGGCAGAAATTATGTTTTCTCCTCCAATGGACAGGAAAAGTTGGCATCAAAAAGAGTAAGTTAGGACAGTGGAATAGCAGAGAGCCTTTAACGTTCCTATGATGATGGAGAAGTGAAACAAAACTGAAATGAGCATTTGAAAAAAGTGTATTAACTGAGTGAGAAGAAGTGAAAATATGGGGAGGATCAGAAGGAAGTAAAGAGTCCAACAGGTCTGTAACTGTACAGTCCTCATGTCTTATTACTATATGCATGCTGTTAAAAAACCTTGCCTTAAAAAGTGAAGAAAAGTTAGTATACAAGTAACAGCTAAAGAATGGACCAAGGATGTAAGTGTAAAAATAAAATAAATAAAATAAAATAAAATAAAATAAAATAAAATAAAATAAAATAAAATAAAATAAAATAAAATAAAATAAAATAAAATAAAATAAAATAAAATAAAATAAAAAACGTTGTGGCTTGTAATCCAATTAGCCATTTTTAAAAAAGATAAAGTAAATGTATATGCATTGACTGCTCACAGTTCATATAATCTAGCTATATGTGCACAGAGTAAAGAAAATCCAGAAGCTCCCCTAGCCAGTTAAACTATCTCAAAACCTACATTAAGATTTTAAAAAAAAAAAAAAAAAAAAAAAAAAAAAGGAGAGAGAGAGAAAAAGAAGAAAAAGAAAAAGAAAAAGAAAAAGAAAAAGAAAAAGAAAAAGAAAAAGAAAAAGAAAAAGAAAAAGAAAAAGAAAAAGGAAAAGGAAAAAGAAAAAAGAAAAAAGAAAAAAAAGAAAAAAGAAAAAAGAAAAAAGAAAAAAGAAAAAAGAAAAAAGAAAAAAGAAAAAAAGAAAAAAGAAAAAAGAAAAAAGAAAAAAGAAAAAAAGAAAAAAGAAAAAGGAAAAAAGAAAAAAGAAAAAAGAAAAAAGAAAAAAAAAATATTTGTAGCAAAGATATGTTAATTTACTTCCTCATAACCAATAATTTAAATGCCCAACACAATATGAGTTTACAGCATCTAGATAGGTTGCTCTTCTAGTGCTATAAATCTGCAAAAGATCAGTGTAAAAACAGGTAAAGAGAAAATGTTTGTTGTTGTTTTGTTTTGTTTTGTTTTGTTTTTTGCTAATGCTCTTTGCTAATGGCTCATACTGTGATGCAGGGACAATGTCTTAGTGACATGTGCTGTAAACTACTTGTCTCCCACTTCTCTCAAGTGAGAATCTGTAGCTGTTTTGAAGGACATGTATGTCCTTATGTATATCTCCATACATACTTTTTGTTGTTGTTGTTGTTTAGGTATCTCACCATCTCATTAGTCACTGAATTTCAATTTCAATTTAAATTTCATTTAATGGTTTCATCTATTTCTTAGATGCAAGCAAATTATCTTATTTTGGGATATATATGGCAAATAAGCTGCTCCATGCTAAGCCTTTGCTAAGCCTTTATTATCTTTCACTGAGTCTTCTTTATTTGATTTTGGATATCTATGTGGATTTGTAATTGCTTGTCAGAGGCTTCAAGTTACTCCTTGAAACTACACCTGAACTTGATGTATTTGTTTTTAAGCCTTTACCTGGCTTTTCCTGATATCTACTGTAATTGAGCTGTGATTGAAACTGTAGCTTATGTTTTGCTTGCACATAGATAAGCTTTAGAAAGTATGGTCAAGTGTTATTTGATTTTCAGATCATATACTACTATACATAAAAATTATTCCTAGAGATTGCCTATTCCTTCTACAAGAAGAGTAAACTTCATAGACTAGCTGGAACCTATGAAAAAGCACTACTTCACATACTACAGTTACTTTGTACTAAACTCAGCTAACACTACAGAAACAACTATTTTTTCTCACCATCAATTATGTAAAAACTTTGAATTTTCATTTTGTAGTTTAGGCTAAATGGATATTTTTATGTATTTTGTTTCTTTGTTTTCCTTTATTTCTAGGGATTTCTACTGCTGTTTCTTGCACAATATTGTCACTTAACATGACAAAGAGCTTTTCATGTACTGAACTCCACAGAATCACAACAATAAATGGAGTTAATGGACTTCAATTTTGTCAGCTTTATAGTTTCTCAAAATGCTTCCATATCTTGTAAAAATATTCACTTTTTTAGTCTTTCTGTGACTCAAATTAATAAAACATATTCTTATTATTAAGAATTCTGTCCATTACTATAGTACAGTCTTAGTACCATGCTCGGGCTTTGTGCTCTGATTGAATATCCCATTACATCTGTCATCTTGCTGCAGTAAAGATCACTTGAGGGACTCAGCCAAAGCTCCAATAATTTATAGGAGGAGAGAAGCTGTAAGTTATTCTTACAGAAGGCTCCATGCTAACTCAAAGAGGGAAGAACCAGTTGATTAAACTAAAAAGAGATGTGGATTTCTAGCTCCCATACTAAAATACAGAGCTTTGCCTTATGACACGGTTATTTATGAGATAGGTTGTGTACTTTAAAGTATAGCATACACGCATACACACTCTATTAAAAGGGGATGAAAAAGTTTACTTTCTTTTAAAGCATAGATGGAATTAATAGTCAGGAATTTACACCTGGGAAGATATTCCCAGACAGTACACTAATTCCTGCTTCTCAAATGAGTGGACCAAACTTCTCCCCTTTCCTTCAGGGAAATCTCAAGGGATATTCTATGTTTTCATTCATATATGGAGAGATCAATAAATATAAATATTTACAGGTATATCTGGTACAGATAGAGATAAATATAAAAATGTTTGTGTGTGTGTTTTTGCATGTGTGTGCATGTATGAAAGCTACTTCAGTAAGTTAGCTACTTCACTAAGTTAGAAGTTGTTTTCTTTGACACATTATTTACGAGGTGGATGTATTCTTTTTATTTAATTATTAACATAAACTAAGATTTTTGGCACTTAATTTCAAATCCTTCTCTAAATTTAATCCTGACCTAGACCTCTTTGTTGTCTTCTGATGAATATTGAATGCACTGCTTAACCCTGCAATTAAAACAAAACAAAACAAAACAAAACAAAACAAAATGAGATCTGAAAATTGGTTCCCTAAAGAATAACTCAATAAATCCATTACACAAGGGTAATGCTGCTGTTTCACTTCACTAAATAGCAAGTAATATTAAGGCAATTATCACTTGAACAGGTGTTTCCAGGGATAGCTATTAGTATGCCTTCTGGTATTTCAAACATATAAGTGCATTTTATTCCAAATAAAAATCAGATTTGCTAATGTATTTTAAATGTTACATATTTTTTTATGTGTGTTTCCAGATATGCTCAAATCTTTCAATCCTAAGATTTTTTGTGATCTTTTGGGCGCATACATGATGGACATGGCACTCCAAAATCACAGCTTCTTCTTGATATTTTTAATTGGAGGGATGTGATATACAATTTCCTTTTTGGAGTTCCTTGGTTAGGAAATGCACTAGGAAGCACCTCTAAAGCAATTGAGGGTTTAATGAATACCCTAATACCCCAACAACTTTAATAGTATTTATTGATGCAGCACATCTACTGTTCAGCAAAACAGAAAGAAACTTCCCAGGTTTTTTTTTGTTTGTTTGTTTTTTGTTTTGTTTTTCTCCTTTGTGGGGAGGGGGAACGTAAAGGGAGGAATGTTGCACTAAGGGCTGAAACAGAGGTGAAAGGTGAGATGGAATGGTTGTTTTGATTATAAGCCTTATAATGTGAAGTTATGGATCCTGAAAAAAATGTTGATGTAGAAAATATCTTTGGAAAATTATATACTAGCCAGACCACTTATTCTTAGAGTACTTGGCCTCCTGATTTGGAAGTCTGGGATGAGGAACAGAATAGACCCCCCAAAATTCGGGTGGAAACAGCTACAGACTTTCCACCTGGCATGTCACAAGTCACTGTCACCACAACTGTCACAAGTTGCTGGACCACTTTCCATCATCTTTCACTGGCCTTTGTCATCTAGAGAGGTCCCAGATGACTGGAGACTTGCTAATGTGACACCCATCTATAAGAAGGGTTGCAAAGAGGACCTGGGTAACTATAGGTCTTTCAGCCTGACCTTGGTGCCAGAAAAGGTGATGGAACAGGTCAAGTTAGGTGCATGTGTCGATCTGCTTGAGGGTAGGAAGGCTCTGCAGGAGGATCTGGATAGGCTGCACCGATGGGCTGAGGTCAACTGCATGAAGTTTAACAAGGCCAAGTGCCGGGTCCTGCACCTGGGGCACAACAACCCCAAGCAGAGCTACAGGCTGGGAGAGGAATGGTTGGAAAGCTGCCAGGCAGAGAAGGACCTGGGAGTGATGGTGGATAGTCAGCTGAATATGAGCCAGCAGTGTGCTCAGGTGGCCAAGAAGGCCAACGGCACCCTGGCTTGTATAAGAAGCAGTGTGGCCAGCAGGGCTAGGGAAGTGATCGTCCCCCTGTACTTGGCTCTGGTGAGGCCGCACCTCGAGTACTGTGTTCAGTTTTGGGCCCCTCACTACAAGAAGGACATCAAGGTGCTTGAGTGAGTCCAGAGAAAGGCAACAAAGCCGGTGAGGGGTCTGGAGAACAAGTCCTACGAGGATCAGCTGAGGGAGCTGGGTTTGTTCAGCCTGGAGTAAAGGAGGCTCAGGGGCGACCTTATTGCTCTCTACAGGTACCTCAAAGGAGGCTGTAGAGAGGTGGGGGTTGGTCTGTTCTCCCACGTGCCTGGTGACAGGATGAGGGGGAATGGGCTACAGTTGCACCAGGGGAGTTTTAGGTTGGATGTTAGGAAGAATTTCTTTTTTAGAATTTCTTTAGGGTTGTTAGACATTGGAACAGGCTGCCCAGGGAAGTGGTGGAGGCACCATCCCTGGAGGTCTTTAAAAGACGTTTAGATGTTGAACTTAGCGATATGGTTTAGTGGAGGACTGTTAGTGTTAGGTCAGAGGTTGGACTCGATGATCTTGAGGTCTCTTCCAACCTAGAAATTTTGTGATTCTGTGATTTTGAATGTAATCATGCAACATATGTGGGACAACCTGGAATCAGGCCCAGTCAGCATGGGTTCATGAAAGGTAAGTCCTGCCTGACCAATCTCATCTCCTTCTATGACCGGGTGACCCATCCAGTGGATGAGGAAAAGCCTATTGACAAAGTCTACCTAGACTTCAGTAAGGCCTTTAACATGGTCTCCCATAGTATTCTGGAGAAACTGGCAGCCCATGGCTTGGACAGGTACACTCTTTGCTGGATTAGAAAATGGCTGGATGGCCAGGCCTAGAAAGTAGAGGGAAACAGAATGAAATCCAGCTGATGATTGGTAACCATTCATGTTCCCAGGGGTTGCTATCGGGGCCCATCCTCTATAACATCTTTATTGACAACTTGGATGAGGGAAATGGGGGCAACCTCAGTAAGTTTGCAGATGACACCAAGTTGGGGGAAAGTGTCAATCTGCCATAGGGTATGAGTCATAGAATCATTAAGGTTGAAAAAGACCTTCAAGATCATCTGATCCAACCATCCCCCTACTGCTAATATCAGCCACAAAACCATGTCCCTAATCACCATGTCCAAATTTTTCTTGAACAACCCCAGGGACGGTGACATCACCACTTACTTAAACAACAAGTTCCAATGTCTGACTACACTTTCTGAGAAGAAATATCTCCTAATTTCCAACCTAACCCCCCCCGGCACAACTTGAGCCCATTCCCTCTGGTTGTATCACTAGTGCCCCACCACATCTTGCCTTCATCCTCTTCTATGCCCTGCCCCCAAGTGGCGCAAGGGAACAGGGAATGGGGGCTGTGGTCAGTCCCTTCATCTCTGCCGCTCCTTCTTGGTCACTCCCGGTCCCTGCTCCACATGTGGTCCCTCCCACAAGTTGCCATCCTTCCTGAACTGAGACTGTGAGGGCTGCCCACAGGCAGCAGCTCTTCAAGCACTGTTCCCCCTGGCTCCATATCACAGGGTCCATCCATCCCCCAGGAGCAAACTACCCCAGCACGAGTCCCCCACGGGTGGGCAGCAGCTCCCCCTATACCCCCTGCTCCTGCGTGGGCTCCTCTCCATGGGATGCAGCTCCGGCACGGAGCCTGCTCCACCAGAGGCCTCTCCACAGGCCTCAGGGGAATTGTAACTGCATGCCTGGAGCACCTCCTGCTCTCCTTCTGCACTGACCTTGGGGGCTGTAGAGTGGTTTTTCTCTATTTTTTTTTTTTCTTTCCTCTATCCCAGCTGCTGTTGCACAGCAGTCTTTTCCTTTCCTTAAATCTGCTCTCTTGGAGGCCTGCCCAGTGTCACTCCCTGGCTTGTCTCTGGCCGGTTGCAGCTCCCTTTTGGATCTGGCTGGAGCTAGCTCTGTTTTCATGTGCAACAGTTGTTGGGCTCTTCTCACAGAAGCCATGCCTGCAGCCCCTTTGCTACCAAACCCTTGCTATTTAAATCATATACAATGATAGTTTTCCTTTATAGAAACCAACTGTTTGTAATTGTTAGTTTGCTTCCCATCTACACTACATTCAATCCTATTATATGCATCCTTCTTTCTGACACACCATTTACAATATACTTGACCTCCTAAAACATGTATGTATGAATGTTTCCGTCTATTCTCTAAGCAGCTATGTATATTTTTACTGTGGGAATTTATTTGTAACTTTCTTCTGCTTAGTAGGCAAAATGCATACAAAGGTTAACTTATTATAGTATAATTGAATCATTTTAAGAGCTTATAAAAAAAAACTTAAACCAGAAAATACATTTATTGAACAGATATTTCTTATCAGAAATGCAAAGAAATCACAACTTATTACAACAAAGAAATCACAACTAGCTTTTTTGTTGTTTTTATTTATAATTTTTAAGTAAATCTAGTATTACTTATCATCAATTATATTGTTATTGTTAATTCCATACCCTGTAAAAGAAATGTTACCTATTATATACCTATGTTGCACATTACTTACTTGAAAAGAAAAGTTATGGCAAAAATAGGAAGTGACAAAGAATAACACTTTTATTAATTACTGGAAAAAAATAATAATATCTATATGAAGTAAACAACCTATAAAAATGTATTTTTAAACAGTCAAAATATTAAACATAATTTGGAAGTATAAACCCGATAAATGTTTCTTAAATGTGTTCTCATCAGACTGTGTGTAGTTTCAGAAAAAACACTAAATCAGTTCATTGAAAAGCTCTGCTCATTCCACTGTTGTAAATTAACTAGTGAAAGTGACAAAGCAAAGTTAGTGAAAAATGAGATGATATATATTATTTTTTAAAGAATTAAAACTGAATATAATTACCGGTGATTGTTGGAATTATTAGAAAGAAATATAAAGGAACTAATTGAAATAAAATTCTCAATCCAGTTTCTGTCCCTAATAATGGAACAAGAAATTGATACTTTATAAAGTTTTAATAGGACAAGAAACAAAATAAAAAATAAAAAATTAAAAATTAAAAATTAAAAAATTAAAAAAGAGATTGGTGGGCCATGTAATACACTTAATCCTATGTACAATTGAAATGGCCACTAAATAGCAAACCAAGGTCAGTGGATCCTATAAAATATATGCAAAAAATATTTGATATTTAAAGTATTTGTCATATAGTAAATAGTGTTCTGGTAAATAAATACTGAATAAGAACTTTTCTGAATGATGAAATATTCATGTGGAGAATACAATATTTTTTATAGCTGAATTAATTAAAGAAGCAGAGGAAGAATACATATATTCATTATCATACACAGAAAATTTCAAGTTGAAAAATGTATTTGTCAGGGTAAGTACTTTATGTCTGCATTAACCCATTTAAGTACCAGGTACATAGAATTTTAGATGTGTTTGATTCCATTGGAACAAATAGATATTTTTCATGGCTTTTTTAACAATGGCTTATCATCATCATCATTACAATCACAGTGTAACTATATAATGTTTACTTCATTTTTAACCATATGTTTGCAGGAAAAACTTTTTTTCTTTTTTCTTAAAGTAATAATATTACTCTTTCAGCACTCAGTGGGCAGACATATTTTTCAACATCCCTCTTTTAATTAACTTGTCTTACAAACAAAAGCTATCAGATGAGCACAATTTATCCACAGCATGTATTTTCAGCTAGGAGGCAGATAATTATTGCTCACTGTGGAAATAATGTTATTCTACTTGTTCATGTAAAACAAACTTTAAATGTCATTTTACAGTGATAAAGATTACACAGCACAGTACCATCTTAAGATATAGCAATTATACTGAGGAACTTCTCATTAACCTAAAGGTCAGAGGTGAGAGATGATCACCAATTCTTGCTAATACAAACTTAAATTGGTTTAAGCTAAACGTAATGATCTAATAATCATGGAAATGGGGACTGTAAAAACCTAACAGCTATTGTGGTACATTTTCAAACAGAATCACATAATCTGTAAACACGATAACAGCTATGTCACTTCCAGCTCTTCTTTATTCTTCCTGTTAGCTATTTCTCGTCGTATATTTCAGGGAGAATCATAGCACATAAAGTAGCTGCTCCATGGTTCAGGCTAAAATTACCTTTTTTAATAAACTAGCGGCAGTTTTGTAACATTAAAATGTATTGTTTCGATTAAAAGAAACAACTACAAAGTAATCTTTAAACATTAAGAGAAAATTACATTTTCAAACACAAGTGCTTCAATAGCTGTAAACATATTTACTTCATAATATTTAGAGGTGTATAGAATGCAGCATAAATAAATAAATAAATAAATAAATAAAGCAAGACACCAGATTATTTTTTTAAATTTTATGTTAAAACATGCTGTGTTTGAAGTTCTGAAGATCCTTTTCAGTGCAATGCAGATAATCTATTACATCACAAGCTTCCCTTCCCTTCCCTTCCCTTCCCTTCCCTTCCCTTCCCTTCCCTTCCCTTCCCTTCCCTTCCCTTCCCTTCCCTTCCCTTCCCTTCCCTTCCCTTCCCTTCCCTTCCCTTCCCTTCCCTTCCCTTCCCTTCCCTTCCCTTCCCTTCCCTTCCCTTCCCTTCCCTTCCCTTCCCTTCCCTTCCCTTCCCTTCCCTTCCCTTCCCTTCCCTTCCCTTCCCTTCCCTTCCGTAGTGAAATTCACATGCAGACTTTAGGAACCCTCAGAGAAAAAACTGCTGGTAGAAGTGTTTTTTGAGCAGCCATGGTATATACCCATCATAAAGCATGTTGGGCTTGACCCATGGTTTAGAAGAATCTTAAGCAGGATGCTAGGGAGACACTTAACTACACATGACACATTTAAAGTCCATATGCATCTTGGATATAGTTTGCAAAATCACCCTTTAACAAATGGAAATACAGTGTTCCTTGCTCCGAGAGGCTACTTTTATTATTTTTTTTTTTTCCCTTTTCAAAAAGCAATGTAAGATTGAGCAAAATAATCATACATATAATTTTTGCAAAAGTTATATTATTTCTAAGAATTATAAGGTCTAACATAAAAGAATAGTACACTTGAGCTTAAATTAAATCTTCTCTATAAATACTATGCATAGCCCAGAATTTTATTTCAGTGATAAATCAGAAGAAAGGAGGCACAAGCTACCTATCAAATCCATCCAGAATATACATATCCCTTTTCCTCGTTGTGATGCAGTGTCCATGTCACAGTAAATGATACAGAAGAACCAGGAAAATAAAGCTTGTCTTCTAATTTACTTGCTCATTTTCTACCTTCACATGTGCTGAGAAAACATAGCCTTGTCCGATGGCAAACTACAATGAGTAGTTCAAGATTGTTTGTCTAGCCCTGTATTTAAGGGACACCCAGTAAATCAAATAAACTTGGGACCACTCCCACAGAAGTTGGCCACCAGGCCTACATTTGTATCAGGAAACTGCACTTCCAGCTTCAGATGACAGCCCACAGGCAGGTGCTGCCTTGTGTGTTTCATCTCATCGTCATAACCAGTAAGGGTGATATTCCTTCATAACTTAGATCATAATGACAAACACTTGCTTATCAAAAATTCTCATGTTGTATTCCCAAATAAAACACACTACAATGTAACCTGTCTTTATAGGGGTGAGTGAATGAGTTTCATTTGGAATCAGTGATATGATAAAGTATGTGTGGCTTTTGTTTGTTTTCTTTTTTGTTTTTTTTTGCTTGCTTGCTTGTTTGTTTTTGTATGTATCTGCATGTGTGTGTATGTTGCAGAGAAGATTTAAATCTGATACACTGTACAAAGTTTTTCAAATTTTATGACTAAGTTTGGTCAGGGAAACCTGACTGTCCATTTATCTGCTTAGCTTAAATAAGACATGTTTCTAAAAGATGTTTTCCTTAATCTTCTACATTCTATTTCCTGATTTCCTGTGTGTCTTCCTGGGGGGCTGTTTTTTTCTTTTTTTTGGTTGTTTTTTTTTGTTTTGTTTTGTTTTGTTTTTTTGTTGTTTGTTTTGTTTTGTTTTGTTTTTCCTCTCATGGAACCTACTAATTTGTTTGAGAATAACCTCTGGGGTTGAAGAAAATTGTATTTTATAATAAACACAAAAAAATATCATCTTCAGATGCACACAAAGTATTCTTTTGATACACAGGTGAATGTATATGCTTCACAAGTGCTTGTTCCAGGTCTTTTTCCTCTGGTTATGCAGGTATCAGATGTTTGAATTTATATACATAGAAAAAAAAATATATATATATATATCAGTACATGAAAATCTCTAATATTATGTAAAGTTGTCATATTTATGAGCTGCAGAGAAGAATGACTAGATAATATTTGCAAGTCATACCTTACAAGATTGTATAGATATGAATGGTTGATAGCTCTCAGTAGGTTTCACATCAGGACATGTTTTTTTTTCACAAGCTTTTACTTTGCTTACTTTACTTCCTTTTTTTTTATTATTATTATTATTGTTATTTTTTTACTTGTCCCTTTACTTTAGTGGGAAAAAGTCTAAGGAGTTTGGTTTTTAGTTTTGTTTTGTTTTGTTTTGGACTACAGTCATCAAGAACCTCAAGAACCTCTATGCCTTAGTACAATTTTCTATAGTACAGTTGAAGTTCTGCTCTGAAGTCAAGTCAGTCATGTAACAAGTGGGATGTTATTTTAAGATAGGATCTCCTATTTTATCTCACTTGGAATATACTTGAAGTAATCATCCACAGTATCATTACTTCTTTGGAAATGTAAAAAATAAAAAATGTAAAAAGGAGTACAAATAATACAAATTTGAAGGCCATGGAGATGAGAAATTAATACTCAGAGCTGGCAGAGTTATTTTTCTTGTTTATTTGTATGTTACAGACAGTATAAAAACATATACTACTGAACAGCATCCCATTATCTGTATGCTTGAAGACTCAGCATTCAATGCTTTGTCCTTCAGCCACTCATTGTCAGTTTTCTTTGCTGGTGTTGATGTCTAAAGCAGCTAGAGAACATTTCTATACTTTCATAGGTCCCTTTATTTAGTGGATGTCCAAAATATACAGGAAACAAAAGAAATAAGCAATGAAGATAGAGATCTGAACTAGTAACCAGGAATTTTATGAAAATCATTTCTCTGACAGGAGAAAAATAAGTGACTAGAAAAAAAAAAAAAAAAAGAAAGAAAGAAAGAAAAAAAAAAAAGCAGTGTATGCCCAACTATGTGAGGATATTTTGGATTGCAGTAGTGTTAAAAAATTTGAAGGGACACCTGCCTTTCTTCTCCAAGCAGTGAATACAAACCTACATATATATGTGTTTCACACAACATATATGTGTGAAACATACTTAGGAATATTTAAGCCTCTGAATGTGTTATGTCTTTGTTTGTTACAGTAGTTTGTTCATTTACTTGTTTGTTGTTTTGTTTTGTTTTGTTTTGTTTTCTCTTGAGAACTGGAAAAATTCAAGAAATTTATTCATGTGATCAATATATTCATTACAATGTTTGGAAATACACACACATACGCAAACACACAATGTAAAATCTTTCAGCCTTTAAGCAAAGATGATGAAAAAGAGATTTAAGAGTCTGAACCTTTTGATAATGGAAAAGTTTTTCCTGAAGGTGTCATCCACAAGTCCAGAACTTACACAGGAAAAAGCTGAGGTGCTAGGTTCACAGCACTGAAGAAAAGGATTTCTGCTAATTTTGGTTAATAAATTAATCAGACTGATGTCTTTGTCTTAAATGTCTTTGCTATCTGTGGTAACATAACAACTCACAAATGAAGTCAAGCACTTTTTCTCAGTCGTTTCTTGTATTCTCTTAAAAATTAGAGGTTTGATAATAGAGTTCTTGTGTTGTTTGTAAATCAGGGTAATTTCTCTGAAAACAAAAAATTATTGTCTTTTAGAAAAATATTTATTTTGTCTTTTTTTTATTAGTATTTGAACAAAAAAAATACAAACAACAAAAAGTGCGCTGTTTTGACAAAGGCAAGATGGTATTTATCACTTAATGCTCTGCTATAGAAATTACAATGAGTTAAATGATTTCTATGTAGGATATAATCCCTTCTGAACACAAGACTTAAGTGAATTAAGTTAGATTTCTGTCTAAATTAAGAACCCAATAGGAACTGATAATTTTTTAGAAAGTAGGTCCCATGGATTACATGAATTATGAATTGAAGAAAACTATAGGTAACAGTTATTGGTTTCTGTTAGTTTATTTTAATTTATAATGTAAAATTATAATTTTACATAATGTAAAAGAGATATGTGTATTGGTCCTAATGGTCTAGCTCTAACATTTTCTTTAAATGCATTAAAAGGTACAACTCATGAAGATGTAATTAATGACTGGAAGCTATGAAATCTTACCCACAGCATGTGTATGTATATATACAAACTTTCATTTAAGTTGATAGATTTTCTAAGGGAGAGCACAAGTGATAAAAAATTCAGTTTATATTGTTTTTCTTTCAGACATCAAGAACCCATCGACTAAATGGGGACAAATAGTTGTTCAAGCACAATGGGAAAATGATGTTACTTCCTGTTGTCTCAAAGCAGTAGCTCAAGAGATTAATAGACAAAATGATGTAGTTCTGCAATACTTGTGAGACCACACCTCAACTATTGTTTGTTTGGGTCCCTCACTACAGTAAGGATATGGAATTGCTTGAGTGTGTGCAGGAAAAAGGAATAAAGCTGTTAAAAGGATGAAAAAATAAATGAGACGTGGAGTCAGAGTGACTGAGAGAAATGAGATTATTCAGTCTAGAAAAGAAGAGACTAAGCGGAGACCACATTATTCTCTACAACTACCTAAGTGGAGGTTGTAGAGAAGAAGGTGTCAGCCTGTTTTTCTTAGGATAGAAATAATAGGAAATGAGGAAATATCCTCAAGTTGCATCAGCAGATATTTTTATTGGATATCAGGAAGAATTTCTTCACAGAAAGACTGGTTAGGCATTGGAACAGACTGGTCAGGGAGGTGGTGGAGTCACCATCCCTGGAGGTGGTAAGAAACATGTGGACATGGCACTAAGTGACATGTTTTCTAATGAGACTTAGTAGGTCAGGTTAATGGTTGGATTTCGTGATCTTGAGGATTTTTTTTTTTTTCCAATGTCGATGACTACCATGCTCAAGAAATCAGAATCACAACAAACATTAATTGGCCTGTTGTTTTCTGTGTGGTGAATATGAACCTAATTTAATCTCTCTAGAATCCCAAAGGTGTTGTAATAGGACATCAATTACCAATTTCACTTACATTTGCAGTGGTAACAAACTATATGTCACTAACAGTGACACATATTTTCTGATTCTATGAACAGTCATAGAATGATGAAGTTTCTAGGAGAATGTTGGTTTTTATCATGTACAGTGAATAAACAATTTTTTTAGGGGTAGTTTTTGTTTTGTTTTTGTTTTCTTTTAATGTTGTATATGCATCTAAATTGTTTAAACATATAGTGGAATAAGAATGGTGTTTTATCACAAAATAAGTTTATTCAATACCTACTCTTGTTGTTAAACCTGAGAAGTAACTTCTACTGCTTGAAAATCTGTTTGTATAATGATTGTGTAATTATAAAAATTAATTAGACTATAAAAATTGCAATATTTTCTAGTCAAGCAGTGATTATAAAATCTGGAATTGATGAAAAGAGAAATATTTTTTCAACATATATGTCAACATTTGACAGGGAAAACAGAATTGTCAGATCCAAGTACAAAACATGACGAGGTAACACCATCCAGTGGTCAGCCTCTGCAGATCATACACACAGCGTTCTTAAGGAATTACACAAAAGACTATTTTTTTTATTGTTTTTCTTTCAGCAGACAAAAATAAGTGACAAAAGGACTAAAAATGATTGTTATTTTTCCCTTTTATAAAAGCAGGTAGATTTTTAGTTACAGCACAGTCCAACATCATTACAGTAAAACATGAAAAGAAATAAGCAAACAGATTAGACTGATACTTGTAATTACTACACAGCTGTGTTCCAACTGTATGTGATTTATGCTTTGTTTTTACATACACTTCTCTCTTCTTTGGAGTAAAGTTCATCATTTAAAGCATCCTGCAATAAACTCTAATTTGAGTTAAAACTTATTTTCTCATGAAAGAAGTTGAAAATAAAAATATTTGGGTGGATTATTTTTCTCCAAACAGTAGGTAAATAGCTTTCATCAAACAGGCACTGGGAAGAAACTTAAGAAAGGACACTGTTCTTACTCTGTTGTGGTTTAACCTGTCCGGCAGCTAAACACCACACAGCCATTCACTCACCCTATCTCTCAGATAGGAGAGAGAAATGGGAAAGTGAAGCCTGTGAATTGAGATGAAGATAGTTTAAGACAGGAAAATAATAACAATAATAACAATAATGATGATAATAGTACTACTAATAATGTGTACAAAACAAGTGATGCAAAATGCAATTGCTCACCACCCGCTGACCCATGCCCAGCCTAACCCCAAGCAGTCCGGCCCTCCTCCCCCCAACAAACCACCCTTATATATTGTTTAGCATGACCCCATATGGTATGGAATACCCCCTTTGGCTAGTTTGGGTCAGCTATCCCGGGTCTGTCTGCACCCAGCTCTTGCTGAACCCCCAGCCTGCCCATCGGCAGGACAGTGTCAGAAGCTGAGACGTCCTTGGCTTGGTGTAAGCACTGCTCTGCAACAATTAAGACTTCAGCATGTTATCAACACTCTTCTCATCCTAAGCCAAAACACAGCATTCTACCAGCTACTAGGAAGAAAATTAACTCTGTCCTAACTGAAACCAGGACATATATCCACCCCTTATTCCATACCATTTATGTCATGCTCAGGTTACACTCTTTCCCACACATTCTAATTAAACACCATTTTCGTCTAGGGTATATAGTAATCACAGTAGTGATAACATACAGTACTATTTAACATGATAAAAATGATTAACATGATAAAATTCAACTCATGGGCTATTCTCACGCAGTATTAAATCCCCTTGAGGTACACACCGGACTTCTCCATTCTTTTGCATTACCCACCAAATGCATCCAGGTCCCTGAGCAAAAGCAATTCCACGAATGTGTTTGCCTTTTCCTGAGGCAGGAGTAGCCCAGCATGTTTCTTACATGCACTACAGGAACTTTATCCCCATCTACAGTATGCTACAGGTTTGATTGGGCAGGTGCAGCTCAGTTGGCAGATTCCCTAGTATTGACTAACCAGGTGGCCTTTGCCAAATGTGTATCCCAATTTTTGAATGTCTCAGCACCCATTGCTTTCAGTGTGGTCTTTAACAGTCCATTGTATCATTCAGCTTTCCTGGAGGCTGGTGCATGCTGGTGGGGATGTGATACACCCAGTCAATACGATGCTCTTTGGCCCAAGTGTCTATAAGTTTGTTTCGGAAATGAGCCCCATTGTCTGACTCAATTCTTTCTGGGGTGCCATGTTACTATAGGACTTGCTTTTCAAGGCCCAGGATAGTGTTCAGGGTGGTGGCATGGGGCACAGGATATGTTTCCAGCCATCCAGTGGTTGCTTCCACCATTTTAAGTACACGGCACTTGCCGTTGCAGGTTTGAGGGAGTGTGATGTAATCAATCTGCCAGTCCTCCCCATATTTATATTTCAGCCATAGTCCTCCATATGAAAATCACCTCTGTCCTAACTGAAACCAGGAGATACTGGAACTACATTATTCTTAATTCTCTTGACTTGAAATAAACATGTATGTCTTGAGAAACTTCAGATTGTCATATTGTCATAAAGTCATACTATTGTAGCAGTACAGAGTTGTATATGTGCCCCTAGTACTTATCAGGTAGTCTAAGTGTACTACTGTCTCTTTTCACAAATACCAGCACAAATTTCTCCTTCCCATTTATCATATAATTTATTCACAGCTATCAAGTTCTATATTATCTGACATTAGAAACATTGGTGGAGCATAAGTTTTTGAACTTTTTTTTTTTCCTTTAACAATATAAATATAACCATTGCTATTCAGAATTAATAATCTTCAATCTAAATATTTTTGAACAAACATTAATTAAGCTCTGTTACAATACTGTAGTCTGTTGTTGGGTTTATTTTTCAGGGCCTTCAGAAAGCGTGCTCATAATTTTGACACCCTGAAGTTCAGATCAGTACTGTCTGGACTGAAGTGAAAATTGATTTTGTTTTACTACATGACAAGCTATGAACACAATCATCTCTTTTCAATTTGTCATACATTTTCTATACCTCAATGAATCTGTTTCAACTCCTTAACCCAATGCCTTAGACTGCTAGTCAGTGAAAAACAAACAAACACAAAAACCCACCTTAGTTTCAAATATAATAATAATAACAATAACAATAATAAAATTACAGAAAAATACGATAATAGCCACATCTACTAGTAAGGGTTCCATACTGTTGTGTTCAGTGAATTCTTGTAATTCAGGTTTCAGTTCTAACTTTCTGCTCATTGTATAGCTATTGTGATCTATATATTTTTTTTTTTCTGTATTATGGAAACATATTCTCTAACCTTTTCTATTTACTTTTTTCCAGTTTCTGATGGTCAGAAGTCATCTGACAAAGGATATCCCTATATAGTTGCTTAATACAGCATCTCCCTAATCCTATATAACTTCATTTGGTTAAAAGAATACTTTTGTGTATGTGTGTGTGTGTGTAAGTGTTTTTTTCTTTTTTTTGTTTGTTTTTTTTTTTGTTGTTGTTGTTATTGTTGCTGTTGTTGTTTTCCCCATTTACCCTTAATTTTCTGATTCCTAGTGCAATTTAATCACAGAATCACAGAATTGTCTAAGTTGGAAGAGACCTCGATCATCGATCATTGAGTCCAACTTCAGACCTAACACTAACAAGTCCTCCACTAAACCATACCACTAAGTTCAACATCTAAACGTCTTTTAAAGACCTCCAGGGATGGTGACTCCACCACTTCCATGGGCAGCAGTTCCAATGTCCAACAACCATTTCGGTAAAGAAGTTTTTCCTTATATCTAACCTAAAACACCCCTGGTGCAACTTTAGCTCATTCCCCCTCATCCTGTCACCAGGCACCAGACCCCCACCTTGCTACTGCCTACTTTAATGTACTTACAGAGAGCGATAAGGTCGCCCCTGAGTCTCCGTTTCTCCAGGCTGAACAAGCCCAGCTCCCTCAGCCGCTCCTCGTAGGAACTTCGTCACCAGCTTCGTCACCCTTCTCTGAACTCGCTCAAGCACCTCAATGTCCTTCCTGTAGCGAGGGGCCCAAAACTGAACACAGTACTCGAGGTGCGGCCTCACCAGAGCCAAGTACAGGGGGACGATCACTTCCCTAGCCCTGCTGGCCACACTGCTTCTTATGCAAACCAGGGTGCTGTTGGTCTTCTTGGCCACCTGAGCACACTGCTGGCTCATATTCAGCCAACTATCAGCCAATACTCCCAGGTCCTTCTCTGCCTGGCAGCTTTCCAACTACTCATCTCCCAACCTGAAGAACTGCTTGAGGTTATTGCGCCCCAGGTGCAGGACCCGGCACTTGGCCTTGTTGAACTTCATGCAGTTGACCTCAGCCCATCAGTCCATCCTTCTGCAGAGCCTTCCTACCCTTGAGCAGATCGACACATGAGCCTAACTTGGTGTCATCTGCAAAATTCCTGAGGGTGCACTCAATCCCTTCATCCATATTGTCAATAAAGATATTAAAGAGGACCGGCCCCAGTACTAAGACCTGGGGAATGCCACTAGTGACCAGCCTCAAGCTGGATTTGACTCCATTCACCACGACTCTTTGGACCTGGTTATCCAGCCAGTTTTTAACCCAACAAAGCGTATGCCAGTCCAAGCCACAACCAGCCAGTTTCTTGAGGAGAATGTTGTGGGAAACAGTGTCAAAGGCCTTTCTGAATTCAAGGTAGACCACATCCACAATTTTTCCCTCATCATCCGCCAAGCGCATCACTTTTTCATAGAAGGAATCATAGCTACCAGCTCTGCAGTTCACATATATTGTTACAGGCTGTTAACAATATTTAAAGCAACACCAGTTTATAAAACAAACAAACAAATAAACAACAACAACAACAAACAACCACAAATTCTGACTCTCAGACATGAGAAATGGATATATTTACTCCGCAAAGCAGTGTTTCTGTCCACAGAATGCTCTGCCTTACTCAAGATGAGTAACAATTAGTCTTTCTTTTTACTTACTCAGCATGTGTGCATAGCCTGTATATATATATATAATAATGTAAAAGAAAAAATTCAATTGCAAAAGCAATTTGGAGGAGGTAAAAGGTAAAAGATTCCAGATTTCAGGTGAGTAAAAATAACGAAGCAACATGTATATCTCTACTTGTCAATTATCTCCTTTGATGCGTTTCTAATCAATTTTTCTTTTCCTATGTGTTATTTATTTTTATGTCTTCATGTTGTCTATTAGCAGAGAAGCAAAAAAATCATAAAATTTAAATTAATTACACCTACCCATCTTGTCCTTTTGAAAGAAGATATTTAAAGCTTAACCATTAGGAATATATATTCTCCCACACTTTTCATCCAGTCTTTCATTTTGTCTTAGATATATGTTCTGTTAACTGGGAAACTCTTCTATACAGAATATATCAGAATTAATAGCAATCTCTAGGTCATCTGCTTATTGATTCTGTGTTCCCAAATATTTGGGAACAAAAGTTTTCTGTGTTCTTCACAACGAATATAGTTCAGATATTAGTGTGTTTATCTGTTGGGATTTACTCAGAAAAACAGTATTGTCTGAATACCTCAGTACCATAAAAAATAAAGTTAAGATTTTTTTTTCCTACTTATTTCTTTTTTCCTTCTGAATTTATACCTCTTCTCTAATTTTAGTGTTGTTTTATGGATCATCAATGTTATATTCCCTAATCATGCTTACATAAATGTTTTACAGGATTTTTTATAGTTCTTTGTATTGTGTCCATTCATTGTCTATGCTGTACATGCTGCACACACCTTTCCATTGATATTTCTTGTTACTTCTTATTCATCAAGTTCAGCAGTATTCGTCTTGTCTTAATGTCCCATTGATTGCCACCTTTAGTGTGCTTTTAGTGGGTTTTGTTTTATAAGCCCTCTCATATTTCGTCTGTTACTGTTTCTGATTTCACTGTCTTGTTTGACCCTTTTTCCATAGTCTTTTTAGTTTCCAGAATTTTAATGTTTTAATACCAGTCACCCAATCACACTTTTTTTTTTTTTTTTTTTTTTTTCTGCTTTTAACTCCAGCATTAACCTTGAAAATCACTAGCATATGTTTGCTGTTTATTTTTTGTTTGTTTGTTTGTTTGTTTTCCATTATCTTAACTTCACCGTGGACAAATTTGCCTAATCAGCAATTCATTTTCAGAGAATATGTGAATCTAAGAGTTAGGTGGACATTTGAAAAAGGATCATTATAGAATCTCAGGTTTTAGGGTAACATTGTTTTTCTTAGTAGAACATATTCCAGATATCTAGAAACACAGAATCACAGAATATACTGAATTGGAAAGGACCCACAAGGATCACCAAGTCCAACTCCTGGCTCCTCACAGAACTACCCAAAAATAAAACCATATATCTGAGAGTATTGTTCAAATGATTCAGGAACTCTAACAGGCTTGGTATCATTACCAAATCCCGGCAAGCCTGTTCCAGTGTCCAGTCACCCTCACACTGAAGAACCTCTCTCTAACATCCAGTCTGAACCTCCCCTTTCACAGCTTCATGCTGTTCTCTTGGATCCTATCATTGGTTACCAGAGAGAAGAGATCATCATCTCCTGCTCTGGTTCCCCTCAAGAGGAAACTGCAGGTCATGATGAGGTTGCCACTCAATCTCCTGTTTTCTAGGCTGAACAATCCAAGTGACTTCACCTTCTCTTCATATGTCTTGCCCTCAAAATCTTTCATCATCTCAGTAGCCTTCCTTTGGATACTTTCTAATAGTTTTATGTCCTTGTAATTACCAGAGTCTACTTTTTTGCCCTTCTTCAAAAATAGCACATTTGCAATTTCCAATCAAATGGGACCTTTCTATGTTCCCAAGACCATAAAATAAATAAATAAATAAATAAATAAAATTAAAAAAAAAATAATTGAGAGATTCTTTGCAATGACATCAGCCAGCTCTTTTAGTATCCTGGGATGACTTCCTTTGAAACCCATAGGCATATATGGGTTTCCAGATATAGGCATCCAGATGGAGCAACAAATCCTACACAAGTTCAAGGTTGGCTGAGAGTTTATCTTTACTGTAGTCATGGTTCTCCAACTCAAGGCACTGGGGGTGCCAGAGCCCACCATTGGTGTTGAAGACAGCAGTGAAGAAGACATTAAATATCTCTGATATTTCTATGTCCTTGTTTGTGAGGTGACTGTCCTCATCAAATAATGGACCAATGCCTTCTCTGGTCCTCCTTTTGCTGTTAACATATATTTTAAAAACACTTTTTATTGTCCCCCACTTTACTGGTCAGCTTCAACTCTAACTGAGCCTTGGCTGTATGAATTTTCTCCCTACAATGGAAAACAGCATCTCTGTAGTACTCCCGTGTCACCTGATCTTGCTTCCAGTGTCCATACCCTTTCTTTATCCACTTAAGCTCTAGCAGAAGATCTCTGCTTAGCCAAGCACACCTTCTGTTCCACTTGCCTAAATCCCAACATTTTGGAATTGCCTGTTACTGTGATTTTAAGAAACAGTACTTAAAAAGCGACCAGCACTGATGAACCCCGATACCTTGAAAAGCAGTTTTGCAGGAGATCTTACTATCTAGCTACTTGATCAACCTGAAGGCTACTCCCACAAATGCAGGGTTTAAATTTAGGTGGCAGTTTTCCTCTGTCACCAAAGATTTTAAAATCAACTGCTTCATGGTCACTATAGCCAAGACAGCCACCAATCATCACTTCACCCACAACACATTCTCTGTTCACGAGCAACAGATCTAGGAGGGCATTGTTCCTCATAGGCTTCCATAGTACCTGTACCAAGAAATTATCGGAAAGTTGTTTTAGGAGTCTCATAGACCTGTTTGTATCAGCTGTGTGGTATTCACTGTTTACTTCTGGCAAACTGAAGTCACATCAGAAAGCGACCTTTCTTCAAGCTCAAACAACACAGAGTCATTCATGGTTTTATAGTCACCAGACACTGTCATTAAGTTGCTAATCTCTATAACATTTTAGAGTCCTTAACTCCTCTAATCAGTCATTATGTGACTGGTAAAGACCAATCACATCATTAATACTTAAATAGTGATTAGTATTTTGAATTTCATACTGCAGAATCAAAAATGCCTCTCATCCATAATTCAAAAGAAGTGTAAGGACAGCAATTAATAGCTTGCAGTAGGCTTCTAATCCACAAGTTTCAGTGCCACATAGGATTTAAGGCCAATGTAATTCAAATGAGATTATGAGTAGTGTAACAATTGTGTCTGAACACAAGAGAAGTATAAGCCTTTCAGTTTGATTCTGAGGAAAAAAAAAAAAAAAAAAAAAAAGTGTTTACATGAAGATATAATTATTCTGTAAGATGACTATGGATCATCATTAATAGGGCAACAAGACAACAAATTTGTCCTTGAGGATGCAACAGAGATTTGCATTTAAGATATGTTTAGTGGCTGACTGACAGAGCTTAATTCCATTTAGTCATCTTTTACAAATAAATTCCTGTGGGGGAGATAAATAAATAAATAAATAAATAAATAAAAAGTTCTGTATACCAAGTCTAATCTATAAACCTTACAGTAGTTAAATATCTTTCTCAACATGGGTCCTTGACCCTGGACAATTCTATTTACAAGGCAAACTGGTCTCATTCAATCATTAATGGATACTTTCATCGATATTCATCTTTCCTTTGTTAAGCTACCAGGTGTGTTGAACAAAAGGAAAAAGAATTAGTCTAAAGGATCAAATGCTTGTACAAAACTAAAATTATTAGATACTATGGCTAAAAGAAAACTAGTGTAGTTATTTAGGACTTAAAGGATTGCTGTTTGTACTGGTACAGTGAAATACTGTGAATCAGTGAATTATGCATCATATTATGTGTAGAGCCAAAGAACACTACTGTTATAACAGATGTCAAACGAATAATGATTAGTTACTCATTTAAAATAATTACCTATAATCAGAACTCACACAAAAAAAAATGGAAGGAAAAAATAAAAAAGAAAAATTGTTCAACAGTGGTAAAATCATCTCTTAAGATGACACAACACAGGAAACTGGACTCAAAACAAGCAACCAAAATAATCTCAAGGTTTGTTTGCATTATAGAACATCAAGAATGAAGTATTTATGAACAAAATTAACATTACATATTTTTATATAACAATTTTGTTCCTTCAGGGACCATACATGTATATATACATGTATTTTGTCCATGAAAAGTATTTTAAATACATCTTCATCAGTGAAAACAGATCCTATTTTCATTTTAATTGTTAATACACAGCAATTCCCCTAAAACTGGTATTTTACTCATGTTATAAAAGTGGTTTAATTATTACATTGCCACATCACAGACTCTGAATGCATGTATGTATGGACAAGAACTGGCAGCCTCAGTCATGGAAAAAATAACCCTTTGGAATTGGTATGTCTTTTAGATGACTTACTGTGTCATCTGAGACTCTCTGTATTTCTGCCCAGACAACTGTTTTTGTTTGTTTGCTTGTTTGTTGCAAGGTTGCTCGAGGAATGCAATCATTTGCATAAGAGTAATGAGTGTAAGGTCATGTGGATACTTACACTTACTGGTTGAAGTGTCTCATTAAGTACTTCTCTCAGCTCAGAAAAGCTATTCAGGATTCTTTTCCCATCTTATTTTATTTCAGATACTTTAATTATTAATAATGTATTCTATCCACCAAAAATAATATCTATCCACAGACACTGATAAGTTAATCAGTAACATTATGTTGGAATTTCAGATTTTGTCATTTTAAAACAATTTTACTGTTAAGATTAAAATTAATGTAATTTTCCTGTGTTAGAAATTCAAGAAATGCAAAGAATTGTAATGGAGACATGGAATCATAGAATGGCATGGGTTAGAAGGGACCTTAAAGATCATACAGGTCCAACCCCCCCTGCCATGGGCAGGGACACCTCCCACTAGACCAGGTTGCTCAAAGCTCCATCCAGACTGGTCTTGAACACTTTAGGGATGGGGCATCCACAACTTCTCTGGGAAACCTGTTCCTCTGCTACACCACACTCATCATTAAAATTTCTTCCCTATATCCAATCTAAGGCTACTCTCTTTCAGTGTGAAGCTGTTACCTCTTATCCTATTACTATAGACCCTGGCAAAAAGTCTTTCTCCATTTTTATCAAGGCTTTCGATACTGTCTCCCATGACATCCTGATAGTAAAGCTGAGAAAGTGTGGGATAGAGGAGTGGACATTAAGGTGAGTTGAGAACTGGCTGACTGGCTGAGCTCAGAAGGTGGTGATTGGTGGCACAGAGTCCAGCTGGAGACCTGTGACTAGCTGTGTTCCCCAGGGGTCGGTGCTGGGTCCAGTCTTGTTCAACATCTTCATCGACGACCTTGATGAGGGAATGGTGTCTGACCTCAGCAAGTACGCCAATGACACAAAGCTAGGAGGAACGGCTGACACTCCAGAAGGCTGTGCTGCCATTCAGCGAGACCTGGACAGGCTGGAAAGATGGGCAGGAAGAAACCAAATGAGGTTTTATAAGAGCAAGTATAGAGTCCTGCACCTGAGAAGGAACAACTGGACGTATCAGTACAGGCTGGGGGACAACCTGCTGGAGAGGAGTTCTGAGGAGAAGGGCCTGGGGGTCCTGGTGGATGACAGGTTGGCCCTGAGCCAGCAATGTGCCCTTGTGGCCAAGAAGGCCAATTGGATCTTGGCGTGCATTAAAAGGAGCATGGCCAGCAGGTCAAGGGAGGTAATCCTCCTCATCTACTCTGCCCTGGTCAGGCTTCACCTGGAGTACTGTGTCCAATTCTGGGCTCCCCAATATAGAAAGGACAGGAATCTCCTGGAAAGAGTCCAGCAGAGGGCCACAAAGATGATGCGGGGCCTAGAGTATCTTCCCTATGAAGAAAGGCTGAGAGACCTGGGAGGTTGGACCCAATGATCTTTTGAGGTCCCTTCCAACCCCTTTAATTCTGTGATTTTTCCTATAAACCTCCTTTACATATTGAAAGGCCACAATAGATGTCACTGGCACCTTCTGTTCTTCAGGCTGAACAACCCCAACCCTCTCATTCTTCATAGCAGAGAAGTTTCAGCCCTCTGATAATTTCCATGGCACTCCTCTATACCTGTTCTAGCAGATTCATGTTTTTCCTGTACTAGGGATTTCAGAACTGGACGCAATACTCCAGGTGAAGTCTCCTGAGAGCAGAACAGAAGGGCAGACTCGCCTCTGTCAACTAGCTAGCCAAACCTCTATTGATGTTGGATGTACTTAGTTTTGTGGGATACAAGAACAAATTGCTGGTTTATATCTGACTTTTCATCTAGCAATAACCCCAGGTTCTTCTCTACTGGACTTCTCTTAATCCATTCATCACCCAGGCTGTACTGTTATTAGGGAGTACCCTGAACCAAGAGCCCCGAAACAACCTTGCACTAAGTTTTTCTAAATATCATGAGGTTCTCCTATTCTTCAATCCTGTCAGGGTCCCTTTGAATTGCATTCCTTCCCACCAGTGTGTGGACTATACCACAAAACTTGGTGTTATCTGCAAAATTACTGTGGGTGTATTCGATCCTACTATGTTATTGATGAAGATATTAAACAGTATTGGTCTCGGTATAGGCCCTTGGAGGACACCACTTGTTACTAGTTCCCACTCAAACACAGAATCATTTAATAACTATGCAGATGTTGCCCTCCAGTTAATTCCTTATCCACCTAACAGTCTATCCATCAAATCCATATCTCTCCAATTTAGTGGCAAGAATGCTGTGGCGCACCATGCATATAAGACAATCAGTTGATCAGGCCGAGTAAACAAGGGTTTATGAAAGGCAGGTCCTGCTTGACTAACCCAATTTCCTTCTATGGCAAGCTGACCCATGTAATGGATGAGGGAAAGGGTGTGGATGCTGTCTACCAATACTTTATTAAAGCCTTTGACATTGTTGTGGGTCATGCTGATTGTTACGAAAAGGTTCTTCTTTACTGAGAGGGTGAGTAGCCACTGGAACACATTCCCCAGGGAAGTTGTGTGGTGGTTTTACTTGGGTGGACAGCCAAGCTCCACCTCAGCCACTCTCTCACTTCCCCTCCTGAAAAGGGGAAAGGGGGAGAAAATACGATCACAGAATCACAGAATTTCTAGGTTGGAAGAGACCTCAAGATCATCGAGTCCAACCTCTGACCTAACGCTAACAGTCCCCACTAAACCATATCCCTAAACTCTACATCTAAACTTCTTTTAAAGACTTCCAGGGATGGTGACTCCACCACTTCCCTGGGCAGCCTGTTCCAATGTCTAACAACCCTTTCGGTAAAGAAGTTCTTCCTAACATCCAACTTAAAACTCCCCTGGTGCAACTTAAGCCCATTCCCCCTCGTCCTGTCACCAGGCACGTGGGAGAACAGACCAACCCCCACCTCACTACAGCCTCCTTTAAGGTATCTGTAGAGAGCAATAAGGTCGCCCCTGAGCCTTCTTTTCCCCAGGGCGCCTGAGCCTCCTTTTCTCCAGGGCCCCTGAGCCTCCTTTTCTCCGATGCAAAGGGCTCAAGGTTTGAGATAACGATAGGAAGATTGCTCAGCAATTATCATGATGGGCAAAACAGACTCAGAGTAGGGAGATAGTAAGATTTATTGCCTATTACGAACAAGCTAGAGAAACAAGAAATCAAGAAAAGAAACCAAAAATGCCTTCCTCTTTCCCGTCCACACCCTCTTCCACCTCCTCTCCCCAAGCAGCACAGGGAAATGGGGGAATGGAGGTTATGGTCAGTCTATAGCACTTTGTCTCTGCCTCTCCTTCACAGTCAGTCTCTGCCACTGCTCCACATGAGGTCCCTCCCATGGGATGCAGTCCTTCCTGAACTGATCCTGTGGTGGCTTCCAAAAAGCAGCACCTCTTCAAGAACTGCCCCAAATATGGGTCCATACAACAGCGTCCATCTACCAGGAGAAAACTTCTCCAGCCTGGGTCCCCCATGGGCAGCAGCTCCTGACAGGTCACCTGCTCTGGCATGGGTTCCTCTCCACAGGCTACCGGTCCAACCAGGAATCTGGTCCAGCAAGGGTCGTCCACAGGCTGCAGTCTCCGTCACTGCAGGTCCACCTGCTCCACTGTGGTCTCCTCCATACACCGCAGTCTGGAAACCTGCTCCACCATGGTACACTATGGGCTGCAGGGGCACAATTTGCTTCACCATGGTCCTCTCCACAGGCTGCAGGGTAACTCCAGCTCCACCTCCTGGAGCACCTCCTGCTCTCCTTCTTCACTGCTCTTGGTGTCTGCAAGGCTGCTTCTCACTCATCTCTCTCTCCTACCTGCTGTTGTGCAGCAGTTGTGTTTTTTGTTGTTTTTGTTTGTTTGTTTTTTTTTGATTGCTTGTTTTTTCCCCCTGTCTTAAATATGTTCTCACAGAGGCTCCTTCTCGCAGAAGCCACCCCTATAGCCCCCCACTACCAAAACCTTGTCATGTAAACCCATTATAAGTGGTCATGCAACCAGGCTTGTTGGAGTTCAAAAACCATTTGGTCAATGCTCTCAGACATCTGATCTGATTTTTGGGTGGTCCTGTGTGGAGCCTGTAGTTGGACTCAATGATCCTTGTGTGTCCTTTCTAACAGGATATTTTACGGTTCAATCGTTTTATACTAACACTTACTAATGTTTACCTAGACTTCATGAAAATTGTTGACACTGTTTTCCAAAGCATTCTCCTGCAGAATCTGGCTGCTCATGGCTTGGATGGACATACACTTTGCTGTGTAAAGAATTGGCTGAGTGGCTGGGTCCAAAGAGCTGTGGTGAATGGATTTACATTCAGTTGGTGGCCATTCACAAGTGGTCTCAGGGCTCAGTATTAAGGCCAGTACTATTCAAAATCTTTATCAATGATCTGGATGAATGGATCAAATACACCCTCAGTAAGTTTGCAGGTGACACCAAATTAGGCAGGAATGTTTATGTTCTCGAGGGTAGAAAGGCTCCACAGAGGTATCAGGATAGGCTTCTATTGTCCTCTGTTGCAGTCATTCCATTGTAGAAGGCCACCAGATTTGTCAGGCACATGTTGCTGGACCTTGGTGAAAATCAAAATTTTCTCTCATCACCTCCCTGTCTTCCATAAGGTTTTGACATAACTTCCAGGAATATCTGTTCCATGGTCTTACCAAGCACTGAGGTGTGTCAGATACATCAATAGTACCCCGGGTACCTGAGAGTACTGGATGATGCAGTTGTTAAGCCACTTTCTATCCTAACAGTCAGACAAAATCCCCAGTGACTAGAGAAAAGGGACCCACATTTTGGAAGTGAAGGCACTGGGATGCATCTCATTGGAACCTACAGACCTGTGTATATTCGTATTCGTCATGTGATCTCTGACCTGGTCGTCTCTTACAGTTGTAGTGGCTTCTTTCCCCCAGCTCCTGACTTTCCAGTTCAGGGATTTGGGAGATGTAGGAATAATGGTAAGTAGTGAAAACAGAGGGGGAAATATTGCTGAGTACATCCGCCTTCTCTGTATTTGTTGTCACTAGTTCTCTTGTTTTATTTATTAGGGGACTGGGGGATGTACATATTCTTTACCCTTCCTTTTCTGACCAACACACCTGTAGAAGCCTATTTTATTATTCTTCACAGTTTCAGTTACAGTTGGTAATTTTTATTTATTTATTTTATTTATTTTGGGGGGAGGAGGAAGTGTAAAAAGCTTTGACAGAAATGATGAATGCTTTGAATACTCTAGTGTGCATTGACTATTTGTGTCTTTAGCATTTTTGTTATGGTTTAGTTCCATCAGACAGCTAAGTATCATGCAGCTGCTTGCTCACTCTCACAATGTGGAATGGAGAACGGAATTGGAAAGATAAAAGTGAGAAAACTCATGGCTTGAAATAGTTTACTAGATAAAGCAGAAGCTCTGTGCACAAGCAAAGCAAAACAAGGAATCCATTTGCTGCTTCCCATCAGCAGGCAGGTGTTCAACCACTCCCAGGAAAGCAGGGTTCAACATATAGCATAGTTTCTTGGGAGAAAAAACACTATCATTCCAAATGGTCCCTTGTTCTTCCTTCTTTACTCCAGCTTTTATTGTTCAGCATGATGCCACATGATATAAGACATCCCTATGGCCAGCCTGGGTCAGCTGTTCTGGTGGTGTCCCATCCCACCACACCCAGCCTCCTTGCTGGTGGGGCAGCATGAGAGGCTCAAAAGTCCTTGACTCTGTATAAAGACTGCTCTGCAACAACCGAAAACATTGGAGTGCTATCACCACTATTTTCATCATAAATCCAAAATACCATATTGTGTGAGCCTCTACAAAGACAAGCAACTCTACCCCAGCCAAAACCATGACAACTGCCCACTGAAGTCAAAAATATTGTCCATAAAGCATGAAGGATAGATCTCTGTTACTTTATTTCATTGTATTTTTTTCTTTAAGGTCATGAAATTAATAATTGTCCTCCTCCCCTCTGAACTAGTCAGTGTCCTTGTCACAACACTCAGGTCTCAGATATCAGATAGAATGTTTACATAGCTCTTAAGAAAGGTAAAAAAATATTAAGTATTAAGTAGCACTTTTAATATACTGTATTATTTACAGATGTATACTGTATACATTATATATATATATATAATATATTTATATTATATTTTATACATACATTTATATATATATATATTTTCAGAAACCTTCAAAACTTTCTGGATAGTAGACAAGTATTTCTACTGAAGTAAGCAAACCACCAGCTGTGTCCTTGTTATCTGTCTTGATTGATGACATCCCATTTCCCATTTCCCCCTTTCCTGACTGCTAAGAATATTTTTTGTATTTGACTTGAGCTGTCCTCTGAGAGCCACTTTTTCAATATTCTGAAAGTTTCTTTTGCTATCTCTGAGATACTGTGCTGTTGAGGCTAATTCTATCTCCGGAAGACCTTGAAATTTTAAATCTAGGTTTGGTTGCATCAACATATTCTTGTTTGCTGAGAAATCTTGTTTCCTGAGCTGACAAAAGGATGCATAATGTACAGGTTGTTGAAAGTTCAGCAACTACAATGTCATATTATTGTAAATCTAGTCATTAGTTGGTCTCCCACTTTCAAAGTCAGAACTTCGGTTACAGTTGCAGTGATCTTAAATCAGTGTGCACAGTGCTTAAGTTACTCCATAAACATTAGAACTTCACAGTCAACAAACTTCATAGCCACATTGTGGAAAGAACTGAGAGTAATGTGCAGTAATGGCAGCAGCCATAAAAAATAAAGCAACAAAGAGTTTGACTTCAAACATAGTAAAGGCACTGTGAAGTTTCTTGGAGACAGTACAGCTAGTGATACATTACTGCACTGATAATACAATGTGTCAAAAGCAATACAAGAACTGTGAAATATTAAGAAGTATTCTACCCTTTTGTCATTTTATTCCTGGAGTAATTTAGTATAGGACAGAACTCTGTATGCAATTTCATCTCATTGTTTATTTTGATTACAAACTTTGGAAATGCTATTATATACTGTGGAAACCAGAATCAACATCAATATGTGGAAATTATAGATAACCATTAAACAGGTGTTTGACGTGACACCACATTTGAAAAAAAAAAAATACATTTCTCTTTCTGGTTCTGTTTATAGGAATGAATTGTTAAAAATAGAAAATACACTGCCTACATGCAGAAATTGTGGTTGCTTCTTTTTCTCATTGGGGGAGGGTGGGATGCTGAAAGTGAGGGTTTCATTTTGAATTTGGGACTCTTTTCAGGTTTAAAACAATAATTCTAGTCACTAAGCTTAAATATACATATTTAATGTATTTTAAAAGTTTTATTTCATTTTTTAATTCATTTTTGAATATTTAGTAAGGATGAAAATGAAAACCTTTTACAGTCTTAATTAATTAATTAAATTATTTTAAAATCAAGCATTTCATTCTAAAAATACTTTTAAACTTTTTTATTTTATTTTATTAAAATTAAATAAATAAATGCTCAGGTAACAAGTTCAAATGCAAAGTTTCCTTTTCAACAATCTAAATTCTAACAAAATGTAAAGTGAATCTTGACTACCTCTACTAATCACCATGTTAATTAATACATTGTTTATATAAATAAAGGTGGTGGCAAACTGAGTCTCCCTTACAGAAATAACAATGCCATTTTCTAAATTCTATTTCTGAAAATTCCAGGTAGACTGGGGCTCTTGATCCTCTGCAGAATTTTCAGGATGCTGAAACGTGAACAGGTGAGTAGCAGATCCATGGGCACCTTCAGGATTTTAACATAGATATTGTTTTACATCAGCAGATGTTGTTGCATTATGATCCTAGGAAGAAAGACATTCATGTTCTTTAAAGTACTATTTAACTGCTATTTATTAGAGCTAACACTATAAAGCAAGAGAGCAGAGATAACCCTAGGTATTTTCTAAAGAAAATTTGGCAGGACTAGATAGATTTTTTAGCAACCTGATAAGAAGGCATCCTGTCCACGGTGGAGAGGTTGAACTAGCTGATCTTTAAGGGTCTCTTCCAACCTAAATCATTCTATGATTCTTTGTGTTCCAAGATGCTGAAGTGGTGAATTCACTGTGTTCAGTAAACCCCCCAGTATAAGAGAGACATGGACATACAGGAGAAAGTCTAACAGAGGACCACAAAAATGATTGAGGGGAATGAAACACCTCTCTTTGAGAAGAGGATGACAGAACTGGGATTGTTGACCCTGGAGAAGGAGAGGTTCAGGGGCAATCTTATCAATCAATGTATATAAATACTTGACAGAAAGATGTAAAGAGGACAGAGCCAGGCTCTTTTCAGCAGTGCACAATTTCAGACAAGAGGCAACGGGCAGAAACTGGAACACAGGACGTTCCACCTAAATATCAGTAAACAGTTCTTTACTGTGCAGGTGATGGAACACTGGCACAGATTGCCCAGAGACGTTGTGCAATCTGTCTGCTTGGAGATCTTCAAAAGATGTCTCTACATGGTCCTGGGCAACACATTCTAGTGTCCCTGATTGAGAAGGGGGATGGACCAGATGACCTGCAAAAGTTTCCCAACCTTAACCATTCTGTGATTCTGTGAACGTAATCTTTAGTCACATACTCATCTGCAATGGTTCTCTAGCAGCAAGGCAAGTAGGTTTTATGGAATATCTATTTTTAAAAAATATGTTGTGGTTTTTTTTTTTTTTTTTTTTTTTTTTTTTCTCACTGGCATCTTGCAGACTGCTGCAGTGTGTTATGATTTCCAGCATAATGCTAGCATCCAAAACCAACATATAACATTGTACTGTGTATAATACAGTATTTATAGTACTATTGAAGCAGTCGTGTTGTAGAACAGAATGATAATACCAAGTACAAAAAAAAATTGCCAAAGTTCAGAAATATTTAGGAGGTGGGGAGGGAAAAGATATTGAACTTATACTAGATTGTTCACCCCAGCTTTGAAAAAAGTATCCTGTTTTAACAGGTTATTCTATAACATTTGAAAAGCATATCGTTAAATGTTTTGTGTTTCATTTTTTCCATTTAATTTTTCAGAACACATTATTTTACTTACCTCTGAAACTACAGCAAGGATTAAACTGTTCATTTTGTCCAAATAGTTCAAAATACTGGAAAAATACAAAGTAATATTAATACATCTATTCTCACTGATGCATATACCACCATAAAACAAGAGAACATAGGTTTTTATTATTGTTTTAAAACTGTGACAAAATAAGAAATATTTACACAATACAAATTTCCTACTCAGAAAAAAAAACATTCATTCACTTGCATATCACTGCTTGAATCACAAGAAAGTCTTTCCAGAAAGAACAAATGCTAATTTCAAAGGCAATTGTTAAAAGGGCAGCAATGAAATTTCTGATTTTCAGCCAAAACTTAGTGGATATATACCTGCTGCCTGGGAAAACCTAAATATTAAACAAAGATTGGAAGTGTCATTACCAGCTAAATGTAACAACCTGTTAATAGCTAAACGTATAGAATCATAACATAGAATCACAGAATGTCTAGGGTTGGAAGGGACCTTAAAGATCATCTAGTTCCAAGCCCACAGCCAAGGGCAGGGATGCCACCCACTAGATCAGGTTGCCCATCCAACCTGGCCCTGAACACTTCCAGGGATGGAGCATCCACAGCTTTTCTGGGCAACCTGGTCAAGTGTCACACCACCCTCTGAGTATAGCTAGAAGTAAATCGTTCAGGAAATGATGAACATTAATGAACATTCTGAACAGGCTAATACGCAGATACCTTCATTTCTCACTGAAGTTTTAAATAGCTGCTACTGTGTTTTGACTTGCTGGATACATGTGCTTATTTCTTTAATAAAAAGCAACCTTTTAAAGGAGAATTTTTCATTATTTTTCTTCTCTAAAAAAAAATAAAAATAAATTTAAGATTAAGGCTAACTTACTGAGGCCCTTTAAAACATAAGAAGAATCAGATTCCTTCTAAGTGCAATGCATTAAATTTTGAAAATATATATTTTTCTGGTAACATCCAGAGAAGACAGGGGAGTAGCTTTCACCAACTGATGGATGTTCATAAAGGAAGTTTTGCACAGAGAATATTAAAATTCAGGGACAGACACTTTAGTGAGTTCTATCAAATCACAATTTGTAAATCGCAGTCTGGAACTAACATTTCCAGAGGGCAGAGCTCATTTTATGAAACCCTGTTTAGTCCTGGATCACTGAATTTTTATAAATGAAATGAAATTCCTTTTTAATAAAATTTCAAAGAATGTACAAAATCTCACAATTTGAAAAAGACTTTGACTTATGAGCTTATTATGTTATATAAGAGTTTAGTTGTAAAAGTATTATTTAAAAATTTTCAGTATTTAAATTACTTAAATGTACAAATAAATCTTATGGCAGAAAAGAAAACTCCTCCCTTTATTTAGAATCTGATTTTTTCTGAGCTTTATACTCTCGTATTCCTAATAGCACCATCACATTTTATTTTATTTTATTTTATTTTATTTTATTTTATTTTATTTTATTTTATTTTATTTTATTTTATTTTATTATTTTATTTTATTTTATTTTATTATTTTATTTTATTTTATTTTATTTTATTTTATTTTATTTTATTTTATTTTATTTTATTTTATTTTATGGGAACTGAGGTGCTTACCAGATCATAATAAACATCCCATATAAATAAAAGTAACAGACTCAAGTTTCATCTAGTTTTAGTAAATAGAATGCTGAGGGGAGGATCAGTCATGTTGCCACACAAAGAGTAATTTACCATGTTGGGAAGCAATGCTTCCACCATGATATAGTTAACACCATGATAATTTATTTATCATGGTGTTAACTATAAATCTCCTCATATCTTTTTTTTTTTTTTTTTTTTTTTTCATATAATTCTGTTCAAATAGCCAGACAAAGAGGGTATAGAGGGTATTTGATCTTATTCTCAAAAGGAAAATGGTGATCCATTTACTCAGCAGTGTGAAATACCTCTGTACATATGATTGGTCATTTCTACCTGTGTTTGCAAACTCAGCAGTTGAAATACTTTCTGTGTAAAAAAATGTACCTCAGTTATACTTCACTGAGACATGAAAACAAGGAGATTTTCTTTGGCTCATTACAGATGGATTTACTGATTCACACCAATGGTAACAGAACTATGTTTTCATAACTTGACATACCTTAAATCCTTAAATACATCTAACTGGCTTTTTCCTTTTTTTTTTTTTTTTTTTTTTTTTTTTTTTTTAACTACACACTAAACCAGAAAAATGTGTGTACGGAAAGCAATTTTAAGAGGTCTCAAATATCTGATGAGACTCCTTCAATTTTCAGATGCAATGATAATGTCACCTTTTCTGCAATGAGAATCAAAAGACTTCCCTTTGTAATAGAAGGAAGTGAGAAGAACAAGCAAATTCCAACCGGACTGAAAATATACATGTAGGAGACAGAGTGACACACCAGATCACACTCTCACATTTTTACAGGAAATATGAATAATTTTTTGAAGGGCTAGGGTAGGAAGGAGATTTATTAAAAAACAGTAGCTTAGTAATCGTGTCAATTTACTGGTAAAATAGTCTTTTTTTTTTTTTTTTTTTTTCTTTTTTAATATTACTATTGTCAGAAGTGCCTGCAATCTCATGTCGATGCAATATTGATCTGTTGCTGATGTTCTCTGAGCATTCAAAGGGGAACCACATTACCAGTTACAAACTCCATCAATTATAGTTTCCTTAATAACAACACTTAAACGATCTCTTTTTGTTTTAACTTATATTGTATCTCTGGATAGAATCCAAGATTAAACTGAAAAGGGTCCTTTCGAAAGGGTAGCTTTGTGGCCACTGTGATCATTTAAATAAAAAGATTCCTGCTCTCTTTAGTGTTTTGTCTTCACTAATTAGTCTGTATTAAGCTCATTAGCTTAATTTAATCCAATTAATTCTACAGCAACTGTAAGAGAAAGAATACCTTCATTTCTTACAAATATCAAAGAAATGCAATGTGATAATATAATATTATATGGCTTCAATACATGGATATAAAATCTAGTTTGATAACAAGTTTTATTAAAAGTCAGCATGGATATTGATACTTAAGACATTTTGTGCACTGTTTATTACAGAATCAGAGCATGGCCAATGTTGGAAAGGACCTCTGAAGATCATCTTCACCCCAACAAGCGTGATCACCTAGAGTACATTGTGCAGTACGCCACCCAGGCGATTTTTGAGTTATCTCCATAGAAGGAGACTCCACAACCTTTCTGGGCAACCTGTTCCAGTGCTCTGTTACCTTCAGAGAAAAGGAAGTGCCTGAGTGCCCTCTCATACTCAGATGGAACTTCCTGTGCTTCAGTTTGTGCCTGTTGTCTCTCATCCTGTCACTGGGCACAGCTGAAAAGAGACTGGCTCCATCCTTACCCCAATGATTTCCCTATAAGGGCTTATTTTTACTTTGTAGGATAACATTTTCTTACCATGGACCAAACTGTGTCTCTATGTGTAGAACTTGATGTGTCTGTATGTAGCATATCTTTGAAGATCATGATGTTTGCATATGTACCAGAGAACACATATACTTTGCTAGAAAATATTTTTAAGCTATGTCAGACATCATATTTTGTTCAATGACATGATTTAAATATCAAATTAACACTTGTAGAGTTATCTATATGAATATTACAAAGTCGTCATGTTGGCAACTCCAAATACAGTGTATAACTGTACTCAAATAAAGACAGTACAGACAGCTGATTCCATTAGCTGATGGTTTAAAATCAATTTTGTAAGGTTTAAAATTCAACTTTTATGAATACCTACAATACTTATTGTAGCCTCTTTTACCTTTATTATATGGGAATATTTATTTATTTATTTATTTGAATAACATTTCATTCCTGGAGACTATGGAGGACTAAGACTAGATCGGATTTATTTTCAACATTGCATTCCTTTAAATCTGTAAGGGTCATGTTTATCTCCAAACCCAAACTGTGTTATAGGTCAGAGCTGAGAGCAACAAAAAAACACATATAAAATACTCCTTGTCCTTGATACTTTTTTATTCTTGTTTTGACACTGTTTCTTGCTAAATGAATCATTCATGTGCAGGTATGGATTGAGTACAAAACCATGACTTAACCGTAGACCCCCAAGGAGGCAGGGGACTACAATTATTTGTTGCCCCTAAGAAGTCTGTCCAGTCTCAGCCTAACTCTCTGGGAGACGTAAAATAAAAGATGAATCCAAGTTACATGTAATCATCCTTTTGGAACTTCAGTGGCCCTATGCCAAATTATAACACATCTTCCTTATATTTCAGCAAAATGTTTGTCTCCTGTTAACAACTTTTGGACATTGAAGAATAGAAGACCATTAATATTTGTAGTACTTTACCTGAACATTTATTTTTTTATTTTTTTTCCATTGTAATACATTGTCTATGTAATTGTTATATATATATATTTAAGGCAGATATAAAAATGTGCAAAGGTCAGAATGCAATTTTCTACAATTCCTCTTAAAAAAATAAAAATAAAAATCCGCTTTATCTATGAAACAGTGAAAATAACAAAACACATAATTAAGTAAGACTGTCTTCAGGATCTAATTCAAATAATTCTTTAGAAAGTGAGCAATTTAGCTTGGTTCTTTGGTTTAAGCACAACAATAATTTATTATATTTATTTTACACTCATATATTACTGTTTTTCAATTTGATAAAATGAAGTAGCAATACATACATTTTAGTGTATATGTATATATATATACACACACAAACACACTTACTTGTATAATCTCTGACCTAAAATCACATTTCAAAAGTAATTAATTAATTTTTCTTTCAATTTGCATTATTTTATCAACTTATATGATATTTTAATGCTGAAATTCGTAGTATACATATTTCTGTTCAAGTCACTTGCACAATGTCACAAAACATGTTTTGTTAATGTAGAAGATAAGAATGCTCAATGTTCCTGAGACACTTTCGCTAAAATTCTGCCACCATATTAAAGTGTGGCATATTAACATGATGTACCTCCTCCTGATAGAGTTCGCTTTACTATATAGTCACTTGCTGTTCATCTGCAAGACCAATCAAAATAAGAATAAATTCTGAAATAGAATTAAAATACAGAAATGCACATAATAAATGGTTACATGCAATGGAAGTCAGTATTTGGCCCACAATTAATAAATTCTGCACTCAGAGCTATATATATGTAAGGAATACAGCCAAAAAGAATACTGCAGAAAAGAGCTAGATACAGAAATTACCTGGCATGAACACAGGAGGAAAGTATGGAGTTGGATATCCAGAAAATCTTGAGAATTTAATCAAGGCTTTTTTTCTACTACATAATTATTGCAGTTTGGTCAACTCTTTTGTAAGCAGCAAAAATGGACTAAAAATAATAATAATAAAAATAAATAAATAAATAAATAAATAAGTTTTGTTTGGCTGTTTTTTGTTTGTTTGTTTTTGGTTTGTTTTTTAACTTTTCTTGGCCATTTCTACTACTTGCTCCAGCCTTTCTCTGTTACCTTTTAAGACACTGCCTTCACACCTTCTCTTAAGCTCTACTCCAGGTACCCAGGTAACGAGTTATGGAACTCTCTCTTTCTAAAGGAGTTGTGGACTCGGATGAGGGTGAAAAGGCTGCAGAGAGGACAGGTTGGAGAGCTGGGCAATCACCATCCACATGCAGTTTAACAAAAACAAGTGCTGGGTCCTGCACCTGGGGTGGGGCAACCCTGGCTATATGTACAGGCTGGGCAATGACACGTTGGAAAGCAGCCCCGCACAGAGGGACCCGGGGGTTATGGTTGACATCAAATTGAATGCAGTTTGCAGTGTGCCCTGGAAGCCAGGAGGGCTAACCGTATCCTGAGATGCATCAAGCACGACATTGCTAGTCGGTCAAGGGAAGTGATTGTCCTGCTCTACTCTGCGCTGTTGCAGCCTCACCTCGAGTACTGTGTGCACCACAGTACAAAAAGGACGTTAAACCTTTGGAGAGTGTCCAACTGGAGGGCAACGAAGATGGTGAAGGACCTGGGAGGGAAGATATATGAGGAGCAGCTGAGGTCACTGGGCCTGTTCAGCCTGGAGAAGAGGAGGCTGAGGGGGGACCTCATCACAGTCTACAACTTTCTCACGAGGGGAAGTGGAGAGGCAGGTGACCTATTCTCCATAATCACCACTGATAGGACCCATGGGAATGGTGTTAAGATGAGGCAGAGGAAGTTTAGGCTTGTTATCAGGAAGAGGTTCTTCACCGAGAGGGAGGTCGCACACTGGGACAGGCTCCCCAGTGAAGTAGTCTGAATTTAAGAAGCGATTAGACTGTGCACTTAGTCATATGGTCCAAAATTTTGGGTAGACCTGTGCGGTGCCAGGAGTTGGACTTGATGATCCTTATGGGTCCCTTCCAACTCGGGATATTCTATGATTCTATGATTCTAAACATTTTCTACTCTCATTTACTTCCTGCTCTGAAGCTCTTTCTTCATTTTGTTTTTCTTCTAATTTATTTTTATTTAGTACATTGTTTCCTCACTGATTCCTCCTTGGTTCTTGGTCCAAATTGAATCTCACCCCAAGCACACTATGAAAATCTTTCAAGCCATCATTCACTACTGTGTGCTGTCATTATCCCCACACTCCATCATGCATGTTTTTCTTTCAACATCACAGTATAAATTATTTCAGATAGAAAACAAGAAACTGATGTGTGCTCATACAGTACCTGAAAAGCTGCTGGTTGTTTTTTTTTTTGTTGTTGTTGTTTTAATTAAAGTTAAATAAAATTAAAATTAAAAGACAAGTACTTGATACTTTCATTTTTACTCTAAAAAAATACTGAATATTTATGGCAAATTTCCGAGTTTTACTAATTTCCACATATCAATGAGATAGTTTTTCTAACTGCATCTGACAAGTCTTCCTCAACACACATCTTTATAGTCATGCACTCTGCCAGCACTGTTCTTCTGTGCAGTTCAAAACCATAAGAAATTAGAGACTACAATTTTTTAAAAACTCAACTCCAATAAAAACTCATGCTGGTGAAAAGTTTCAAAATAGTTTAATTTCAGCAGATGGAATAGTTGTCCAGTAGCCATTTTGTGTATTCTCTATTTAAAATACCTTAAGGATATATACTAGTAGTAGCCAAATGAAGTACTGCTTGAATTTATGTTACTTTTCTACCTTTGCTGTTGAACATTTTAAATAATGTCTTACGGTGCAGATCTACAGCAGGAGGCTTAATAGAGATGCTGTTTCTATAACAACAAATAGGATGTGAACAAAAATACAATGCTCAATGGTTACTGTTCCTCATAGCACATAAAAGGAATTATTCAAAACTACAAGCAGAATTTATTTTTTTTTTTTTTGAAAAAAAGAAATTAATGCAGAGGATGCTAACAATTTTGTTCAATATTTAGTAGATGTTTAACTTATAAATACTTGAGGGGCAGATATAAGAACCCAGAAATTTACTGTATTGTGCAGGTCAAGCTAGATCATGACCCAAGAAAGGAAAGAGTTTTTTTGTTTTTGTTCATTTTTTTTTTTCATTATTGTTTTGTTTTGTTTTCCTCAAGGTACACAGAAATGTTAAAATGTAAGAGAAGTCACAGAAATAAATCATCCGGTTGGATATAAAATGGTTCACAAAATGAATGAATAAAAGTTTTAATTCTGCCTTCCGTGAGAGTCTTTATTTTTACCTTTCTAATTTAAAGTTAATTTTTATACTTTCTCTTATATTTTTATGATTTTCATCAACTATATTATATTTTGAACACTTTTCTTTTTATTCTAACAATGACATTTCCTACTGCTTTATTTTATTTTATGTTATTATTTTATGTTATTTTATTTTATCTCTGGAATGGGTATTTTTCTTTTCTTCACAAAATTAAAATTTATGTTCATATTTTCATAGAATAATACTTCATATTGAGCAGTGATTACATTAAATGAATATACAAATATTTCAGCACTATATGCAGTGTTTCTACTTTTTTTTTTTTTTTTTTCTTCAGGGAATAAATTTATTTTTAATTGATAAATAAAATGTCACACAGAAACTGCTCTGTGGTATAACCTTTTTCATATTTTATATATAATCCTCAGGTCAGATGGAAGCTGAGTTTAACAAGGTAGTAAGACTTGACTCATTAGACATTTCCTAGTGTAGACTTTGGAAATGTAGCCTACCTGGATGATTCTATATTGATAAAACAGAACTTAGGTAGCCATATTCTTAGTGACATTCGAGAGCAGTTTATTATGAAAAAGAGAATATTCAGAATCTGTTCAGTTAAGAGAAATGTCAGCCACTCATGCCACTTTAAATTTTAAGTATCTGTTTTGGGCTCTGATTTCACCTGGTCATGATGGATAAGACGAAACTGACTATTTTACACAAGTAAATTGTTCACACATATGTGAGGTACAAATTCCAGGAAACAAGCATAATTTTAGAAACAAAACAGAAATAGGTCTTAGAAATTGCAATGGCATCTTTTAACACAGAGACTGATCTATTCCCACTGGACTTCTACTCTCTAAACTATATTTTTCAATGAAAAGATAGAACCATTACTGACTTTGACCTTGTTTTCTGCACTTACAGTTTCACATGCCTTGTATAAAAGAACTTCTTGATATCTAAATAGTATAACAGTTATTGATGTTCCTGTCAACACAGTAAGGAGCTCTCATAATTGCACAAGAGCAGATAATCAGGAAATTAGAGTGAAGAAAAGTTGAAAAGCTACCATGCCTGGATTAATTACATTCCCAGATCCTAAAAGAAATAGTGATAAGAATAAAAAGGCATCTGTTTTTGAATGGTGGAGTTGTAATAAACAGGCAATGAATTGAGCATGGGAATTTAATGTTGTGAGAAACATCACGAGAGCATCTTCACTTAATGTACTTATGAGACATATGCCAGTAATATTAATGACTATATGAAATGCCTGAAACATTTATAAGTATTTTCTGTATTTATTTTCTGTATTTAGCCCAAGTTTCAGATTTTTACCATAATTCTCTGATTTTAACAAGCCAGTTTACAGCTTACCACATGACACAATGCTTGCAAAAAGAAAAAGTCTGACATTAAAAGTACTGACAGTGGTAAGTTAATATTGAATTTGAAGTAAATGGTGACTCTGGAAATGTGAAAAGTGGTGATTAAGTACCGGCAAGACATATCTCCATTATGTACCTCTCATTTCCAGATTATGTGAAATTTAAAACAATTATAAGTACAATTTTGGTATTAACAAAAGCTTATAATTTGACATGAGCTATTTAAAATAGAAATATATATATATAGAGAGAGAAAGGCAATTAGTAAATACTCAGCAAAATATTGCTTAGCAAATACAGCAAAGTTTGTATATATTAAGCATGAAAAAAATAAACCTATAATAGCTACTTTCAGCACATATGTGCAAATGTAGAATAAATAAATAAGATACTAAGTTTAGTCTTAATTTCTATCTGTATTTTGTTCATTTCCAGAAAAACAGTAATAGTAGAAACAAAACCAATCAAACAAACAACAAAAGCCTCCAAAAGTCACAGACCTGAAGGCAATAACTAATACCTTTAAATTCTGTTATAAGAAACAGGAAAAGCAGCCACAAGATTTGAAATATGCCTCTATCAAAATAAAATTATTTGATAATCTGCTACTTAGAGACTGAGCTAATGAGCTGCATGGCTTTGAGAACATTTTCTGAAGCAATATAGTATATGTGGAAAATGGGATGCCCTGGCAAGGAACTTATCTTCAAATTACAACAGCTGAAATACAACAACAACAAAACTACACACACACACACACACACACAAAAAAAAAAAAAAAAAAAAAAAAAAAAAGCCTTCAATTACCTACAGGATGGCAACTGCAAAAAATCCCATTATCTCATTATCTGTTTAACAGCAGTTATGCAAGATGGTCAGCACTTTATGAAATACTTTCATAAAGTATTTTATGAAAGTAGAATTTCACTATTTCACTCAACTATAATGCAGTTATACTCAAGAGTGTAAGATATTTCTGTTAGATACTCAAAATATATGCAAGTTTTAATCAAAGTGGAATTGATCGAGACAGGATTCCTGTTTTAACTTAATAAGAGGAAACAGAAAATGTTAATACCTGATTCGGTATAAGTTCATCCTGATAAAACAAAAAAAATCTCTCAACAAAATCACTACAGATCACATACACTTACTTTGATAGGTAATTAAGATTAAACACAAGAGATAGAAATTATTCTTAATTAAATAACTGTAATAATTAACTGCTAATATTACATCTACTTCCATTTCCCCCCTGCAAATAAAGAACAACTTCTTCTTAAGAAAAATAAATAAATAAATAATGAATACACAAGATCAGTCATATCTATTATGAATAGTCTTTCATAGAAGAAATGTAGGCAACCCACTGCTTATTTTAAGGCAACATTAAAAAAATAGCTATTAGTAATAGCTATTGTAATATAGTTGCTCTTGGTAATAGATATATTGGTAATAGATATATATTAATATATTCAGGAAAAATAATAATAATAATAAAAAAAGAACTAGTTCTTGTAGTTAACATTTGGCTAAGCAGCTCTGTAATTTATTACCTAACCTTAGAAATTCCTAAAGTTCCTCTGATCCATGATGAGCTTGAGGACATCATCTGCTTATCACTGAGATGATGTCTGTTTTAGGAAACAGCAGCAGCAGATGCTGGCATGAGACTCTCTGTCTCTGTTTGGTTTATAACTTTCACAAATTTTCTGGTTAGAGATGATGCAAATGTGCAACCAGCCTTTTATCCCCTTTCAGAAGCAGGTGGCAGATCATTCTCTTACCCAGAATTTAGGGATTTATGACTTGGGGAGTGGAGAGACAGTATTAAAACTTTGAATAAAACATTAAAAATGGTTCATTTTTCTGAATACTGAATTAATAGCTAATCAGTAAATGTACTTCATATTGTTGGAAGAAAATATTATGGAATTATTTATTCCACATTGCAGTACACCATGTAGAGACAACACAGCTTTTATGTGCTTTAGAATTATAGGACAACAAAAACCATCTGCAGTTTTAATTTAAAAATCAGTTCAGATTAAAATATAAACAAAGAATTTTGATAGTTGAGATTGGATATTTACTTATATATTTATTTTCAGAAAGAATGCTGGGTCTTGTGTTTACATCCAAACTTGAACTTTATTATGGAGAAGAATAAATCTAGTTATCCAATTTGTCTTTACCTTCTACTGGGACTTCTCCTGCCATTGGATTTTTAGGAATATAAATAAATAAATCAAACCAGTAGTGAAGATATTGTGCAGGTGACAGCAACAAGGATCCATCAAGTTGTTTTTTCAGTATCTGTTAAGTAACATTTATGAAGTATTTTTGTAACACATATTTAATTATTTTTAGTTTTTCAGAAATAAACACAATATCACAGTTTTGTTTGTTTACTTTAAAAAATATATTTTTTTTTTTCTAGGGGGAACAACACCTATATATTTCTAAACAGCTCTAGGTAACTGAGTTATTTATACATTAATTTCTATAATGCTAATGATTTTACTCAGTTATATTTCATTCCTATTAATTCAAGGGATGAGAAGAAAAATTAATCTGTACTAATAAAAACAATTCAAACTTTAGAAGAGGGGAAGAGAGTTTTATATGGTAAAGTCAAATAGTTAAAGTCTTTCAGGATCTACATTACTGAAATGCAAAGATTATCATGTACATTTTTTTTCCATAAAAAAAAATATATATATATATATATAAATTATGCTTCTCTTTTCCACTTCTGACACACTCCAGGCAGCTTCTAATTTCATAGAATCATGGAATTATAGAATCATAGAATAGCTTGGGTTGGAAGGAACCTTAAAGATCATCTAATTTCAACTCCCCTGCCATGGGCAGAGATGCCACCCACTACATCAGGTTGGCCAAGGCCCCATTCAATTTGACCTTGAACACCTCCAGGGATGGGGCATTCATAATTCCTCTTGGTAACCTCTTCCAGTGCCTCACCACCTTCTGAGTGAAGAGTTTCCTCCTAACCTCTAATCTAAATCTCCCCTCTTTTGGTTTAAAACCTCTCTCCCTTTTCCTGTCATTATCTGAATGAGAAAAGAGTTGCTCTCCATCTTTTATATAAGCCTCCTTCAAGTATTGAAAGGCTGCAATAATGTCACCCATGAGCCTTCTCTTCTGAAGGCTGAATAGCCCCAGCTTTTTCTTTTTTCCTCCCCTCCCCTCCCCTCCCCTCCCCTCCCCTCTCTTCTCACACACAGCTGGCTCATATGAAGCTTTTCATCCATCTTTCTTTGCAAGGCTGTTCTTAATAAGTTCTTCTCCCAGTCTGTTCTCATGTCTGGGATTGCCCCAACCCAATAGTTGGGGCAAAAAATGGTTTCTTAGCTTACCCCTGGGGACATTCAGAAGAAAACATGTTTACATTTTTGGAATGCATTAGATATCTGAAAAAAAAAAAAATATATATATATTATTTTTGTTACAGAAGTGAAATAAATTTGGTTAACTTGGAAAGCAAAGGTTAAATTCCTGCCATCTTACATTTTATAAATAATTCAATGCTATTCAAAACATTGGTCTTCTAGGGCAAACATTCAAAAATGTGTTGACTAACTGCTGTAAATATTATATCTCTTCTGAACAGTTTTGAGACATGTCAAACCATCCCCAGATATGAATGTGAAATGATTGAAATAAGGAAGTGCAACATGGACAGCCCTGCTTCACAGATGGCCTGTCTGCCCACAGTGTGGGAGCTACCACCTCTTCCAGACAGCCAGCACTGCATCCTGGCACTACCTTTGATGGTGACTGAAAGTCAGTACAGGAACATCTCTTCATTTAAGCTGCTGATGCAGAAATGGTGTACACATGATTTGCATAAAAATAACAGCTACAAATGTACTTTTGAGAAGGACTACTATAGATGTGTTGTCATCCTTTAAGCTTCAGATTCAACAGTCCCTCTGAATAGAGGAACTTTTTGAGTAGCAATTGACCTACTTTGCTTGTAGAATTTACAAAACTACCAGAGCAGTTTGTTTAGTCAGTCATATCAATCTCTGCAAGGACAGAGACACAAGAAGCAAAATTAATCAAGCTTAAGCCTTATTATGAATATTTCTCTTTTTAATAGTTTCACAAGGCCTTTTACTGTACCAGGAGAATATTAACTATATATGTTATAAAATAAATAAGAAAAGGAAGGAATGACAAAAGGTGGGGGAGGAACATTGACATGCTGGGGCCTGCCCAAATGGAAAGCAGCTCTGCAAAAAAGGACGTCAGAGTCCTGGTAGATAGCAAGTTCAACACAAGCCAGTAGACTAGCAGTATTCTTGGCTGCATTAGGCAAAGTAACACCAACAGATCAAGAGAGGTGATGCTTCCATTATTCCCAGCATTGGTGAAGCTACATCTGGACTTCTGTGTCCAGTTCTGGGATTTCCAGTACAAGAGAGACCTAAACATACTGGAATGATTCCAACAAAGGGCCACAAAGATGGTGAAGGGACTGGAGCACGTCTCTTCGGAGGAGAGCTTGAGGAAGTTGGGACTGTTCAGCCTGGAAAAGGGAAGGCTCATGGGGGATCTTATCAATGACTAGAAACACCTGAAGGGAGGGTGCAAAGAAGGTAGAGCCAGGCTCTTTTCAGTGGTGCCTAGTACCAGAACAAGAAGCAAGAGGAACGCAAGAGATTCCATCTAAACATCAAGGAACACTTTGTTACTATGTGGGTGACTGAGCACTGGCATAAGTTGTCCAGAGAGGTGGTGGAGTCTCCCTCCTTGGGGATCTTCAGAAGCCACTTGGACATGTTCCTAGACAATCTTCTTTAGGTGTCCCTGCTTGAGCAGAGAGGTTTGATGAGAGATTCCAGGAGTCCCGCCCAACCTTAATCGTTCCTTGGCCAGTTTCAATTCCTTTTGGGCATTAGCTATCTTAATTTCATCCCTGGATGCTTGGACAATATCTCTATATTCCTCTCTGATCATTACTTTGACCCTCTCTATGATTTTGTGTTTGAGTTTAGACCAGACATTCCATGTTCATCCACAAGGGACTCCTGGCATTTTTGCCTGACTTCCTGTTTGTGGAGATGGACATCTCTTGAGTGTGAAGTAGGTGATTCTTGAATATTACTGTGTATTAAATATTGAATTTTTCTTGAATATTTACCATGTTCAGTTTTCAGTCCTCCCTACAACAAAGACTTCAAGGCCGTGGAAAGTGTCCAGAGAAGGGCTACAAAGCTGGTGAAGCTGGTCTGGAACACAAGTCCTATGAAGAGCAGCTAAGGGAACTGGGGCTCTTTACTCTGGAGAAGAGCAAGCTTAGGGGAGGACTTGCTGCTCTTTACAACTTCCTGAAAGGCAGTTGTGGGGAGCTGAGGGCCAGCCTCTTCTCACAGATAACTAGTGATAAGACTAGAGAAAATGGACCCAAGTTGCACCAGGGGAGGTTCAGGTTGGAAATAAGGAGAAATTTCTTCTCAGAAAAAGTAGCCAGGCATTGGAACGGGTTGCCCATGGAGGTGGTGGAGTCACTGTCTCTGGGAGTGTTTAAGGAAAGGTTGGATGTGATGCCTGGAGACATGGTTTTGTAGGTGATATTGGTGGTAGGGCCAGGTTGGACCAGATGATCGTGGAGGTCTCTTCCAACCTTAATGAATCTAGGATTCTATAGTTCTATGACTAAACAGCTTTTGTGGTTCCCTTTTCCTTCCAGGGCCTTATCTTACAGGATTTTTCTAAGCAGGCTTTTGAAGAGGTCATAGTCTGCATAGGATTTTGAGCTTGATTTTCACCTTTCTCCCTGCCCTCAGGATTCTGAATTCTACCCTCTCATGTTGGAGGCAGGGCTGCATTTGACCTTCACGTTCCCAATAAACTCTTCATTGTGACTGAGTATAAGGTCTAGCAGAGCACCTGTCCTCATTGGATTTTCTATCAATTGAAGGAGGAAGTTATCATCAATGCACTCCAGGCACCTCCTCAGTTATGTTCTGACATGTCACCCCTCCAGAAGGTATCAGGTTGTCTGAAGTCCTCCATGAGGACCAGGACCTGTGGACTGCTGCTAGTATCTTTCTTCAGAGGCCTCATCTTGTTGTTCCTGATTGGGTGGCCTGAAGTAGACACCCACTAAAAAGGCAGCGTTCTCTGTTCTCTCGTTAATCTTAACCCATAAACCATCTGTTGGCTCCTTCTTCATCCCCAGGCAGAACTTCACCTACTCCATCTTCTCTCTCATATAAAAGGCAACTCCCTATCACTGTCTTCCCAGCCTGTCCTTCCTAAATAGACTGTTTTTGTCCATTGCAGCACTGCAGTAATAGAAGCTATCCCACCATGTCTCTGTAACCCCAACAAGATCATAGCCCTGCAACAACACATACTTCTCAAATTTGACATGCTTGTTTTCCATGCTGCATATGTTACTATTCTAATGAGTTTGCGTTGCAAGGTTTTGGTAACAGGAGGCCACAGGGGTGGCTTCTGTGAGAAGAATCTAGAAGCTGCCCCATGTAAGGTAAGGGCCCTACTGCTGATCAGAGCCAAGCCAATAAGCAATGTTGTTTGTGCCCATGTGAGAACATATTTAAGAAAGGAAACAAACAAAACAAAACAACACAAAAATAATTAATAATTAAAAAAAAAAAAATCAAAGCTGGGAAAATGAGAGGAGTGAGAAACAACCTTGCGGGCAACAAGGTCAGTGAAGAAGGAAAGGGAGAGGTGCTCCAGGCGCTGGAGCAGAAGTCCCCTGTGGCCTGTGGTGAGGACCATGGTGAAGCAGGTTGTCCCCCTGCAGTCCATGGAGTGCCACAGTGAAACAGGGTTCCACTCTGCAGCCCGTGGAGGAGACCACTGTGGAGCAGGTGGACCTGCACTGACGGAGACTGCAGCCTGTGGAGGACCCCTGCTGAAAAAGATTCCAGGCTTGAGCCTATGGAGAGGAGCCCACACCAGATCAGGTGACCTGTCGGGAGCCGCTGCACATGGGGGACCCAGGTTGGGGTCTCCTGGTAGATGGACACTGTGGTGTGGACCCATATTTGGGGCAGTTCTTGAAGAGGTGCTGCTTTTTGGAAGCCACCACAGGATCAGTTCAGGAAGGACTGAATCTCATGGGAGGGACCCCATGTGGAGCAGCAGCAGAGACTGACTGTGAAGGAGAGGCAGAGACAAAGTGCTATAGACTGACCATAACCTCCATTCCCCAATTCCCCTGTGCTGCTCAGGGGGAGGAGGTGGAAGAGGGTGGGGGTGGGGGTGGGGAGGAAGAAGGCATTTTTGGTTTCTTTTCTTGATTTCTTGTTTCTCTAGCTTGTTCGTAATAGGCAATAAATCTTACTGTCTTACTATCTCCCTACTCTGAATTTGTTTTCCCTGTCATGATAATTGTTGAGAGATCTCCCCATCCTTATCTCAAACCTTGAGCTCTTTGTGTCATTTTTTCTCCCCCTTCCTCTTCAAGGAGTAGGGAGTGAGAGAGCAGCCATGGTGGAACTTGGCTGCCCACCCAAGTAAATACACCACAACTGTACAGGGACTTTACAGAGGCACCAAGCATGCTGACTTCCTGGAAAGGGTTTGGGGGATTTCTCCATAATCATGCCTTGTAAGCACATCCTTGTGTACATGCAAGTGTTGGAGGTGACCTTGCTTAAATTCACTGTTAGCAATCTACCCTTTAGAAATATTTGTTAATCATCCAGAATTATAGTCAGTGTATTAATTTTTTAAGGGTTCATAGAACAATGTGGACAAAATGTCATCTACACATAATTTGAATGAAAGTTGTTTCTGATTTCACTTGTTTTGGCTTGATTCTTTTATGCTAACCTTCTTCCTGACCCATGTTTGTAAAGACAGTTCTCGCTACAAAGCATATTTGCCTATCACACTGCATGGAGAGTGTCCTTATGCAGCTGAATGTCATAGTCATAGCTTCACAATAACGTCTATGGTTCTGGGAAAAAAAAAAAAAAAAAAAAAAAAAAAAACCTTACATGTGCAGATTATGACAGTCTATGATTTATAACCACCTTAATTTTTCCTGACCATTGGTTTCTTTTCTTTTCTTTTCTTTTCTTTTCTTTTCTTTTCTTTTCTTTTCTTTTCTTTTCTTTTCTTTTCTTTTCTTTTCTTTTCTTTTCTTTTCTTTTCTTTTCTTTTCTTTTCTTTTCTTTTCTTCTCTTTTCTTTTCTTCTCTTTTCTTCTCTTCTCTTCTCTTCTCTTCTCTTCTCTTCTCTTCTCTTTTCTTCTCTTCTCTTTTCTTCTCTTCTCTTTTCTTCTCTTTTCTTCTCTTTTCTTCTCTTTTCTTCTCTTTTCTTCTTTTCTTCTCTTTTCTTTTCTTCTCTTTTCTTCTCTTTTCTTCTCTTTTCTTCTCTTTTCTTCTCTTTTCTTTTCTTTTCTTTTCTTTTCTTTTCTTTTCTTTTCTTTTCTTTTCTTTTCTTTTCTTTTCTTTTCTTTTCTTTTCTTTTCTTTTCTTTTCTTTTCTTTTCTTTTTTCTGGAGGTACCTCCAGGAAACAAACAAACAAATAAATAAATTATTATTATTATTGTTATTATTGTTATTGTTATTATTGCAACATAATAATAATAGTAATAATTATTATAGCAATAATAATTATTATAGCAATAATAATTATTATTAGTATTTTTAAAACACCACAGGAACTTATATTTGAAACTTGTTCATTTAACGCAGGAATAGTACATAGAGGTTTTGAGCTTTGCCAGTTTTTTACTACAGAAGAGTCTATTTTAGTAGATATGTTCTATTCTTTACCTATGATTTTTCCTTTTAAAACATGAAAGCATTTTAAATGTCCTTTTTTGTCCATTATTCTATTTTTGACTGGCACAACCATATTCTTGTTCTAATGTATTTTAAAGTTGATGGTAATGAACTTTATCCCTAACTTCCTAAAAGCCTAATCTTCTCTCTTTTTTTTTTTTTTCCCCTCTAATTTCAAGGCCAAAAATACTGCTTTGCAAGTACTGTTGTGTTTAAAACTTACAATCTTCTTGACAGTGTAGATATTTTGGAGAAATGTGAGGTGTTGTTTCCCTTGTCGTCACATTTCCCAATAGATGTGACGTCAATAAGACACAGATAAGACTTTGAATTTCGGATATTTCATACAAACCAAAAATCTTTTGAGAATTTTCCGTGACATTACAGAATGAAATCTTCATGTTTCTGGAAGCCTTACTATTTTTTTGTTTATTGGCAGTTTTGTTTGTTTGCTTGTTTGTTTTATTCTTATTTAAGGAGGTGTTTTGTTCTGGGTTGTATTTTTGTTTTGTGCTTTTGTTTGTTTGTTTTTGAAAGACTTTTTTTTTAAGTCCTATTTTTTTAGTTTTTCCCTAACAATTTTTGGACTTAAAATTAGAAAGAAAAAATCAAATTACAGGAGAGAGAATAAATACCTTGCTCTTATTTTTTCCATAGTTTTTTTTGTGTAAGGATAACTATGTTGCCAAAGACACGGTTTAAAGGTTTCAGGGATTAGTTTTTAACTTTATGTTTGATTTATGAAATATGTATAAATAAGTTATATTTATTATATTATATTATATTATAATAATATATTATTTATAAGTTATATTTAGTACTATGTATTGAAGCTGATAGTGAGAACACTGTCAAAACATTATTTAAATTATTATTCACTATAGCAAGATGTAACTTGTCATACTCTTTTAATATATATCAGTTTACCACTGCTTCTAATATGCAATCATTTTTTAAAACTACACATACATGTAAATGAAACCTAATATAATGTGAGACTGCTTCTGGACAAGTGATTCCTGTTTACAAAGGATCAGATAATATCATGCTATAATAACATTCTGTAATGCTGTGCTGTAAAGAAGGTAGCATATGTGCATAAAATCCTCACTTTCTCTTTGCTACTTATGTGACCTTTCCAGCTGTCTTTCAGAGGAGAGCACCCTACTACAGGTATTTCATTAAAGCATATAGGGAACAAATACACCTCAAAAATGTGTTTGTGAGGTTCTTAGGATGTTTGTACAGGTCAATATACATGCTCTTACACTATCCTATAGTGTAAAGCCTTATAGTGTAAGGCTGTAGTGTATAGGCTTATAGTCACAGATTTGATCACAATGAACGTGACCTGGTAACAGTGGTTGCTGTTACAGGAACATAGACTAGCATGTGGTCTCATCGCTGTAGGGCTTCCTGTTTAAAGGTTTTGAAATGTAGTTTGTTGTGCAGTTTATCTGTTACTGTAAGAGTCTAATAAGCTCCAAAATTTCTAATGTTTTAATAAGTTGTTCACGTAGTAAATCTTAGGTATAATTTGCCATTATTTCTGAAAATATGATAATAAATTCATTAGGAATTGTTGGGGAAAAGACACTTCATTTTCTCTGCAGTGTAGCATTTGTACTTCTTTGAATATCATCTCACAGAAGCACACTCAGAATGCAAGAAAACTCTGACATTACTTCTCTCTAGCCAATTCATGCTAAATGTCCTTTACCAAATTAACATTGAATTCCAAGAGCTGAGGGGGTTTGATCAATTTCAGCCACTTATTTTTAAAGCTGAGTTAATTATTTTAGGGAGCTGATATTAATTAGATTCTTTTGACTTAGTTTTAAGAACAAAATTTGGGACTATAGTTGCTTGTAAATGATTCTGTTGAATTTCATTATGAAAAAGATCCACGACTTCCTAATTGACTGAGTATTAGTAAAACAACATAAGAGAATTAGATTTTGTTAAAGTACTCTCAGATGTTTTCTCTGGTCACTGCCCTGTTTTCAATACAAAATCAGGCATTTCAAACTTCTCACAAATGAGAAATGAAGAATTCCAATCTTCTATTCAGACAGATTCCTGAGGCATATAATTGGAAATGATTGGTAACAGTTTTAATAAATGTCATTGATTATGCCCAGGCAAGTTTGCACAAGGTGCGTGTGACAGTTTGAGATAAGCTTGTTATCTGAAAATCCCAAAGGCCTGAATGATTCTGAAAAACTTAAGAGTCATGCTCTAGTAGATATCATATGAGAAACTTTTTTCTCTCAGTTATAACATAAAGAATCCTAAAGAAAAATAATGCTATTTTGAGAATGAAGGTGGAAGGCCTAAAGCAAACTTTCAAAACTTAGATAACATAGTTGATGAAGGCACAGTAACTAGTGAGGTGATTAAATGGGACTCCGCAACTAAGGAGGAATACAGACAACATATTTGGTATTTGCAGGCGGTGATTTATGTTTTCATACCTGCCATGTGGGGCATGAGGAGACCCATCCAAAGGTACTAAATCATGCTGAGAAACGATATATTTTTAGTCAGCTCCAAAGGTCTTATAACATCAATGTGGATAAAGAGCCTTTACAGTCTAAAGAACACCCTAGAATCTTGCACATCCTTTTATAGTAACCAGTAATGTGTGCTGGATGCATATATGGTCCTGTCATGAGTACAATTTGCTGTAAATTGCAAAATTCCTGTTGTGTGCATTAATATATTAATATCAAAATATGATAAGTATAGCTGACATAAAGGAATACTAAATGAAGTATCTGTATTTTTTCTCTATTGTGGTTTAACAAATGACCTTCTTTCTATTTGTTTGGACAGCTAATGCTTTGTATGCAGATAATTAAATATTCTATATGAGATCCAGAGATAATGAGTGCAAAATAAGCTTGAATTAAATGCCAAGCTGGTTAATATGGTTTTGTTTTGTTTTGGGGGGTGTCCTGTGTTATACCTGTACAAACACTTTTGACACCTCTATGATGAAGAGTTCTGAAAAATATCACTGATTTCCTTGCATCAGTTTGAAGTGTGTTGCAGGACTTCACAGTTAATGTAGATCTATTAAATGCTAAGGTTAAAAAAGGGTCGTTAAGATTGTTCTGTCTAATTTTCTACTTCTATGAATGTTATATTCTAAATACTACCAGTAAATACTTCTGTAGAAGCAACATATTTCACTGTTTATGAATGCCAAACCTAGCCCATTGAGAACGAGATAGTAGATCTATGGTGGAATTAGGTGTGTAATGATTAAATTATCACAAAGAATCTGAAGACAGTTGATTTTGAAATTATGATGCTTCTAGACTAAAGGATTTCTTGTCAAATAATTAAATAATATCATTGAAAAAAATAAAATAAAATTACAAATGTAATGTTCTCAAATATTATTTACAAATGTTTATGTGTGTGTAAAGCAGCTCCATTAGTCTAGATATGTCCTGGTTTCAGTTAGGACAGAGTTAATTTTCCTTTAGGTAGCTGGTAGGGTTTTGGCTTAGGATGAGAAGAGTGCTGATAACATGATGATGATTTGATTGTTTCAGAGCAGTGCTTACACCAAGCCAGGGACTTTTCATCTCCTTGCTCTGTCCTGCCAGCGGGCAGGCTAGGGGTGCAGCAAGAGCTGGGAGGGGATAGATCCAGGACAGCTGACCCAAACTGGCCAAAGGTGGCCGAAGGGGGTATTCCATACCATCTGACATCATGCTAAACAATATATAGGGGTGACTAGCTGGGGCGGGGCTGGCTGCTTGGGTATTGGTGGGGCATCAGTCAGTGGGTGGCGAGCAATTGCGTTGTGCATCACTTGTTTTGTATACATTAGTAGTAGTACTGTTATCATCATTATTGTTGTTATTATTTCTCCTGTCTTAATAAACTGTCTTTATCTCAACTCACAGGCTTCACTTTCCCATTTCTCTCCCCCATCCCAGAGAGGTAGGGGGGAGGTTGAGTGAATGGCTGTGTAGTGCTGAGCTGTTGGCCAGGTTAAACCACAACAAGATAATAGAACTTTTTCTTTGGCTGCTTCATATTGCTTTTAATTGCAGATCCCTAAAATGTGGACCAAGATGATAAAATGGTAGAGAATTTGGTTTGAATCTGAACACACTGGCTTTGAATCATTTTTTGCAGAGGTAATGAAACCTGGGTGCTGTCTGCCCTGCTGCAAGACCACTCTGGGCTAAGCATATCAAGGCAACTGGATGTGACACTAACTGCATAGGTCTGAAATGTAATGCTGGCTACAAGAAACTGGCATGTTTTAATTGTGTTAACTGGATTTTGAAACTCAGACTTTCTGCAAATATGAGGAAATACCACTATGTGGTGTAGAGCAGATAATGTTAGGCAGGTTGAAATCTCATGATGCTTAATGACAGATAATCTAAACATAGTGAGACATCTTTCTTGCTAATGAAAATGCTGAGGATGTCAACTAAATATCATGAGTCTTATCAGGGTGATAAGAGAAACGCGATGAACATAAACAAGAGTTCATTAACTCCGTATATGCACTAGCTATTGTGTTACTGTAAAGTTATATTGTTGTATTTGATCATTTATTCTTGTATGGTTTACTTAGCCTTGTGGCTTGCTTGCTAGAAAATTAACAAGTGAATCCATTCAATAAATCCAGATAAAGCATCTGGTAAAGTGGGACAATACCCAAGCTAATAGCTGTGACAAAGCTAATTTCAGGCTTTGGATAAAGTTACCCAGCTGTTTTGCCAAGGCTGAAAACTCAAATAGCAAAAACAGTCAAGTAATACTACCGAAAATAATAATAATAATAATAATAATAATAATAATAATAATAATAATAATAATAATAATAATAATAATAATAATAATAATAATAATAATAATAATAATAATAATAATAATAATCAGGATCAGGTATTTCCCATTTATTAATGAGAAATAGTTGAGCCTTGAATAAATTATGTTGTATAAAAATTAGGTTTTATTGTTTCCTCAAGCCTTTGAATATTGCTGTCACTAATATCTCTGAATATTACTCCTATTAGAAATATTTATTTGCTTTTTTTTGTTTGTTTGTTTTGAGAAGATTATTTCATTTCCAAGACACAGTTCAAGAGAGGAAACTTGGTAGGAGCCAGTGAAGTTTGAAGCAGCTAAGGGAAAGACAAGATCCCAATTAAAATCAAGTAAATTAAGGATCTTATAACTGGAGAATATAAAAAAGTCCTTAAATAATGGAAAATGTTTTCTCAGATCAGGAGGTAAGCCCTAGTGTGTACAATTCCCTCCTCTTAGTTCCTTGATTTCCAAGAGAGGGAAATGTTTACATGAAACACAGAAAAGAGATACTGTTACCAGCCCCATGATCTGAACAATTAGTAAGAAAAGACGATGGGTTTCATCATGGTCATGCAGCCTAGACACAGCTTCACACACTACAGTGATCAAAACACAAAAGATCCCTCTATCTCATACAAAATGATTCTCCAAATTAGCTTTCCTTTCTTTCTTTCTTTTTTCCTTTTTTTTTCTCTGCAAAGTTTTAAATATTTATTTATTTTGCAATTTTTCTGTTATATGAGTTTTCATCAAAAAAAGAAATGCAGAATTTAATTTAGATTTTGTTTTCTTTTAATTTCACATTTTTATCCACAAGGAATTCAAAACCCAAAATACCTGTAAGTAATAATTTCTAGAAACAAAATCTTTTAACTTATCTGTATGAGTTTTATTCCTTTTATTTTCAACCTGATTGCCATTCCTAGCTAACTCAGAATCCATATATATATACAAATATATATATATATATTCGCTCTCTATAGGTACCTCAAGGGAGGCTGTAGCAAGGTGGGGGTTGGTCTGTTCTCCCACGTGCCTGGTGACAGGACGAGGGGGAATGGGCTTAAGTTGAGCCAGGGGAGTTTTAGGTTAGATGTTAGGAAGAACTTCTTTACTGAAAGGGTTGTGAGGCATTGGAACAGGCTGCCCAGGGAAGTGGTGGAGTCACCATCCCTGGAAGTCTTCAAAAGACGTTTAGATGTAGAGCTTAGGGATATGGTTTAGTGGGGACTGCTAGCGTTAGGTCAGAGGTTGGACTCGATGATCTTGAGGTCTCTTCCAACCTAGAAATTCTGTGATTCTGTGATTCTGTAAATATTTATTTAACATTTACATATGAAACAGTTTACTAAATCCGTGTAACGTTAATTACAATGTTGTTTATTTGGAGTTAGGAACTAGAAAGGTAAGGTGCCTTATTCTCAGAAACAGATGATGTGCTCAAGCAGTGTAACTCCTTAGACTGTCATTGTGTATAAGTTCAGATCACTGGATCGCTTAAAAATAGGTTGAGCAGTAAATAAGGAACTAAATATTCTGATGTCTCATCTTCTCATGACAAAGTCTGTAATGAGAACTGGGAACAGCACAGCTTGAGTCCATTCCTGTGACAATTACCACAGGAGCAGAAAACATCAGAAATGAAAACTTACTACTTTCGGCATATAATCGTGACTGATGGAGGTCAGGTGTTGTGATGAAATGTGTCCTCACCATCACAGAAATACATGTCAAAACAAATTTGAGACTTAACCCCAGAGCAGAAGGAAGCTGAATAAGTTTCAGAAACATCCTTCAGAGAAAATTACTGCAGGCCACATAGTTAAAATTGAAGTTCTTAATTCATGGACTGATCCAATGTCAAATCAAGACATGGTTACTTGTCTGTACTTCTGAGCAGAGGTGAAGAACAGTTGGAGAAAAAAGAAGAAAATAAACTAGATGAAGAAGCCATGGAGTTAAATATATTTTCTGGATTAAACACAGTGTCTTTGCATTATGAAATCTCTTCACTATCATGTACTTTGCTAATCCTTCTGCCTCAGTCTGTGTAAATAAATTTGTAGGACAATTATAATGACATTTAATTTCCCACTTTTCTAATAACTTTTATTTTTGTTTTTATCACTAGTTTTTAACTCCTGAAGTCAGTTTCCTCTAAGTTCATTTGTCTTAAGAGTTGAAGATTTTAAAAGTTATAATGAACTATTAAAGGAAAGACAGACCAGAAATGAAATTTTAAATATCAATATATTATTTTTATTTTTTTCTTGTTGATTTCTCTGGAGTTTGTTGAGAGGGTTTTTGGGGATTGGTTTGGCTTGCTTTACTTTTCTAATTACCACTTCAAAATGCTTGTGCACATATTTATGAGTGCTTTATTCACTTTTACTTCTCTGTTCTCTATGAAGTAAAAGGAAATTTTATTGGTAGAGTACCAAATACATTCCAAAGCTTCAAAGAGTATTATTGGGATAGGGCTATTTGTCTGTCAGGCTATTTGTCATAAAGAAGGAGAAGACTTATAAGAGTAAATGGAGATACTGCTAGGTCTTTAAAACAATGGGGGGGAGGGAGATTTCTTGAGCTTCATGAAAACATGAAAAGCTGTTAGAGAGCAGTGATATGTCAGTTTGGAAAAAAAAAAAAAAAAAAAAAAAAAAAAAAAAAAGCATATATAATTAATCCATGATTATCAGACATAATTAGAAAGTACTCGTTCAATCAAATATCAACTTCATTGCTCTGGATTGCTTTGGATGTCAAAACTGGCACATATGTAAAGAATTAAATCTCTAAAGGATGAAATAAAAAATACAGTTAATGTGTTCATTATAATTTTCCACAGGTTTTCTTCAGTGTGAGCAATTTCAAAGCTGTTACTTTAGTTGATAACACTACTGTTCTAGGTCTCTGACTTTCTGCATACAAAAGGCCAGAAAGGAACCCTCATGTGATTTATGGCAGCAAGAGTGAGGAAGCACTCTTTGTATTTTGTAATTTGTATTTGTGCAAGCAATAATTCAGACAATGCTCTGAAATCCAAAGTGGTGAGATGCCTAATGTATCTAATTAGGATGTGGTAACCATTGCTTTTTCTGATCCTGATATTTCTATGGGATATATGTACTGAGCTAAATGCCATAACAGCTTCAGAAAGAAACCAAAAACAAAAACAAACAAAAAAAAAAACAATCAAAAAAGGATGTTGTTGCCTCCAGGAAAGCTGTGAGAAAATACACACTCTTCACAGTTGTCCCACTAAGTCTTTATTCAAAGGCTGTAGCATATCTACTATGACCAATTCTAACAGAGACAACATGTCAGGTGAGGAGTACTCATGGAAATATAAATGGACTGCAAGCTGTCATGGAAATTGATGACCAGTTTAGATGAACAACTATTAACTGTACTTTTTTCCTCCAGGCTTCTTTAGAAAGAAGATCAGGAGTAAGCAGAGGGACATCACAATGAAAGAGACAGGAGCATTACGTTTGTTAAGAGCATATCTCAGTAATTGCCATTCCCTGTTAGGATCTCGTCCAAAACAACAACAACATTACTACTACTACTACTTGCTTCCTATATTATGACTGATAAGCTAGTTTCTGATGAACTGCTTGTTCTAATTTTGCTTGCTGAAAAGGTGCAAGCTACCAGACATTACATCTTTTCCTTTCTAAGCCACAGTGTCACACTGCCCCCTCATCAAGTAATTTCTTTGGCAAAGGTGCTTTTCTGTATCATCTCCTAGACTTTTAAAACAATTGGATGGTTGCTTAAAGTTACAGCAAAAATAGTTTTCTATCTTTCTATCTATTTGGGGAACTATAGGTCTGTCAGTTTGACCTCACTGCCAAGGAAGCTCATGAAGCAGATTATCTTGAGAGTCATCATACGGCACCTGCAGGGCAAACAGGTGATCAGGCCCACTCAGCATGGGTTTATGAAAGGCAGGTCCTGCTTGACAAACTTGATCTCCTTCTATGACCAAGTGACACGCTGGGTGGATGAGGGAAAGGCTGTGGATGTGGTCTACCTTGACTTCAGCAAGGCTTTTGACACCGTCTCCCACAGCATTCTCCTCAAGAAACTGGCTGCTCTTGGCTTGGACTGTCATATGCTTTGTTGGATTAAAAACTGGCTGGATAGCTGGGCCCAAAGAGTCGTGGTGGTAAATGGAGTCAAGTCCAGTTGGAGACCAGTCACTAGTGGTGTTCCCCAGGGCTCGGTGCTGGGGCCAGTCCTCTTTAAGATCTTCATCGATGATCTGGATGAGGGAATTGAGTGCACCCTCAGTAAGTTTGCAGATGACACCAAGCTAGGTGCGTGTGTCGATCTGCTTGAGGGTAGGAAGGCTCTGCAGGAGGATCTGGATAGGCTGCACCGATGGGCTGAGGTCAACTGCATGAAGTTCAACAAGGCCAAGTGCTGGGTCCTCCTCCTGGGGTGCAACAACCCCAAGCAGAGCTACAGGCTGGGAGATGAGTGGTTGGAGAGCTGCCAGGCAGAGAAGGACCTGGGAGTGATGGTGGATAGTCGGCTGAATATGAGCCAGCAGTGTGCTCAGGTGGCCAAGAAGGCCAACGGCACCCTGGCTTGCATAAGAAACAGTGTGACCAGCAGGGCTAGGGAGGTGATTGTCCCCCTGTATTCGGCTCTGGTGAGGCCGCACCTTGAGTACTGTGTTCAGTTTTGGGCCCCTCACTACAAGAAGGACATCGAGGTGCTCAAGCGAGTCCAGAGAAGGGCGACGAAGCTGGTGAGGGGCCTGGAGAACAAGTCCTACGAGGAGCAGCTGAGGGAGCTGGGCTTGTTCAGCCTGGAGAAAAGGAGGCTCAGGGATGACCTTATTGCTCTCTACAGGTACCTTAAAGGAGGCTGTAGAGAGGTGGGGGTTGGCCTGTTCTCCCACATGCCTGGTGACAGGACGAGAAGGAATGGGCTTAAGTTGAGCCAGGGGAGTTTTAGGTTAGATGTTAGGAAGAATTTCTTTACCGAAAGGGTTGTTAGACATTGGAACAGGCTACCCAGGGAAGTGGTGGAGTCACCATCCCTGGAAGTCTTCAAAAGACGTTTAGATGTAGAGCTTTGTGATATGGTTTAGTGGGGACTGTTAGTGTTAGGTCAGAGGTTGGACTCGATGATCTTGAGGTCTCTTCCAACCTAGAAATTCTGTGATTCTGTGATTCTGTGATCTTCATAAGGAAATGCAATTCAATCAGGGCTTGCAGAAATTTCCCTATCTGCCATAGGCCATGGTCTCTATCACTGTCATGACAGGTGTTCACCTCAAATATACAAGAATTTATAAATAATATTCCCTACTTTGCTGAACAACTACTTTCTTGATTTGTGACTGAGTATGAATACCTCTCAGGCAGGAAGGTTACAGTAAAATAAATATGAATGTGACTGCCTTGCTCAAATAAAAATACAGTTTATATAATAGTTTATGATATTTTTTATTAAAATACAAAGTATCTCAAAAGTATTAATATAGATTTACATTTTAGATTTTTGTTCCCCAGACTGTTTTGTATTTCCTAATTATCTTTCTTCGATAGTTTGTTGTTGTTGTTGTTCATTATGTACTTACATTTAAATCCTAAGCATAATTACAATAGTTTTCAGTTTTATTAATTTATTTTATGTTCAGTCTCTTTTTAGGTATCTAGCATACACATATTTTCCTTTCTGGGTTATTAGAAGAACTGGGCTGTTCCTCTAATCCTCCAACCATATGCCAAGGTGTTAACAATAAATCTAGATACAGATGATCCATATCTAGATATAGATGAATCCAGATGATAAATCTAGAATTGTTCCATTGGCTTTAGTAAGGTTGTCCAGTATCATTTTGTTTTAGTTTTGAAATCAAAGTTGCCATTAGTTGTTTTGTTTAAGAGAGTTACATTATTTTCTCTCTTTTTCTCTCTACATTTCCCACCCCTCTCAACCCCAGTAATATATATATATATATATGTAATTACAAGGAAAGGCTGTTCTGTCACTGAGAGCAGCAAACACATTTTAGCAAATCTCATGTAAGTCAAATCAATGTAATTACATGGTCTGAATTTAGGGCAATTGCTTGGATTTAAGCTGAAAGAGAGCATTTTTCTTGCAGCTTACCCAAGATGATGGTAAATCAAATCACTTAATTCTCAAAGTTCTTTTTTTATTACCACTTCTAAATAAACTTACACGAAAATATTAAGTGGGTTTTGTTGCACTCTTTTGGCTTTCCCACTACAGTTCACCACTGACTTTACCTGTATGAAATGTTATTAGAACAGTTGAGATATTTTAACCTTGTGGTTTTTGATAGCTAGATCAACTGTTTCTTGGACAGAATACAACTTTGTTTTATTCTAGACAGGAGGCTAAACTACCAAGTGTTATTTTTGTCCTCTTAGTCTCTAAAATCTCTTCCTTTATACAGGCCACATGTTTCTTATCAGGCAAGCAGACATACGATAAGGGTTTACCTTTCTGAATTCTGTAAAAATAAATGACTTTTTTTGCCAATCAAAACTAAATCATCAATATGACAGAAAGAAAACAGCAGAGGTAGTTTAAAAATCTCTACCAAATACTTATCATCCTTTAAGACCCGTAAAACTTTCTTAGCAAATTAAGAAATTGCTGACATTATATTCTCACAACATAAATTCCACTGGGATTAATTTCAGGTATTTTTAAGACATATTGATATGCTAAATTATACTTCTAGGAGATGATCATAGTACAGACATGCTTTGTGCTGATTTCTTCAGTCTTGTGCTTCAGACATTGCAAGTCACTAACTCTCTCTTCTAGTATACATCCTCTTGGGTACTTAGATGTCAAACCACACTAAAATAATAGTTATTATCTTGTTTTTCAGCATTATCAAAGTAACCTCCCTATATCTGGAAATCAGGTTAATTGAGAAACTGACATACTATCTGAAATATCGGAGCACTGTAATCTGCAGATTCACACATAATATATTTAGAATTTGCTAGCATTTTTTCATTTCCATTGTAAAAAAAAAAAAAAAATGTTTTATTTATAACTATCTTATTGTATTTCCATTTTCAATCCATTATTTTCTGGTTGTCTAAATACACTCATTGCCTTCTTACTAATCTAACTAAAATTTTCCTCGAGTGGCTTACTTTGTCCTAGTTCTAAGTGTTTCTCATCACCTTTCCTTATCACTCAGTCTTCAGTTTCCCATTTCTTTGTCTGTTTTCCTCAGACCTGTTTCACTGATGTGGAGTCAGACATATCCCTTCTCAACCTGGAGTTTTTAATATTAACAACAAATTAATGACTAACCACATCTAATTATTTTGTAACCATATATATTTTGACACTTTTTCCATATTGTAATACCCATATTTAATTATGTAATTAAATATGTAATCATGTAATTAATTTATTTAATTATATAATACCCATAATTTCCATATTGTAATACCCAGTATGTAGTGCTTAAACTAACAACTTAAAGACAACTAACCAATTAGATTGTTTGTTCCCTCAGCTTTAAACATCTTTATTATGACATTGGCTTCATTAGGTGTGTGTAGAGTGCTTGTATGTGTACAGAGTGAATAATATTTCATGTTTATAATACCTCAAGAAGATCAGACAAAGAATAAGAGCCTGAAATTTAGCCTTACAGCTCTATAAACAAAACAGAGTCTGGACAAAACAAACAAACAAACAAACAAAATCAACAACAACAACAAACTAATCATAAAATATATACTGAATGTTGAAACTCCTTCACTGTACAGCAAAGCAGAATAGTTTTCTGAACTAAGCTCTTCTAGGTAAATCAGGCATGAAACATGGGGTTGAGCGTCCTTGAGAACTAGGAAAAACCTGAAAAACAATGAGAAATAAAAGGTGATCTGCAGGAAACATCACATGCTTGGAAACTTGGATCAAATCAATAAAGAATTTATTCATCCTCCAAATTAGAATTAACATGCCTAAAGGTATAGACTCTGCTATTTCAGAAATATGCTATCAGAATTAGAGGGTAATAGCAGTCCTTAGAGCTGCACACAGAAGAAAAGAAATGTGTTATTTATAATATTTACATAGTTTCTTGAAGGGGGAAACCCTTCACATCAGCTTAACAGTAATGTTAAATATAATCTGGAAATATTTTCACAATTTTTGTAAATGTATTTTCCAAAGTTGAATAATTTTTTATCAGTTTTATGATGAAGTGATACATTCATATGGGATTCATGGGCACAGTGCAAAATCTGGCAAGCCAAATTTCTATGTACAAATTCTATATGCCTTTCCAACTGCATTCTAGCCAAGGTTTACTTGAGAGGTTTACTTGTCAGCTTAGAGAGATCTGCACCATTGGTCCATTTCAACAGAGACATTTCAAAGGAGGAAGGCAGCACTGGGCAATAGAACACCATTCTTCAGTTCCCTGAAGGCAGAGAGGCTATTAATGGTACTATAACAGTGCCACAAACAGCAACAGCTACAGCAAAGAATAGGTTTGCATATGTTCTGTAAAAGTGTTTGCTGAGCTATGAGGCACTGCAGTAAGAGAGGTACTCAGCCCAAAAGTGCCAAGCATTGGAACCTCCCATGTTCAAGAGTTCAGTTTGGTGTCTAGCTGTTTTGTATAAAGATTTGTTTTCTTTATGTGTTTATTCAGCCATAACTTGTTATGCTCTATCCTGCTAGACCATAGTTCTATTAGCTGTTGAAAGCTTGTGCCAGAAAAAACAATATCAGGCTTATCATTGTGCTTGGAAAACAAAAATAGCTTCACATACTGAAATTGCCACCAAATGATCGAGAGCAGCTTTGGGGTCAGGGTATCTAACTCTCAACAGCTGTTGAAACACTCTCCACATGTGTACTATCAGTGTGCCAAAATTCCAGGCATCATGCAGGAATGCCAATAAGCAGGGTTACCTGTCAGCTTTTCAATTTTTATTTATTCATTTATATATATATTCTGCCCTTTCTGCTCTTTTTTATTCTACCAGACTCTAGTCATATGTCTACTCGCAAACAGAACATATATGAAAATTGGCTGGAAAAAAAATAAAAGAAAATAAAATAAAAAATTTGATGTTTACCTCAAAAGGTTAACGATGTGGTGCAGCTTCAGATAATTTCACATTAAATTAAGTAGTTGGGTACTTGTCATGGATGAAATTTTTACACAGGTTTGATTTAGCAACAATTTAAGATTTATTAATATATTTATGATAAATCACAAATTAGACAGTATGATTCTTTCCTTAGCAGCACTTAGTCACCAATCAAACATTAGCGTATTTAACACAACAATTCATTAGTGTTTGCTACAATCAAAACAACAACATAATTAAATATTTGTAAATGGCAAGACTTAAGCAAGGTGTTATGGATTTCTAAACTCAGTTGCACACACAAGAACATTTCAGCTTTTGGTGAATTACACACCTTTCTCTGCATTAGCATATTCAGTGGATGACCATTAAAACCTTAAAGAGTCTGCCCTGAGGGGTGTCCCACCTGAGAGGGAGATCCTAGGTCACAGCCCACTGTGGTCCTGGAGAGCTCAAAAGACATCTCCACTTAGGACTGCTATTTATAGTACCATGAGACGGCTTTAGATAGTAATTTTCTCTCCTGGCCCTCAGCTGAGGTTAGGTCTTGTGTTGCCCACCAGCCATACTATTCCTATATCTTTCAGATTGCACAGTTCTGATATCCAGATATCAGGAATTCCAGATGCCTAATTGTCTCCCAACTCACTGCACTTGCAACAATGGTAAGCCTGAGATCACAGACTGGCCCGGTGAGGCTGGGCTGCACCACCACAGTAGTGGTAAGTATGTGATAAGTAAAATAGTGGTAAGTATGATAGTGTCTGAATTTTATACTTTTATAAGCTGTGTTTTTCCAGCTGTCTACAGCTGGAAAGCGATGTTTCTGAGAAGCTTAACACTGTTGCAAAGACAAATTTTCCTTGTTTTCACAAGATTTCATATCTGAGTGATATGAATGTGTGTGTACACATCACTTGTCACCTGACTTCAGCAAAATAGGGTTGGGTTCTGAGATTCCAGGAAATTTGATTAAGCATTTATGAAATAAGCAAATAGTGATCCAAATGAGTCTTTGATATCTTTCTCAAAAGCCTGACATATATTCTAAGTTAATTTATAAAGCCATTAATGAAAAAATGCATATTGTTTTTAAGACTGGAAAAATAAGCAGTACATTGTAAATTTGGGAAAGTATTTATATTTTATAAAGTTTGTGGACTTTTTAACTTCTTCTTTAGAAACTTTGACAAGTTCTTGGTTATAGTGTGAATTGTTTGACCAGAAAAGAGATAAATGGAGAAAGCTATTGAGAGCAAAACAACAACATTTTTGTTGTCAGAAAATAGAAAACTGAGAACTCGGAGAAATTACAGAAAGAAGAATATGCTTTTGATTTTAATCCAGATCAATGTGACTGGAAACAGAGTATTTTAAAAGTATATTGATTTCCACGTGAGCAGAACAAGTTATAATTAATTAGGACAGTCTTGGATGCAATGGTTGGTTTCTACCTGGAAAACTCTTCAAGAAACAAATAAGAATTTTGCAGAAGAAAAAAAAACAACAACAAAACTTGCTAGTATTTAACACCATATATTATTCTGTATTTACAACTCTGCCAGTAACCATTGCCAATGTTACCATTAGAATGATATAAAATAAATTTAAAAACAACTTGTGTTGTAGAGGAAAATAGACAAACAAACAATAAATATTGTTATACCTCAAGCAAGGTTATATATGATTGTTACAATTTCAAAGGGAACATTATTATTATCTAAATTGGACTGTTTGGTCTTTAAAAAAAAAAAAATAGGAAACTCTATAAAATATAGTAGCAACAGCTTTGCAACAGAGCCTTAAAAATGAAATATACTTTATCATTTCATACATGACTTGTAACCCTCCCTATCTGTGGCAGAAAATGAAAAATAGCATTCAGAAATGTGTTTTACTCTTCTAAAGATCCTAAAGAGGTTTTTGTGTTTAGGCAGCCTTAATAGTTAACTGCTTCCTCTTATTATTCTCAACACTAATTTTCTTTTGTTTCTTGACTTTAAATTTACTTGCCTTTAAATTTAAATTATTCATTTACTGTCTCTCTATTCTGAAATCTATGTTGCAGACTGTCACGTCTGTCCAAATTCGGTCGTATGGTGAAAAAAACACCTTCCTTGCAACCCTGTTTCTCTTACTGTGTGCCTCCTCTGTGGCATCCCATTATAATTATTTTTTAAATTATTATACTTATGTTTGTTTTCTGAGGCTGACAATTACTAAGTCATTAACTTTGCATGCTTGAACTAAAGTCTATCTTCTAGTTGAAAAAGATCCTTGAATGTCAAGTTTTGTAATATTGCAAATATTTGTAATTTTGTTATTCTAAGCAATTTGTGGATAACATCCTGTAAAATTTTAAGCAAAGTATAGAGATTTTTTTCTCTTGTAAAGTTAGACATAAATATAGATTTATCACATAAAGCATAGATGTAAAATCCCAACATGAATGGACAGCAGAAGTACTACCAAAAATCCAATCTAGCCATAGAACAGACAGAAGATACTTAATTTTTTAAGCCAGATTAAGTATACTTATTTCTTTATGACACATAATATTCAATAAGTCTTTCAGAGATTGACAATCATCAGAATTTCCATGTTCCTACTATATTTCTACCTTTAAAGCCAACAAATCTTAGCTCTTACTTCTCTGTTATCATGGTGACAGGCACTGTCCCAAGGGAGACAGTGATAAGCATTTTATCAGGGTTTACTTGGATTTTCCTCCTATGCTTTTCTTATCACACTGTAATGAAAGACTTGGTCTACATGAACTCAGGAGACTTTTCATAGAATAATAGAATGGTTTGAATTGGAAATGGCCTTAAAGGTGAGGATTAGTATCTTCTTCCAAGCAACAAGTGATACAACAAGAGGAAATGTCCTCAAGCTGTGACAGAGGAGATTTAAGTTTGATATTGGAAAAACTTCCTTTACTGAAAGGGTTGTGATGCATTGGAACAGGGTGCCCAGGAAAGTGGCTGTCACCATCCCTGGAAGTAAAAATGTGTAAAAAATTGTGGTGCTTAGTAATGTGGTTTAGTGGCAGACTGGCAGGGCTAAATTGAAGACCTTGGAAGGACTTGAAGATCTTGGAAGTCTTTTCCAACCTAAACGATTTTATGAATCTATGGTTCTATGAAAATGGGATTATTTAGCCTGGAGAAGAGAAGTTTATGAGCCTTCCAGCATCCTTATAGTGGTTTCCAGTACCTAAAGTGCTCCTACAGAAAAGCTGAAGGAAAGCTCCCTCTTTATCAGGGTATGTAGTGATAGGACAAGAAGTAATGCATTTGAACTAAGAGAGGGTAGATTTAGATTAAGTTTTAGAAAGAAATTATTTACTCTGAGAGTGGTGAGGCACTGGAGCAGGTTGCCCAGAGAAGCTGTGGATGTCCCATCCCTGGAAGTATTCAAGGCCAGGCTGGATGGGGTTTTGGGCAACCTGGTCTAGTGGGAGGCATCCCTAGCCACTGCAGAGGAGGTGCAGTTAAATGATCTTTAAGGTCCCTCCCAACCTGAGCCATTCTATGATTCTATGATCACTGATAAAGATTTTGAATAGAATTGGCCCTAATACTGAGCCCTGAGACCACTTGTAACTGGCCACCAACTGAATGTAAATCCATTCACCACAGCTCTTTGGACCCAGCCACTCAGCCAGTTCCTTATGCAGCAAAGTGCATGCCCATCTAAACCATGAGCAGACAGATTCTCCAGGAGAATGCTTTGGAAAACAGTGTCAACAATTTTCATGAAGTCTAGGTAGATATTAGTAAATGTCAGAATAGAATGATTGAACCACAAAATATCCTGAGTTGGAAAGGACACACAAGGATCATTGAGTCCAACTACAGGCTCCACACAGGACCACCCAAAAATCAGACCAGATGTCTGAGAGCATTGTCCAAACGTTTTTTTTAACTCCAACAAGCTTGGTTCCATGACCACTTCCCTGGGGAGCATGTTCCAGTGCCCAACCACCCTCTCAGTGAAGAACTCTTTCCTAACACCCAACCTGACCCTTCTATGTCACAGTTCCATGTGGTTCCCTTGGTTCTTGTTACTGTCACCAGAGAACAGAGCCCCTCCACTCCCCTCGTGAGGATGCGGCAGGCCACCATGAGGCCTTCTCTCAGTCTGCTCCACTCAAGGCTGAATGAACCCAGTGACCTCAGCTGATCCTCACACATCTTGCCCTCTTGAAACTTCACCATCTCCATAGCTCTCCTTTAGACACTCTATAATGCTTTTATGTCTTTTTCATATTGTGGCACCCAAAACTGGTGAGTCTGCACCAGCGCAGTGTAGGACAATCACTTCCCTCAACCAGCTAGCAAAGCTGTACTTGATACATCTGAGGGCACAGTTGGCTCTCTTAGCTGCCAGGGCACATTGTTGAATCATAATCATCTTGGCATCAACTAGAACAACCTGTATCCCTTTCTGTAGAGCTTCTCTCTAGTCTCTCATCCCCTTGTCTGTATGTATATCGACAGTTGCACCTTTCAAAGTGCAGAATACAGTACTTGTACTTGTTAAACTTCATATTGTTGGTTACTGTCCAGATTGCTAATTTGTCAAGATCTTTGCAAGGTCTCTCTACCCTTGAGGGAGTCAACCTCTTCTCCCAAACTTACTTCGTACGTGTTAAAGTTCTTCATCTTAGTTGTTTATGAAAATATTAAAGAGAAATAGCCCTAAAAGAGTCCTGGAGAACCTCACTAGTAGTGACTGTCTGCCAGCCTGATGTAACCCCATTTACAATAACGCTTTGAGCCTGACCTGTATGGCAATTGTAAATTAGACTTTCTCAACCTTCCTTCATAGGAGAAGTGTTTCAACCTTCTGGTCATCCTCATGGCCCTCCTCTCATGATAACAGAACCATGTCACTCTTACAATGGGGACCCCAGAGCTGAACTAAGTACTCCGGGTGAGGTCTCAAAAGAACAGAATAGAGAAGGAGAATCACTTCCCTTGAGCTATTGGCCACACCGCTTTTAATGCAGCCTAGAAAATGGTTCGCTTTCTGTGCTGTAAGTACACATTGCTGGCTTATATCAAGCTTTTTATCCACTAGAACCCCCAAGTCCTTCTCCACAGTCTTGCTCTATATCCACTTATTGCCTAGCCTGTATTCATACCTGGGATTGCCCCATCTTAGGTGTAAGTCCTTGCACTTGGCCTTGTTGAACTTCATGATGTTCTCACTGGTCCACCTTTCAAGCCCGCCTAGGTCCCTCTGGATGGCATCCCTTCCCTCCAGCATCCTGACCACATCACTCAGATTGGTGTCATCTGTAAATCTGCTTAGGATGAACTCAGTCTCACTGTCCACGTCACTGACAAGGATGTTGAACAGTATGGGTTCCTGTTTGTTGGTCAATACTTCACCCAGACAGCTCAGTGACAGAAGGAAATAAAATATAAACATTGGAACATAAAGATGGAGATTTTACACAAGTCAATAAACATTTGATATATGGATCTCTGTTGTTATTTTTCAATTTCTAATACTGACACCAGTTCAAAACTTATTTCTCAATTAGTATATCTCACATGACTCTTGAAAGTTATGTTGGCAATGCATAAATATAAAGCAGAAAAATATTAGGAACCACTACAGGGCCACTTCACTAGAATCAAGTAAAGTCAGTATGATCAAGTGCTCACATCTGTGTAATAAAAGAAATCATACTACCACAGGAAGATTGGCACATAAATGATGTATTCTTTTCACCTGTGGGTATGTGTTCTATTTGTCGTGCTTATTCCTTAAGAAAAGTGATAGATTAGAGTTTACTGGAGCCAATTCAAAGATAAATATTATTTCAAACATTCATTTCTTATGCAAACAACACACTGATAAGAACCCCAAGTGTCTTTATTTAAATTATATGTTATGTACGAAATACTTATCAATGAGACCTACTGTAGTCTGATACTAAACCTCTTAATATCCTTCTAAGGCAAAACCTGGTGAGTAGATCACAGTCACAAATGTTCTATACTCACACACCTTTTACTCTATACCCTCCAGCCACCAATATTACTGTAGTTGCTCTGCTCCTTTCTCATTTATAGTGTAGGTGCTATAGTATCATGGATAGTATCACAGAGCCTTTGTTAACCAAAGTTCAGCTACAGATGGAAAAAAAAAAAAAAAAAAAAAAAAAAAGTTCAGTCATTATTATATAGCATATGAAACTATGCTGAGGATATATTGAAGTAAATGGTAAAAACTCCTGAAGGGTTTTGACTGTATTCAGTTAAAGCAAAAGAAAAGTCTGTATTCAATTAAACTTTAATTATAACTGAGTGCCCTCAAAGATGTTTTATTTCACTAAAGATTTAGAGTGCAAAAATATGTCTGCTGACAAAATTTGTATTAGTGCTATGATATGTTACCAGTGGAGTATGTCTTCACAGGATGTGATGACTGTTTCCCCACCCATTAGTCATTTAAATGAATCATTCTCTAGAAACAATATTTTTTTTTACGTTTCACATGTCATTCTCACAGAATATTACACCTTATATTGACTTTTACAGTACATAGTCAAATGAAGCTAGTGGAACCAGGAGCAGAGCCAGACTGAACACAAAAAAAATAAAAAAAATTCATGGCAAGAAGCAGGGATTCAAATAATTCTTGACAAATAAATCCTTGTGAGCAAGGATTCCAGGAAAGGTGAGTTCAAGGAAATCCCATGGGGGTTACTGAGGACAGAGAAGTCACATTAGGCTCACATATTATCTGAGCTGAAAACAGTTACAATTTTGGAGACATGTTTACACCATACAGAATAAATGATAATTTTTCACTTAAATAGAATTATCAGACAGATACTTTAGAAATTATTAATATGGACAATATTTAAGATTAAGAAATCATGAATGCTAAACTAAAAGTGCTGAACATTTGAAGATGAAAGTTTGTTTCAAAATATTTTGTAACTTAAAAAGAAAAGTTTGGACTTCTAGACAGTGATGAGATTCCATGTAAGTCAAAAACCTACAATAGTTAAGACTTTGTCATTTAACATATAATTTGTGTAAAATAAGCAGAATTTAGAAGTTGTTACTAAAACTCAGCTTCCTGTGTGTCCTATTTGTCAACTAGCCACTTGAAACTTTATAGATATTCTTCCTTCTGTTGCTATTTTGGACATTCTCTTCCTTCCAATGCGGTTTTTGAGGAGTTAGGTAGCTTGGTAGCTTTATTTTTAAAGGTAAATCAATAAGCAAATATAACTTCCCTGACACTTGTTTACTTCAGAAGTATTTGCATTTGGTTGACTTGCTGTAGTTAATTTTTCGTTAAAATGGTCTATACCAAAGCTTATACTTTGGTCTGCCAGATCTTTGACCATAGAAATAAATTCAAAAATCAGTTAAAACATAATTGTAAGCTTTAAATTGTCAAAGTCTATTTTTAATTTTATTGTTTTAGAAGACCAACTTTGATACATTTATAGAATCATAGAATCATTCGTGTTCGAAAAGACATCCAAGATCATCTGGTCCAACTATCAATGTCAACCACTAAACCATGTTCCTAAGCACCACATTCAACCTTTCCTTAAACACCCCTAGAGACGGTGACTCCACCACCTCTGTAGACCACCCTTTCCAATGTCTGTCTACTCTTTCTGAGAATAAATGTTCCCTAATTTCTAACCTAAACCTCACCTGCTGCAACATTCCCTCTAGTCCTATCACTAGTTAAGTGTGAGAAGAGGTTGGCCCTCAGCTCTCCACACCTTCCTTTCATGTAGTTGTAGAGAACAAAATGCTCTCCTCTGAGCCTCCTCTTCTCCAGATTAAATAACCCCAGTTCCCTCGGCTGCTCCTCACAGGACTTGTGTTCCTGGTCCTTCACTAGCTTCATGAAAGAAAATTAAGCCTCTGTTCCCAAGGATGTTGTTTCTGCATTACAGAAAGGGTCAGCATACAAATGACAGTACAGATTCTTCAAATAAGGAGCAAAAGAACCTTGACTAGACTGGCATTGAAAACCAATGAAAGATAAAACTCAATGTGGTGTTCAAATAATTTCTCAAGAAATGTCATTTTAAAACATCTAAAAAGACTTGAACCATAAGGGGAAAAATACACCTTATGTAGGTCAAACTAAAAAATTATGCTAGTTTTTATCTGTGTCTTTCTGGTTTATGCCTTTTTACTCTGTTTCAAGTATGCTTGGTTATTATAACACAGATTCTAATCTCTGACATACTTGCGCTTTCGTAGTTCAGACCTGTTGTAACAGCCACAGATAGAGTTTTAGACATATGCACTGTGATTTGTAGAGTATCTTTAAGCATGCCAGTTAAGTGTAAATGTTTGTGTGCAAATAGTTATGCAGATTTAATGAGGCTGGTGTCAATTTCACTACTCTTTTACAATATCCATTTCATTCAAACCTTATTTTTATGACAATTTTCACTTACATACTTAGTCAATTTTGCACTATTTTATAATGAGTGAATATCAGTTCAACGTGTCTATCAATACAAGTAAATAGGGCTAAGTTACAGTTGCATCTGGTTTCGATATCTTTCCATTGGCCTGCAATCACTTTGGTAAGGTATTGAAAGGAGATTTTCTAATTAGTGAGAGTGTAATTTCCTCCTCAAGCTTTTAAACCATGGAACCTTTATATTACATGCTATACCTATCAAGCTAAAAATCACTACTAAAATAATTGCAACAATGTGGTTAAAAAAAAAAAAGAAAAAATGATGTAAATTATTTCTGAGCTGAAGCTTCAAAAAAAAAAAAAAAAAAAAAAAAAAGTCCGTCAATATATATTTTTGCATTTGGAGTTCAATTACTTCTGTATGACTTTATGAAGTACAATAAATGTTGCCTGAATACATTTTTGTTTTACTAATTCCAGCCTGTTTCTATTAATTTTGGTTAGCTTCAGTGAAGAATAAAGATAATATTTCATCTTATCTTCTTTTTCATAATAAATAGATCCTTACATTCTGCAACAGAGATAAAGGTACCTTCTATCGAATTTTGGAACATCAGTACTAATCTTTCTACTTTAAGATATTATTATTTTTTTGCAGTGCTTTTTCTTAGCAGACAAAGGATCAGACCTGAGATATGCTTCACTTTTTTAATAATAAGTTATGTCTTTGAGAAAAAATGTGAAATAAAAATTTTAAATGAACCTTTTTCATTTTAGAATCTATTTGCTCTTATTTTACAAGTGTCTCTGCTGGAGTGTACTACTTCCTAACGAGCTTACCCTTACAGTCCCAGTCACGTAGTGGTAAGAAAGCAGGCATCACCAAAAAACATACTTTTGTTATTAATAGTTTTACCCTCTCCTGATCTTGAAATATATTCACATTGTTTGATATGTACAAGGTCTTTAACCTCTTAATTACCTGAAGATAATGTTCCCATTCTTTTTGTGGGTAAATGAATTTGAAATTATTAACTTGTCAAAGGATCAAATGGTACAGTAAACATTTTTTGTGATGTACACTGGGCAAGATTGCTTTTTAATTAAAATGACAGTTATGGTGATACTCATTAGAAACTGAAGTGAAATACAATCACCCCTGAGGTATTCTTATGATGTTGGCAGTTTAATAACCATTTGTTTCTAAATGCTTTCTAATACTCTGACATTTCTGAGCAGCTCTGTGATTTTACTGACTCATTCTGTCACTGCTATGTAAAGATGCAATAAAGAATTCATCAGTCTCAGTAATTATTGTGGCAAAGTACTAGTATGCAGATTAGGCTTAAAACATGCAAAAGTAAGGATTTGTGGGTTTTTTTATTCACTTTATTATTTAGAAATATATTTTGTAAAACTCATTTCCATAGAGTCTGAGTGGCAATGTGCTATGTTTTTATAAATTTAACGTACATGTGCATTAAAATAAGCATGTGCTTTTACAATTTTTTAAAAGTGTTTCCAAAAAAAAAAAAAAAGAAGCAAGAAGAGAAAAGCGAATTGTATATATAATATTCTCATCTTACTGTAAAAATGGCAATATTTTATGACCTGCTAAACAGACTTTTCATCAATTCTGTACTTTGAAGTCAAGATCAGATTCATTAAAATAATTAAAATAAGGAAATGATTTCTACACAGTTCATATTTATTTATTTATTTATTTAATTATTATTATTTGTTTTTTGTTTGTAGAAATCCTGTGGTTTAGCCCTGATGGGCAGCTCAGCACCACACAGCTGCTTGCTTCCTCTCCCAAGGTGGGAAGGGGGAGAGAATCAGAGAGGTAAAAGTGAAAGAACCCATGGCTTGGGACAAAAACAGTTCATTAGGTAAAGAAAAAGCCACGTACACAGAATCACAGAATCACAGAATTTCTAGGTTGGAAGAGACCTCAAGATCATCGAGTCCAACCTCTGACCTAACGCTAACAGTCCCCACTAAACCATATCACTAAGCTCTACATCTAAACATCTTTTAAAGACTTCCAGGGATGGTGACTCCACCACTTCCCTGGGCAGCCTGTTCCAATGCCTCACAACCCTTTCGGTAAAGTTCTTCCTAACATCTAACCTAAAACTCCCCTGGCTCAACTTAAGCCCATTCCCCCTCGTCCTGTCACCAGGCACGTGGGAGAACAGACCAACCCCCACCTCTCTACAGCCTCCTTTATCTGTTGAGAGCAATAAGGTCGCCCCTGAGCCTCTTTTTCTCCAGGCTGAACAAGCCCAGCTCCCTCAGCCGCTCCTCGTAGGACTTGTTCTCCAGCCCCTCACCAGCTTCGTCGCCCTTCTCTGGACCCGCTTGAGCACCTTGATGTCCTTCTTGTAGCGAGGGGCTCAAAACTGAACACAGTACTCGAGGTGCGGCCTCACCAGAGCTGAATACAGGGGGATGATCACCTCCCTAGCCCTGCTGGTCACACTGTTTCTTATGCAAGCCAGGATGCCGTTGGCCTTCTTGGACACCTGAGCACACTGCTGGCTCATATTCAGCCGACTATCAACCATCACTCCCAGTTCCTTCTCTGCCTGGCAGCTCTCCAACCATTCGTCTCCCAGCCTGTAGCTCTGCTTGGGGTTATTGCGCCCCACGTGCAGGACCCGGCACTTGGCCTTGTTGAACTTCATGCAGTTGACCTCAGCCCATCGGTGCAGCCTATCCAGATCCTCCTGCAGAGCCTTCCTACCCTCAAGCAGATCGACACACGCACCTAGCTTGGTGTCATCTGCAAACTTACTGAGGGTGCACTCAATGCCCTCATCCAGATCATTGATGAAGATCTTAAAGAGGACTGGCCCCAGCACCGAGTCCTGGGGGACGCCACTAGTGACTGGCCTCCAACTGGACTTGACTCCATTTACCACGACTCTTTGGGCCCAGCTATCCAGCCAGTTTCTAACCCAACGAAGCTTGCGCCAGTCCAAGCCTAGGGCAGCCAGTTTCTTGAGGAGAATGCTGTGGGAGACGGTGTCAAAAGCCTTGCTGAAGTCAAGGTAGACCACATCCACAGCCTTTCCCTCGTCCACCCAGCGCGTCACTTTGTCATAGAAGGAGATCAGGTTTGTCAAGCAGGATCTGCCTTTCATAAACCCATGCTGAGTGGGCCTGATCGCCTGCTTGCCCTGCAAGTGCTGCGTGATGACTCTCAGGAGGATCTGCTCCATGAGCTTCCCTGGCACTGAGGTCAAACTGACAGGCCTGTAGTTTCCCGGGTCTGCCCTCTGGCCCTTCTTGTAGATGGGCGTCACATTTGCTAGCTGCCAGTCAACTGGGACCTCCCCCGATCGCCAGGACTGCTGATAAATGATGGATAGTGGCTTGGCCAGCTCCTCTGCCAGTTCTCTCAGTACCCTCAGGTGGATCCCATCCGGCCCCATCGACTTGTGCACATCTAAGTGCCGTAGCAGGTCACCAAACAGTTCTTCATGGATAGTGAGGGCCACATCCTGCTCCCCATCCCCTTCCACCAGCTCAGGGTACTGGGTATCCAGAGAACAACCGGTATTGCCGCTAAAGACTGAGGCAAAGAAGGCATTGAGCACCTCCGCCTTTTCCTCATCTCTTGTAACTAAGTTTCCCCCCGCATCCAGTAAAGGATGGAGATTCTCCTTAGTCCTCCTTTTTTTGTTGATGTATTTATAAAAACATTTTTTGTTATCTTTAACGGCAGTAGCCAGATTGAGCTCCAGATGAGCTTTGGCCTTTCTAATTTTGTCCCTGCACAGCCTCGCTACATCCTTATAGTCCTCCCTAGTGGCCTGCCCACTTTTCCAAAGATTATAAACCCTCTTTTTTCTCCTAAGCTCAAGCCACAATTCTCTGTTGAGCCAGGCTGGTCTTCTTCCCCGCCAGCTCGCCTTTGGGCACATGGGGACAGTCCGTTCCTGCGGCATTAAAATTTCCCTCTTGAAGAGTGCCCAGTCTTCCTGGACTCCTCTGCCCTTTAGAACTGCCTCCCAAGGGACTCTGCCAACCAGTGTTCTCAGCAGCACAAAGTCAGCCCTCCGAAAGTCCAATATAGCGGTTTTACTGGTCCCCTTCCTGGCCTCACCAAGAATAGAGAACTCCACCATTTCGTGGTCACTCTGCCCAAGACAGCTCCCAACAATCACATCCTCCACCAGTCCTTATCTGTTTGCGAAGAGAAGGTCTAGCGGGGCGCCACCCCTGGTAGGCTCACTAACCAGCTGCGTCAGGAAGTTATCTTCCATGCTCTCCAGAAACCTCCTAGACTGCTTTCTCTGGGCTGTGTTGTGCTTACAGGATATGTCAGGGAAGTTGAAGTCCCCCATGGGAACCAGCGCTGAAGATTTCGCAACTTCTGTCAGCTGTCTGTAGAACTCCTCATTTGTCTCCTCATCCTGGTTTGGCAGTCTATAGCAGACCCCGACCAGGATGCTAGCCTTGTTGTCCCTGCCGATCCTAACCCAAAGGGACTCAACCTTGTCATTCCCAGCCTCGAGTTCTACAACCTCGAAAGACTCTCTAATATAGAGAGCCACACCACCACCCCTTCTGTGCTGCCTGTCCCTTCTGAAGAGCTTATAGCCAGGCATTGCAGCACGTGGTCCCACCACGTCTCCGTGATGGCAACCAAGTCATAGCCTGCCTGCCACACGATGGCTTCCAGCTCCTTCTGTTTGTTACCCATGCTGCGTGCATTGGTGTAGATGCACTTCAGCTGGGCCATTGCCTTATCCCCCGGCCTTGCTATTTCTCCCCCTGGCACAGTTCCAACAATCCTTGCTTCAGCCCCATCCCCCTTCTTACCTAGTTTAAAGCCCTCTCAATGAGCCCTGCCAGCATCTGGCCCAGGATCCTTTTTCCCCTAAAAGATAGGGACCCGTCTGCGGCCATCAGGCCGGGTGCTGAGTAAAGTGCCCCATGGTCGAAAAACCCAAGATTTCTGCGTTGGCACCAGCCTCTGAGCCACGTGTTTAACAGGTGGGCTTTCCGTGTCCTCTCTGAACCCCTCCCTGCCACCGTAGGGATGGACGAAAACACCACCTGCACTCCCGCTCCATCAACTAACCGTCCCAGCCCCCTACCTTGTTTGATAGCCTTCAGGCTTCTCTCTTCAATGTCATCACTACCTGCCTCGACTATCAAAAGAGGGTAATAGAGGGGCGTACCAGGTTGGGAAGCTTCCTGGTAACGTCCCTGACCCTGGCCCCAGGGAGGCAGCAGACTTCCCTACGGGTAGGGTCAGGCCGACAAATAGGGCCCTCTGTTCCCCTAAGAAGAGAGTCTCCCACAACAATAACCCTTCTGTCTTTCTTGATGGAGGCAGTCCTGAGGCATGGAGTTGACCTCCTCGCCCTAGGCATCCTCCTGGGAACACTTGCTACCTCTTCCTCACCCACCCGTCTCTCGAGCTCCAGGGCCTCAAACCTGTTGCGTAAGGGCACCTGGGAAGGTGGTGCCGGAAGGGGAGGGCATCGCTTGCAATGTCGAGCAGGGACCTATTTCCATTCCTCTTCAACTCCCAGATCCCTTCCCTCTGCCTGACGGCGACAGGGCAGGGGGTCCACCCCCATTTGGGGTGTCTCACCTCCTTGAGGCCCTGCAGGGAGTAGCTCCACAAGTCTATCTCCCACTCACACTCCCTGATATCCCTCAACCTCTCCACCTCCTCCTTGAGCTCCGCCACCATGCAGACCAGGTCATCCACCTGCTCGCACCTCACGCATGCAGTTTCTCTGCCTCCCGCCGATGGCAGGAACAGGCTCAGACACTCCTTGCATCCGGTGACCTGAACTGCTGCATTTTTTAATGGGTAGTCGGTCTGGGTGTGTACCAACTTCCTGGAGAGCTCACGGTGCCTGGTGGAGACCATTATCACCTAGCTAACGGCTGTCGTTAAGGAGGTGTTTGTATGGGGGGGGGGGAAGCGCTCTGCCCTTCCTGCTCGCTCGGCCTGCGCGAACTGCTGCGCTAACTGCCGTGCCCCGCCCTTATGACTCGCCACGCCCTGTTTGCCCGTCCTGGTCGATGCGCTCCTGGTCGCTCACGCTCCCTAGGGGCAGCTTTTGAACGGCCGGGGAGGGGGCGCTGCTGGCTCCGCCTACACCTCGTCAGCCTCCCTCACGAGGGCTGCCAGGTCCTGGCAGCTCCCTCAAGTAGGCTCGATGCCGGAAAAATTAGCCCTGCCTGGCCCGATCCCCCGTTCCGCTGCAGAACACGTCTGCCCTGGAGCCGATCGCCTCGGCAAATGGCAAATTAAAGCAAAACAATCTATTTGCTGCTTCTATAGGCAGGCAGGTGTTCAGCCACTTCCAGGAAAGCCTCTCCCAGAAAAACAGTTACCAAACATGTAATGGTTTCTTGGGTAGACAAATGCCATCACTCTGTACACCTCCCCAGATCATTTGGTATTTACCTTCACAATTTTCAATAACATCTTTTTAGACCTGTTAAGGAAATGCAACTTCTTACAATAGGTATTTCATTTCTCAGAACATAACTCTGAAGAATCTCGTTATGATCTTTTCATACCCCATAAAGTTCTTATTAATTCAATATTCTTATTATGCTTATTAAGCATAATGTTCTTATTAATTCAAACAAGAAAAAGGTCTTCAATATACAGCCCTACTTTTACCTTCCCTATTTGCAAAAGAGGTGAAAAGAAATGGTATGGTGTCTACCAATGTGTCACTGTAAGTTTACCTCTGAAGAGGTAACCTTAGATGAGTATTAAATATCAAATACCAATGCCTCTAGAAAACGGCTTGAGACTCATGAGGTGACCTTCATACATATAAAACAGAGAATCTTCTAGGTTGGAAGAGACCTCCAAGACCACCTAGCCCAACCTCTGACCTAACACTACCCAGTCCTCTACTAAACCATATCCCTAAACTCTATGTCTAAATGTCTTTTAAAGACCTCCAAGGATGGTGACTCCACCACTTCCCTAGGCAAAATGATTAAGTGTGCTGCAGGCTGAAGAATGAACTGAACATTAGATTCCATATGTGCAAATATGCCACGAATGATCTTGCCTATGTTACAAAATAACTTATATTAAAAAGATAATTTTTTATGAAGTCTTAAGAAACAAAGAAACATATAGAAAGCAAGAGTGGAGGTCTCTAAGATACCAGATAAGGACTTTTACATTGTTAGCAGTAAATTAAATTGGTTATCACGTGAAGTTGTGTGATGGAGGTGTCCATGAACTGAGCTGGTGATGTCAGCTCAGTCTCAATGGAAGAACATCCACTCCACAATTATCATATAACAGACAGCCTGTATCAACTGTCAGACTCATTAAAAATATCACTGAATGAAAACACTGAATGAAAGTAATCTGCTTGGCCCTAATTGCTCCCAAAGTTAATTCCTCCTAGTCTTGGTTGATACTGGTTGCTGGAGTACTTTTTCACTGTACAGCAATTTCCCCCTGTTCCACAGACAACGTCTTCAGTTGCTTTTGCTGTCTACCCAGCAACTTTCATAAACAGTTTGTTTTTATCTTTGGGAAAAAATAACATAATTTTGTCCTGCAAAACACAGAATGCAGAATACTCTACATATTCATATCTTGGACTGTTAGACAAAAGGAAAAGACAATATTTGTATCATGTAAAAGAAGAAAAGATAAAAATCAGATCCACTTACAAAGTTGTATATAATCTATTCTAAGCATAGGTTTAAGATAGGTTTTTCCTCAGTTATCTATTTGATTGTCTCTTCTCTATTCCAGCTGTAAAATTGCTATAACCTAAACAGTTTCCTCCAGCTTCCCACAATTAACCATGTTTTTAGATTGGAGTAGGAAGTGATTGTATTTATTATTCTTTCATATGAGTTTTGAAGATTCAATACTGGACTTATCAAACCCTATACATATTGTAATATCAGCTCACATGATCTCATGTCTACTATTTTATACATATGTATTCATCTGATTTTCTATGAAATTCCCCACCCCCTTGGAGGTGCTGTCATCTCCAAACTGCTACTGCAGCTCCCTTCCTCTGAATTGTCATCAACAGGTAAGTGTGTTTTTGTTTTAAAGAGGAAAAAGGAAAGACAGTTTGTGCAGTATATGGCACTCCTTGAGTTCTGAGAGGTGTGAATGTGTTTAGTCATGAAATTAATTCTAAAGGCAGAAAAAAAAAAAAAAAAAAAAAAAAAAAAAAAAAAAAGTTCATAGAAATCTGTAGGCATAAAATGCAGTATTCTGACTCAAAATCAAATGTTACGATGCTCATATCTTCACTCAATAACATGTATTCAGGAAACAATTTTCTTAGACTCTGCACACTTGAAAACTAGGCAGGTGTAATATTTGTCCTCTTTCTTCTCCTTTTTCCTCTTGTTAACCTCTTTTCTAATTCAGATTCCAACCCTGAGAAGAGAGCAAAAGCAGGAAATGCTTGCCAGTTACAAAGTAACAAAGAACATGTGGAACCCTGGAACCCTGGGTTTACTATTTCATCCTTTCTCAATATGAAGTATGATTGAATGTATGTTTAGAGACATCAGCTAAAATTAATAAAATAAAATGAAATAAAAAATAAATAAAATAAAATAAAATAAAATAAAATAAAATAAAATAAAATAAAATAAAATAAAATAAAATAAAATAAAATAAAATAAAACAAAAAATAAAATAAAATAAAATAAAATAATAAAATAAAACAAAATAAAACAAAAAATAAAATAAAATAAAATAAAATAAAATAAAATAAAATAAAATAAAATAAAATAAAATAAAATAAAATAAAATAAAATAAAATAATAAAATAAAATAAAATAAAATAAAATAAAATAAAATAAAATAAAATAATGCTGTTTTAATTCTGTAGCTTTGTGTAGTACTTCAGCATTTGAATATAATAATTTTACTATGTAAGGCAAAAATATGTATTCTGACTGACATCTGAAAAACAAATATTCTAAAGGCAAAAAGAAAGATCAAGTGGCAAAAACAAGCTAAGGATGCAAGCAGAGAAGAGACATAGTGATGTTATTTTGGGGAAATTAGAAGAGTGAGAAAACTAACATTGCTAACAGATTTATATCAAACTTGAGCTACAGTTTATGTTTGAGATTGTAGTCTTAATGTTTTTTGAAAATGCCTAAATCTAATCTGCAATTTTGCCAAGATATTGATGTGCATGTATCTATCACCTGATAGTGTCATTTAAAAGCTGAGTAATCCTTAAGATATTTTACTGATACCGTATCAAAGAGATCTAGCAATCAAATTTCTGGCCCTTGAAAGAAATGTCCTCTTCAGTAGGACTAAGAGAACTATTCTGATAAAGAAATAGAAATTTTTAACAGGTACAAAATAAAGCAGCATAAAAGTCCAGATGTTTAAGCCCTGAGGAAACATGAATTCAAAGCAGAGTAGTGAAGAATAGTTATTAAAGTAATAATCACTATTACATTGTGTAATGAGAGAATATATAATGTATGAAAAGGAAGGAAGTAAGGAAGGAAGGAAGGAAGGAAGGAAGGAAGGAAGGAAGGAAGGAAGGAAGGAAAGAAGGAAGGAAGGAAGGGAAGGAGGGAGGGAGGGAGGGAGGGAGGGAGGGAGCCTTCCTGGGCTGCATCAAAAGAAGTATGGCCAGCAGGTTGAGAGAGGTGATTCTCCCCTTTTACTCTGCCCTTATGAGATCCCACCAAGAGTACTGCATTCAGTTCTGGGACCCCAGAACAAGAAGAATATGGACATATTAGAACAACTCCAGAGGAGGGCCACGAAGATGATCAAAAAGCTAGAGCACCTCTGTTATGAAGAATGGTTGAGGGAGTTGGGGCTGTTCAACCTGGAGAAGAGAAGGCTGTAGGGAGACCTCATTGCAGTCATCCAGTACCTAAAGAGGCTCACAGAAAAGCTGGAGAGGGACTTTTTGTCAGGTAGTGAAGTGATCAGGCAAGAAGTAATGGTTTTAAACTAAAAGAGAGGAGATTTAGATTAGACATTTGGAATAAGTTCTTCACTCTGTGGGTGTTGAGGCATTAGAACAGGTTGCCCAGAGAAGTTGTGGGTGCCCCAGCAATGAAAGTATTCAAGACCAGGCTGGATGGAGATTTGAGCTACCTGGTCTAGTGGAATGTGTCCCTGCCCATGGTCAAGGGATTGTAATTAAATGATCTTTGATCTTTAAGGTCATTCCAACCCAAACCATTCTATGATTCAGTGATCCAGTGAGTCTATGATTCTACGAATTTATGCTTCTGTGATTCTATGATTTTGTGATCTTATGATCCTATAAAACAAACAAACAAACAAACAAAAAATAAAACTTATAAAGAAAGGAGACTAAGAACTTAGGCTTCAGCTCCCTAACTTACTCTGTTTTAAGTACTCAGCTGCTTTATTACAATACAGAGGAATACTGACAGAAGACTAAAATTATTTAGAAGAAATGCATAGGTTACTTTTTCTTCTCCAGACTTCCTTTCACATCAGTGAAATGGTATGAGATCCTGAGAGGCAGTATAAATATTTGTTTTAAATACTGAGAAGGAAGAAAATGATGGATGAGCATTTAGGAAATATTAATGGAATCTGGTTTCATAATCTAAAAATACGGTCTACTGACTTTTGGTTCTTCTGATGGTTCATATTTGCTTATCTCCATTTAGAATTATGACATCAACATCTCCACAATTTCTGAGAAGCAGTTTATGCATTTATACTCCAATGTTTATGAGTCCATAAAAATGAACAGGATTTTCATCAATATTACTTTCACTTTTTTTGATTCCATTACTTCAGCAACACCTTACGATTTCACAGCTTAACAAGTTGAGCAGTAAATATGATACAGCAAGTGACATGATAACATACTTCCATTTGCAGTTGTAGGTCTGAATGAGCTTATTCTGTACACTTTTTCAGTGTTCTTTATCAGTAAAATAGAAAACTTTAAATGAATGACTTAGCAAGGATATATTCATTTTAAAGGTAAATTTAGTTGTTTTTTTTATTATTACTATAATTACTTTATTTCTATTTTTTTATTATTATTATTATTATGATTAGAAATTCTTTGCAATGGCTACCTAATTAAAGAAGTGAAGATAGCATCAAACTGCTCTAAAATGCTGTGAATGTCAAAACTATGTTCTTATTTTTAAATCCATTTTTCTATAATTCTTCTGTACAAAGTCATTTACTTCACTCATTCTGTAACTTGGAGAGCAGCAAATAATTCCCATAGATCCAAAAATCAAGACATGAAATGTAAGATGGCCAGCTGGATGACAATTTACATTTTTATAGGTTCTTACATGCCAAATATAGTCAGTACACACTTCTACTATTCAAGTGTCATATTCCTTCAGTCTTCAAAGTAGGTAAAAGCAGAAAACTATTCTCAGTAAAAATGTCTGCATATTTGTGGTCTTAGAAGGACTTTCCATGTATTCCTGTATTCCTTCATTTATCATCAGCAAAAATAATTCATTCCTTTCCAGTTTCTATACTATGGAAGTGTTGATGGAGGAGAGAGGGGTGTAAAGGAAAAAATACTTGGGTGTAGGCAGTTATTTTATGCATGGGTGAAGGATAAAGGGATTGCAGATTTGGGGGAAAGTGCGCTACTTGTTATTCAGCTACTTAATTTCAAGCCAATTGTAAATTAACAGTCTTCATATAGAACAATGAGATATAAAATCACCAAAACTATGCAACAATTGACTTTTTTTCTTGCTAATCTGTCTGACACTTACGTTTTTCTTTTGTTTGTTTGTTTGTTTTTCTCTTTTCCCTTGTTTTCTTTAAGCTCACAGATTCATTCAACACCAGTAGCAAAAATTTATCAGACTGTCTAGTCCCTCACTCTTACAAGGTGAAATTGTTTCTTACTGTATATTTACCAGTGCATTGTCCCAACAGACGTATAGTCTAGTCTCATTTTAAATATCCTGAGGGAAGTTTTTCCACGGACTAATAGATCTCACTGTCAGGAAGATTTTATGTGAAATTCAGCTTGAGTTTTGCCTTTCTTAATCTCATCCCATTACTCAAGAGTGAAGAACCCTAAACTAATGTAAATATTTCTTTTTCAGCAGTTAAACCCCTGCAGGAGCTGTGGGCTGTCATCATGTTTCTTTATTAGTTATTATTCACACCCACTATAGAGGTAGCCTTGAAGTCTGACATTTTATTATAGGAGAAGATATTAAAAGTACAAGCCAAGGTTCCATTCCAGCTGCAGACAGTGTCTAGTGTTAGCCACACTGGCAGTAAGTACTCTTGGAGTACACATTCAACTTTCATCTCTTATTGCAATCCTGCAGAATGCATTTCTTCAATTTTCCTTTCAGATGCTATTATTGTTACTATTTTTCATTCTTTTATATATATATGTATATATATATATTATGCACAGTGAGAAATGAGATAAAAAGCCAAATGACACAGCTATTGCTTCAAAAATATAAAAAGATAATTGACATATGAAAGAATTTACAGACTTAAAGACTATTTACTGTAAAAATTATACGTTAAAGTAGTGTAATATAAGCCGACAAATAACTCCCAGCTTCCCCTCTTAACACATTAACTCCTTTTCAGTTTCCTAGGTGAAGTGGAAAGTAACAAGTTGGGAAAGAGCCCAAGTCTGGAAAGAATAGCCATGTGCTTAGGAGTGCCCGTAGAACTGGTGACCATGATCAATAATATTGTCCTTAGCTTTTGTAGTGTGGGACACATATCAAAAAACATTAACAGATTAATAAAACAAGCTCTGGAAGCAAGAAGGAGAATACTGAATTTAAGGCAATAAAAATGCAGAAGAAATTTCAATTGATGACAGGCTCAGGAAATTGAGTGTCATTTTTCTTAGGGATTGATGGATAGTTTCCAATTGGGAGTACCAAACAAGGGGTAGTCAGGATAATCAGATAGTAGTGATGAAGAGTGAGATAAGTAGTGATGAAGACTGTTTTGGATAAAACGAAAATCTGGGAATGATTAACTCTAACTTAGAAAGGTAAGAGCCCCATTGATGTTGACAAAGGGATCCTTGAGGAAATGAACCAGGATCTGTAAAGGGAACTTCTGTAAGTTTTAGCTGACGATATGCCTGACAATTGGAGAAAGCATTTCTCCTTTCCATTAAAAAAAAAAAAAAAGTGTTGACCTGGTTTTGCTTACATGGCCCAAATCTTTGATTATCTTTTTCTCTGGGCAACACTTTACAGGTTCATGTCTACTTCCAATACATATCTGCTTTCCAATATGACAGTTAGGTGCCTTTAAAAATGGTTGTTTTCCTTTTTTTTTTTTTTTTTTTTAAGCACTTGTAGATTGATTTCTTCAGAAATATTAAAAAACTTTTTGTTTGTTTGTTTTTCATAGATAAATCTCTTTCACTACATATTTCTAATCATTCTGTAGCATTTGGTTTCCAACAGATACTAGTAAAGCCTTCTACTTTAATATCATTTCTGATTGTCATCAAGATGTTGTGTACCCTCTCATTGAGATCATCCATCAAAATGTTGGAGACAACTAACTGTTACATCATTCCAACAGGCTTCTCTAAATATGTTGCTATTTATTATATATATATATATTTTCTGTATTTTAGTATGTAGTAGTCAACTTAGTCAACTTAAATTTGATTCTTAAGGCTCTGTGTATGCATTACATTCATTATGGGTATGTCTAGGTGTGCACTTCTTTTTGTGTGTGTTTTTGTACAAACTTTGGTTCCCTTTCCTCTTTGCAAAGTTACAAGGGTAAACTCACATCGCAGATTAAGGCATTTTTATTTACGTAATAGGGAGTAGACTGTGACCAATGCACTTGTAGCTTCAGCTGTTGGGAGAAAAAATGATTGGTGAGTAACTGTAATGAGACACCAAGCTCATTATCCTGTGTAGCTGCAAGTACATGGCTGCCCTTTCAGACAGGTTGCCCTGTTTTTCAGCTAACCTATAACCTGACTCTATCTTTATTTGAATTTGAAGAGTCAAAATGCAACTCCTTATTTCACTTTCTCTGGGGCTTTTCAGCATCTCTGCAGAATATATATATATATATATATAATATATGACACATATAGAAGGATGGAGAGGATGAAACAGAGAGAGAGAGGAAGGAAATCTTTTTGGTAACATTTAAAGTTACACTGGAGTAAACTAGAAAATAAATATCAGAATTTACTTAATCATATTTAAATATTGTATGGACAGGAGAATTGTTCAGTTACACTAGGAATATCTGAGAGATTTACTGGGGTAAACAGAAGCTTTAAAAATAAATAAATAAATAAATAAATAAATAAGTCTTATAATTTTATCATCAGACTGAAACAATCCTGATACATTAACTTCCTTTAATGTATCACATTAATATTAATTCCTTTCACATTAATATTAATTCAAACACGATGCCAACCTTATATAATCAGGTGGCTTTAAGACTGGAGTTGATTCATATACCACTAACTCAGTTGGTGAGCAAAGACATTTAAATTATTTTCTTGTGCTTACTGTGATCCTATTATTTTAGTTTTGTTCTTCAATGTTTCACTATTTTCTTTTAGAATAGAAGATGTAGATGTGCTTTTAGACCATATGGTGCTGCTATGCTTCCTCTTTTTCTCATCGATCTCTTGCATGCTAGTTTTTTGTTGTTGTTGTTGTTGTTTGTTTGTTAGTTTGTCAGAAAGAAACATTAATAGTTTTGGTTTATAATTGAAGGAATAAACTTTATGTGAACTCCGTAGCCTAAATCTTAAGAGAAGCTGGTTTCTCTACTCTTTGTATTGATGAACTCTGCTGGTATAAAGTTTCTACTCAGAATACTAGTGGCACTTTGCAAGTCATTACTATCTGTTATCCAAACTCAGAATGATTTATCAGAAGGATATGAACTATAAAAAGAAGCCTTCTTCCATTCCTTTTCTCTGGAAGATGATGTGAAGTTCAAGAGTAAGTCTGAATAAATTTTCCTAAGACCATACCTTTTCTCCTGAAGTAGAGATCCCTATTGCCCACACCTGGGTTTTGTACTGAAACTTACAGGCAGATCCTCATTAGGATTTTTTCATTCACATTTTGCAGTTATACCTAAGACCAACGATTCTAATGAGTGAGAAGAAATAGAGGAAAAATAAGTACTTGGGAAACATCCAAATTTCTGTGACTTCATCAGACTTGCAAAGATTGGACAGATAGTCATCTCAAAACGTCAAGAAACATGCACAGAGATGCAAAACATCTAGCACTTCTGTGTACCAAAGCCACTCCATCCTTGTAGCTTTTCTCAGCATTTCTCTGTTCCTTCTATTTCAGGAAGAAGAATAAATAAATAAATAAATAAAATGTTATTAACCCCATCCGTCAGAAACTGTTTGTTCAACATACAAGCATCTTAAGGGAACCTATTTTACAAAAGAGGTATCAACTGGATGCAAAGATGTTCTATGCTATTCATATTGAGGAAATAAGCAGGAAGGTAAGAAAGGAAATATTTTAGAATTTTGTCACTAATTTCACTGAGAAAAAAATAAGAATAATAAGCATGCCTTGTCAGATATAATTATTAGTCTTGACCTGTAAAGCTGTTTAAGAATTATAGCCAACTGCCTGTATAACTAAGAACTTTAGTCTGGCATATACTCCATGTTCTATGGTGCTATGAGTGGCAAAAGGAAAGCAGGTAGAATATTTTGATTCCAGAACATCTCCTATGTAATAAAAATATAAACATGAAAATAAAATTACATAGCTATATGAATCTTTGGCATGACTCAGTAAGCTGCTCCAGAAAAATTCACTTAGTCAGTAGACATCAGTGTTTACTGTTCAGAGGCTTCAGAGGCTTACTGTTCACTCCAGTCCTATCCATTCAAAATAAGCAGTCCACTTCCTTCCAAATTTTTAACTGAAGTCTGTAAGTCTGCTCCTGAAAATAATACAACATAAATAAAACTTGAGATTTGGCCTATCTCGTTATCTTGATCTGGTTTTGCCATCCACAACAGACTCCCCAGCACTTAAATAATAAACTGGAATAGCATTCTGTAGAGAGATATTACATAACAGCATTGAATAAACATTGATAAACATAACAGCATTGAATACATATAATATACATTTTGTAAAAATAAGTATATTAATGTAAATGTATAAATATGTATTACCGTAAAGACTAAACAATGCATATAGATAAAACACAAATATATAATTCAGTAGTTTGTTCTGCATAGTAAACAGTCAAAATTACATGAAATATAATATCCAAGAATGAAATGTGATTAATGACTCCAAACACAAAAACGATTTCATCAATTCTTCTCCTTACCACTGCTCTTGTATGCTGAATCATATTGAATGGAAGTCGTTGTCCATATCTTTTTACTTTAATGTCACACATTCCCACCATTCACTCATTAATTATACTAATAAAAAGGGGATGTAAAGTTATTTATTTACTTCCCATATGAAATGTGTGCACATATATTAACATCATATACTGTATACCAAATTAAGAATCTGAAAATGTTGGCATTGTAAACATCAGATAATTGACATTGAAAAACAAAAATTCTCAAAGGTACTTTGAGAATTTTAAGATTTAAAAGACAGGGAGAAAATATTTCCAAAATTAGAGTATGATTCGTCTCTTACTTACAACACAGCAAATCAAGAAAAAACTCTTGTTAATTGTGCCACTAAAGTTATAATCACTGTGAAATTAGATCAGTGTAGCCAAAACAAGGTTTTTGGCACAAATTCAGGGAATAGGTAGTGCAATGCCAGCAGTGTTTTTTTTTTTTTTTCCTGTCATTAAACAGTCTTTTTGCAAACAGTACAGTCAGTCTTAAACTTTTCTTCTTAAAAATACTCAATTTTCCTTTTAGAAATGTAAATGGAAAAATGTGGAGCACTTATTAAAAGCAGCTCTTAATTAGAAAATGTTAGGGGATGCAATTTCAGAACAGCAGTTTTAAGCCCAGACATATGCTTCCACCACAGGAGCCATCCCAGTGTCTGTAACACATGAAGAAAATTCATTACTTACCATCCTAAAGGTTTCATTGTTTTTCTCTAATAAAAACTACAATATAAAGCCCAGAACTTTGCTAAGTGTTGCTTTTCTGTGCAATAATAGATCTGTGTGTGTGTGTGCTTCTATATTTCCAAGATATATATTGATATACAAATATACTTTTAACTAAATTATTTCCATGTCTCAGAGGAGCAGAAGTACCAGTACGTTTCATATTTAGGATGTAGTCATTTGTGCTTCACTTCTGGCACTAGATAACAATGCTGACATGGCTGTTTTAATTAATTTGCTTGGTTTTGTTTTCATTTTTTTAATTTCATCATTTTTTCCACCCTTGATTTTATTGGTCTCTATTTTTTTTTTTTTTTTTTTTTTAAGTGCATTATTTCTGTTTTTGGTAATTTTTAACACTTCTTTCTCATAACTTTGTAATTTCTCCTACTGCTGTTTTTCCTTCTTCTTCTGTGACCTTGCTTCTCAGCTGTTCTCCACTTCTGCCAGAAAGTGACAGACTTCACCTCTTTCACCTCCTTCTATTTACATGCCAGTTCTTTTCAGTGATAATTAATCTTTTGCTCATTTTCCAGTGCTTTCCATGTTCTTTTTTGACTACAGAGAATCTCAACTAGGGAAAAAAAAGAAAAAAAGAAAAAAAAAAGTGTTTGAAAAATAATGGCATTTTGCCCAGTTTTGAACTCTCTTTTTTTGTCTTCCTTGGAGATCTGGGAGAAAGGAAAGATACTATGAAGTTGCTGTTCCTCTTATTTTCCCTGTAATTCAGTATTCATGTTAAAACTGTACTGCTTGATGGAATGGAATTGGTTAAGCCCTTCTCAGAAAACAGCCTGTTAGGGAGAGACTCCACTCTTATTTCATCCTGTGCTTAATGCAGTTCTGACAACCATATTCTCTTCTTCATTGGAATTTTTGCCCAGAAAACAACAACTACAACAACAATGAAACAAAGAAACTACAACAACAAAAGATAGAAAGTATTAAGTAAGAAGAGTCCTCAGCTCTGGAAGTATGTCAGTCTTTGTGAGTTTCTTTTCTGTGCCTTCATGGATGTTGATAATGTGTAATTATTCTTTTTGTTGAAGTGAAGCACAGCAGTGCTGTGTTATATTTTCCTATTTGCATTAACATGAATTTGTTTGTATTATAATTTGATACAAAGACATATAATTTACTATTTCAGTGGAGGGAAAAAATATCTTGTTTTGGATATGTTTCTAGACAAAACAAAACATACAATTTTTGATCTGTGCATCTGACATTTTAGGGATGAATATGAAGACTGAGAAAGAATCCATAATTAGTGGAAATTACAAAGCTAAACAATAAAACAATAAAAACAATGTCTGATAAATCTAACAAACTTACAAATTGAAACATTTTAATTTCTGTAAGTCAGTCTCTCATTCCTTCAGTCTTCAATAACCCTGAGTGAGTACAGTTCATTTTTCCTGGTTTCATCATATTAATTTCTCATCCTTACAACATATAAGAATATAAAAGTAATTCAAGACATCATTCTAAAGTAAGTTATTAAAAAAAAGTGTGTTATGAAAAATTTCAATTTAAATGATCCAAGCTTGTTCAGTTCCCTTCTCTAGCACACCTTAAATCTGTTACCATTTGCTGCTATCACTAGAGTATATCCTGTGTCTTCTAAAACATTATCAATACCTGTCAAAACTGGCATAAAATATCTTGCAAGGTTTTTATGTTGATTTTAAGGAATTAAAAGCAGTAGACATTTAATTTATTCATAAATTATCTGCAGCAAAATATACAATTTCTAGGAACTCCAGAATGCTTCCTGAGTTGTTCTGTGGATGGACATCTGAAATTCTGGAGTGTCATCAAGATAAAAGATGTTTATCCTATCCACCATAAAATAAATAAATAAATAAATAAATAAACTAAACTAAACTAAATAAAATACACTAAAATAAATAAATAAATAAATAAATAAAATAAAATAAAATAAAACAAAACAAAATAAAATAAAATAAAATAAAATAAAATAAAATAAAATAAAATAAAATAAAATAAAATAAAATAAAATAAAATAAAATAAAATAAAATAAAATAAAATAAAATAAAATAAAATAAATAAAAGTAAGTAAGCGTACTCTGGAGTATGCTAAATTCAGGCAATTAAGACAGACTGAATCCTAATGATTATTGGTAATGACAAGTCTAATAAGTCTAATTCAGGTTTGAAAGGTTTTTCAATCCTTTGAAATACAAAATTTGTAATTTACCTGGAATTTTGTTTTCCTTGTGACTAATCTGAATGTGTGTTATTTCCCTCTTTGAATATGAGAGGGAAAGACCAAAATTTTGCACTGCCTAAGGTGCCAGGAGCAAATTTCTTGGATGAGTTCATTATTATAACGTATTGCAACTTCATTGCAGTTGCTTTGCATTGCAATTTCTCAGTATTTGACCACCGCAGAGCAAAATGAGACAATAATTCACTATAGAGCCTGAGGAAGACATGATCACATTTCAGAGAATAATCTTCACCACAGATGCACCACAGAGCTGCTACTACGAATAGCCCAGTGGAAAAGATGATGTTTGGACAAACCCAGAAATTAACTGTGTCCACCTTAAGAGGTTATTCCTTCAAGTCAATTCTATAGTTTTGTTTCTTCTAAACTTATGTCATGTTGAATATACTAGTATCAATTTCAAAGACAGAAGCACAGTAAGAGAATAAAGAATAGTTACCTTACACTTTTACAGTCTATTTGTATAATGAATCTTACTTACAGTGTTACTGACAATAATCCATAAAACATGACCTCTTCAAAAAACACAGGTTAAAAACTACTCAGGACAATAAGTAATATTAACTGATTCACACCAAACATGGCCATTTGGCACCTCCTGTGGTTTCTGATTAAACTTATTCTTTAGTCAAAATTTTTTTTTGTTGCTTCTTACTTTCATAGATCAGACACTGAAGAAGAGTTGCACTGAAGAAGAGTTGCACTCAGCAAACATCTGCTGAGTGGACGGTTAGTGAAAGTTGATCCCAGATCTTACTCCAATGCACCTATGTAATCAGGAGCCATAATCACTGTTGATTTTGTTGAGTACTTTGTATTGTTCTTGTACTAAGATTTTATTTTATTTTATTCCACCCAACTGAAGAAAGAGATTGTACGTCACAGCTAAATCTGACTGTTAGAGAGAAGCAAATTTTTGCTTACAGGGCAGGTAGGGGAATTATCTTCTGCCTCTGTTGAATCTTCAAGCAAAAGAGGAGACAGCACAGCTAAAAACATCAGCAACTGCAGCTCATGTATTACCTACGTGATTCAAAAAATGTTTGTTTTCTTGTTTGTTTTAAACATTGACAAGTCACCTGATGACCACAAAAGAGTAAGAACAGTTTACAGAGTACTACATATCCTGCCCATACCTGAAGTGTTTGTTATTATTTATAAGGCCAGAATGGTCTCACCAGCACACTCAATTATTGGATTGAGCTGGGGTGACCACAATGCTCCTTCCGAGTTTGTTTTCTGACTTTCTGAAAGACTGAATACTAGTTGTACTGACAGGTTGGCTTATGACCAGCTACCCTCAGACTTGTCCTGAGATAAGCACTGTGTCTATATAGAACAGTGAAAAAATGTGTTTTGTTTTGTTTTGAAAGAACTCCCCTTGTGAAAATTAGTTTTCACTAGTTGGTGCTGTCAAAGAATGAAAAAGAAACTGCATTTTCATAGATTCATTTGCATTTCATAGATTCAATGCATTTTCATGTATTCTTAAATAGAAATGTTACCTACTTTTTGCATATCTGTACATCCAAAAATTCTGTCTCCTTTCCTTCTATGAAGGACATCCTAATGGCTGCAGGAACCTTCATTGCATATTTTCAGTTCCTCCACATAATAATTTCTCACTTTACAAGTTTATATTCATCACCTCTCAAAAGCATATGAGGTTTTGCTCTGTTTTGAATGCCACAGTGTCAGAGACATCAATCAAAAATGATAGCATCGATCATGTAGCTGCAGAGCAGTTGGATGACATCTGCCATAATGCCTTACAATGTTACTATAATATATGAGAATTTTGATGCTCATTTGCTTGATAACAATTAATCATGATATGTCTTAATGCATCATGTTTTTAAAGGCAAGATATAGAGCTAATAAATAGGTTAGCTTCTATTCTTCATTCAGCTGAAGTCAGTGGAGATGTTCTGAATTCAAAATGTTGTAAGAAAGAAGATAAATCAGATTACTCCAAATCCAAATCTGTTTTACAAATGCAATGGATTTCATCCGGATATATTATTTTTCACATATTGCTGTTAACCATGCCAATATTACAATTAAACCCCAAATTCCATAAAGACTAGTTTTTAGTAGAAAAAAAAAAAAAAAAAAGAAAAGTTAGTTGGAAAACTAAATGCAAAGACTGAGGCTTTGTCTTAGCATAAACTCGGCTACTAGCTTATTTATATTAGTTGAATAGATTCTATATTTCACAAAATATAAGTTTATTAAATTAATTGCCACAAAATATTTTTAAGGATCAGATTTCAAATGTTCCCACATAAAATTAAGTATTAAAATGGGTAAAAAAAAAAAAAAAAAAAAAAAAAAAAAAAAAAAAAAGTATGCTGTATTTACATGCCTTACTAAAAATAACAACAATTAAAAAAAAATAAATCTTCAAGAGCTATAAAACTTTTGTGCTTTCAGAATTACAGACATGCCTATGGTATCTGTATGGCATGAAATTGCCACAGTATAGGCTTATGTGTTGTTTCAAAAACCAAGCCAATTTGCATGACATTTGACAGTAGCATGATTTTTTTTCTTTCTTTTCATGTCAGAGCTAGTTAGTCCCGCTGTTAACTAATTAAATTGTATTCATAGCTATGTCAGGCATTGTCTTTACTCCTTTAACTATCTTAAATGGATTTTGCTCACTACTGATCACATATCTGGTTATTATCAAAAATAACATACTAGATTAAATGGATTGAAATATATGAAATTAGAATAATTTCAATGTAAAGTCTATTTTACTGTGAAATACTATGAATAGAAAACATTTTAATATATACAGAAAGAACAGCAACTTCAATGACAGTGATAACAATGCAAATAATAAGTCACAAGTTGAAAGAAATGAATGCAAAGAAAAATGGTAGATAGTGGCTAGCAATTTTTTCAGGTTTTGCTGGCTACGCCAGAGGCCAGATGCTAAGCACTGGAAAATATTTATTCCAACAGCAGCATCTGGTACTTTGGCAGATTTCATAAGCAATTTTGTTTTACAGTTTTAAAGCTGCTTCTGGGTCTATTACATGGTTAATCTGATGGGCTGACTTGTCCTCCTGGATGCCATATGCCAGCAACTAGAGATGCAGTGAACTGTTTGCCCATTATACTTGCATTAAAAAAGCCAGCCTAAAAAATCTGTTGAAAGTGGTGCACTTTACTACTTCTCACCAATTAAGCTCATGACAATGAGTGACTTGCCTTAAGAGTGCCAAATAGCGACCAGGAAATTGAAAAAAGCATCAAGTGCCAAGGTTGACTGAGACAATATGAACCAGATACTATTTTGAATAAGGTCACTGGATATGTAGTGGATTCTGAAAGTGTTGGTTTGTTGTTGTTGTTATTATTACTTTGTTTTGTTTGTTTTTCCTTCTGTATTCATGGCGGTAGTTTAGGCAGAGAAGAAACTGTATTAAAGGCAACATGAGTAAATAAGATTTCTGCATGTCTTTTTAGAGTAATTCTGGGGAATACGTGTGGATGTAACTAACAGTGAATTGAATGGTGAATTATTTAAAGTCAGAACACAAGTTATAAAAGCAACAGAAAGGCATGCAAAAATATTGTTCACAGGTGTGAAACACATGATTTCACCTGCAGCCTATGAATCTGTGAGTACTCTGCCTTCCAGTAGAGGTGGCCAATTGGCATCTGGGCTTTCCAAAAAGTGGAAAGCAAAATAAACTCATAAAGACTGCATATTACTGGATTTTCAACTTCAAGAATAAACTTATTTACCAGCCCAAGTACATCAAACTTGAATGCCAGACAAATGTAAAAATTCATATCCCAGATAACCCAGACAAGTGAAATAAGTGGTGTGAAATAAGAGAGAATACGAGATGAGGTGGAGTTCAGACTTTTCTTTTATATGTATATATTTTCACAGGTAGAAATAATCATTCTTTGGCAACATCATCAGTTTTTATAAATATAATTTCTTGAAAAGAGTGAGCTCATACAGTGCAAATTACCCATGAATTATACTGTTCCCTCTGCAACTAAAACCTTCTAAGAGTCAATGAAATTGCAAGGTAAAACTCCCAAATACAAAGAACAATAATGAAGGTATTACTGCCTTATTCTGTGTCTAGTAATCTTCGGAGCACTTTTTGCCGTTATAGGAATAGGCATTAGATGAAGGTCAGTTAATATTTTCAAAAATATGTTTGAAAATGTCTGAATATGTCAAATACATCTGGCATACATCAGAGAAAAATAGAGAGAAAGAAAGATTTTAACACCTTGAAAGAGCCAATTATCCTGAAAAGCTGTGGAATTAGTTCCATTGCTATTGAAACCAAAAGGAAATTAAAATTTCTAGATTGGGCCAATGATAGAACAAATTTTATATTCCATGCAGTCTTAATTTAGTACGTCTTTCACATCAGGAGAGGACATATTTTCCTCAAATGAGTTAAAGCTGAGGTTCTGATCCCACTTGTTTCAAAATGATTTTTCACAAGAAATTGATTTTCATCACACTGTGTCTTGTACAAGATTTCTGAAAAGAAACTGTAGTGCTAGCTGCCTATTCCTCATAACTATAGACTATTAAGGGTCTACCTATTCATCACTGAGCAGAAGGCACTGCAGCATGTCACTGAAATTGTTCTCAGCTGTATTCAGATTATCAGACTATTCACAACCACATGTTCCATTACACTGGACATTTCCCACTACAAAGCTTTACAGTTATATTAACTTAAAGCATTCAAGATAATAATTTCAGATAATGGGCCAAGCAGTAGTAACGAGCTACGAAGCTATCTTTCACTGACTGAAAGTTGACAATTATTAATTTAAAATAAAATTATACATCTTAAAATTAAACAAAACAAAACAAAACAAAACAAAATAAAATAAAATAAAATAAAATAAAATAAAATAAAATAAAATAAAATAAAATAACCATTTAGGTTTTTGACTAACAGAAGTTATGTTATGTGTACTGTTTTCTACCATCTTCATGTTGCATTAAGCCCATGCCTGAAACAGTGAAAACAGTACTTCCTATGGTTAGGGCTCTGAGGTCCTCACTGATGGTTCACTAGCACTGAATAATAAACTAAGTTCATGTTGCAGTTTCTCGCTCAGTGGAACCACTAATTTGAGGCTCCTTGCCACCTAAGTTTCAGTTTTCACGGAATTTTTAGTATCGTGTTTTTTGTTGTTGTTGTTGTTTTTGGATTATCTTTGGCAACTTTTGTTAAAATTAACCAACAAAACCAAGAGCAAAAATGCTCAAACATAAAAGCAATTTTTTTTATATATATATTTTTTTTCCCTCAGAGATGTGTTATAAAGGATGTACAATTCTTTTAGGGTGTGTTAATGAGATAAGAGATATTTTCAGCCACATTTTGAGTTAGGTTATTAAATAACATAATTCATGGTGAATAACAAACATTTGCCAGTGTGTAGATCTTCCTAAAGAGGTGTGTGAAATCATGAGAAAAACTAATTTCCTCTCAGTACCACAAAATGCTATCATTGGATTAATAAAACAGTGAATTAGAAATCATAATTCCTCATTAGTAATCTTAGTTTTGTATAAATACTGCCGCATATTACATTGTATAACCTTGAGTAAGTCATTCTTCTGTGCTGTATCTCATAGCCTGTCTTTTGCTTAGGCTGTATAGTAGACCATAATGGCAGTCATCAGTATATTGATTGTTCAATTACTCATTGTGGTGCTTTTAGCCAGCTGGGCAGCCAAGCTCCACCACAACAGCTCTCTCACTCCCCCTCCTCAAAGGGAAAGGAGGAGAAAATATTATGAAAAGGGATAAACGGCTGCGGTAAGGACAGTGAGATCACTCAACAATCATTGTCAGGGGCAAAACAGATTCAGCATTTGGAGATTAGTATTAGCTACTACTAAAAAGCTAGAGCAGTGAGAAACAAACAAAGAAAATTAAGAACACCTTCTCCTCACGCAACCTCTTCCACCTCCTCCCCCCAGTGGCACAGGGGAACAGGGAATGGGGACTGCGGTCAGTCCCTTCATCTCTGCCACTCTTTCACAGTCACTCCCTGCCCCTGCTCCCTGTGGGGTCCCTCCCACGGGATGCTGTCTTTCCCCAACTGAGCCTGTCGGGGCTGGCCACAGGCAGCAGCTCTTCAAACACTTCTCCCACATGGCTCCATACCACGGGGTCCATCCAGCCCCCAGGAGTAAACTGCTCCAGCACGGGTCCCCCACGGGTGGGCGGCAGCTCCCCCCAGACCCCCTGCTCCTGCGTGGGCTTCTCTCCACTGGCTGCAGCTCCGGCCCAGGGCCTGCTCCTGCGGGGGCTCTCCATGGGCCTCAGCCTCCTCCAGGCCACATCCACCTACTCACTCCACTGGGGGCTCCTCCACCCATGGGGGGGCTGCAGCATGGAGATCTGCTCCATGTGGGACCCATGGGCTGCAGGGAGACAGCCTGCGCCACCAGGGGCCTCTCCATCTGCAGGCTGCAGGGGAACTGCTGCTGCCTGCCTGCAGCATCTCCTGCCCTCCTGCTGCACTCACCTGGGGGCTCCAGGTCTGCTTCTCACTCCTCACTCTCCTAGCTCCTGTTGTGCAGCAGTTTGTTTTTTCTTTCTGTCGTGGTTCTGCTCGAGTGGGCAGCCACCACAGCCGCTCTCTCACTCCCCCTCCTCAAAGAAGAATGGGGAGAAAATATGTGAAAAGGGCTCAAAGGTTGAGATAAGGACGAGAAAATCATGCAATAATTATTGTAACGGGCAAAACAGACTCGGCATAAGGAGACAGTAAGATTTATTGCCTACAACTAACAAGCGAGAGAAGTGAGAAAACAAAGGAAAAAGCAAACCAAAAGCACCTTCCCCCCCATCCGCCCTCTTCCACCTCCTCCCCCAGAGCGGCGCAGGGGAACAGGGGAATGGGGGTTATGGTCAGTCTACAGCACTTGTTCTCTGCCGCTCCTTCTCAGTCACTCTCGTCCCCTGTGCTGTGGGGTCCCACCCACGGGATGCAGTCCTTGATGAACTGATCCGGCGTGGGCTTCCCACAGGCAGCAGCTCTTCCAGAACTGCTCCAGATATGGGTCTGTACCACGGGGTCCATCCCTCAGGAGAAAACTGCTCCAACCTGGCTCCCTTACGGTCAGCAGCTCCTGCCGGGTCACCTGCTCCTGCGTGGTCTCCTCTCCATGGGCTACAGGTCCGGCCCAGAATCTGCTCCGGCAGGGGTCTTCCACAGGCGGCAGCCTCCGTCGGTGCAGGGCCACCTGCTCCACCGTGGTCTCCTCCACGGGCTGCAGCGTGGAACCCTGCTCCACCGTGTTACTCCATGGGCTGCAGGGGGACATCCTGCTTCACCATGGTCCTCACCACAGGCCGCAGGGGACTTCTGCTCCGGCGCCTGGAGCACCTCTCCCCCTCCTTCTACACTGACCTTGGCACCTGCAGGCTGTTCCTCACTCCCTTGACTCTCCCGGCTGCTGTCTGGCGCAGCGTTTTTTTCCCTGTCTTAAATATGCTCTCACAGAGGTGCAAACAACATCGCTTATTGGCTCAGCTCTGGAAAACAATGGGGCCCTTCCCAAACATGTGGCAGCTTCTAGATCTTTCTCACAGAAACCACCCCTATAGCCCCCTGCTACCAAAACCTTGCCACGTAAACCCACTACACTTTCTTAAATCTGCTCTCACAAAGGCACAAACAAATTTGCTTATTGGCTCGGTTCTGGGGAGGGGCAGGTCCCTTTGAAGTCAGATGAAACTGGCTCTTATCTGACATGGGGCAGCTGCTGAACTTTTCTCACAGAGGCCACCCTTGCAGCCCTCCACTACCAAAACCTTGCCGCATAAACCCAATACACTCATGCAACAGAGTCCTATGTTTTGCTACAGTTAATTAATGAAATAATAAAATCAGAATCTTTAGAATTAGAAACTTGTTACTTTTTATTTTTACGATATTTTCCAATTTGCAGTTAAAAAATAAAATAAAATAAAATAAAATAAAATAAAATAAAATAAAATAAAATAAAATAAAATAAAATAAAATAAAATAAAATAAAATAAAATAAAATAAAATAAAATAAAATAAAATAAAATAAAATAAAATTAGTCAGCTGAATATGAGCCAGCAGTGTGCTCAGGTGGCCAAGAAGGCCAACGGCATCCTGGCTTGTATAAGAAGGGGTGTGGCCAGCAGGGCTAGGGAAGTGATTGTCCCCCTGTACTCAGCTCTGGTGAGGCCACACCTCGAGTACTGTGTTCAGTTTTGGGCCCCTCGCTACAAGAAGGACATCGAGGTGCTTGAGCGTGTCCAGAGAAGGGTGACGAAGCTGATGAGGGGTCTGGAGAACAAGTCCTACGAGGAGCGGCTGAGGGAGCTGGGCTTGTTCAGCCTGGAGAAAAGGAGGCTCAGGGGTGACCTTATTGCTCTCTACAGATACCTTAAAGGAGGCTGTAGCGAGGTGGGGGTTGGTCTGTTCTCCCACGTGCCTGGTGACAGGGTGAGGGGGAAGTGGTGGAGTCACCATCCCTGGAGGTCTTTAAAAGAGGTTTAGATGTAGAACTTAGTTGGACTCAGAATCACAGAATCACAGAATCACAGAATTTCTAGGTTGGAAGAGACCTCAAGATCATCGAGTCCAACCTCTGACCTAACACTAACAGTCCCCACTAAACCTTATCCCTAAGCTCTACATCTAAACATCTTTTAAAGACTTCCAGGGATGGTGACTCCACCACTTCCCTGGGCAGCCTGTTCCAATGCCTCACAACCCTCTCAGTAAAGAAGTTCTTCCTAACATCCAACCTAAAACTCCCCTGGTGCAACTGTAGCCCATTCCCCCTCGTCCTGTCACCGGGCATGTGGGAGAACAAACCAATCCCCACCTTGCTACAGCCTCCTTTAAGGTAACTGTAGAGAGCAATAAGGTCACCCCTGAGCCTCCTTTTCTCCAGGCTGAACAAGCCCAGCTCCCTCAGCCGCTCCTCGTAGGACTTGTTCTCCAAGCCCCTCACCAGCTTCGTCACCCTTCTCTGGACACGCTCAAGCACCTCGATGTCCTTCTTGTAGTGAGGGGCTCAAAACTGAACATAGTACTCGAGGTGCGGCCTCACCAGAGCCGAGTACAGGGGGACGATCACCTCCCTAGCCCTGCTGGCCACACCCCTTCTTATACAAGCCAGGATGCCATTGGCCTTCTTGGCCACCTGAGCATACTGCTGGGTCATATTCAGCCGACTATCAACCATCACTCCCAGGTCCTTCTCTGCCTGGCAGCTCTCCAACCATTCCCCTCCCAGCCTGTAGCTCTGCTTGGGGTTATTGCACCCCAGGTGGAGGACCCAGCACTTGGCCTTATTAAACTTCATGCAGTTGACCTCAGCCCATAGGTGCAGCCTATCCAGATCCTCCTGCAGAGCCTTCCTACCCTCGAGCAGATCGACACACGCACCTAGCTTGGTGTCATCTGCAAACTTACTGAGGGTGCACTCAATGCCCTCGTCCAGATCAATGATGAAGATCTTGAGGTCTCTTCCAACCTAGAATTTCTGTGAGTCTGTGATATAAGATGCTTATGTAAGTGCACAAGAAGCTGTAGAAGTTATATGGAGTCAAAGGGAAAGTAAGCAAGGGTTATGGTGAAGGAAACTTCCATGAAACATCTCAGAGCATGCACGAAAACAGATGTTGCTAGTGGAGAAACATTGTATGTACAGGGGCACAGCACTCCGTATTCCCTAGCCTGCTTTCCCTTTCCTCATGTTTAACCCAGACCATGCTTTAGAGTTTCTTCAAGTCCTTGTTTTGCCAGACACAGAACTTTTGCTTTGCACAGCCCCAGAATACATATAATTTTCAACTCAACGCTGCTTATTCAATAAGATCATAAACTTAATATTACCCAGATGAAATGTATGAGGTATACATCACCTTTCGCTGTACCAGAGCTGCACATTTATGAGACAGCAGTGACATTACACAGGAACTTTAGCATATTCTAAAGGGTTTTACAAAAATAAAAAGTTCAAAAGTCATGTAAATTTCAATTTAGAAGACACACCTGTCTTAATCCTTTTAAAGCCTTTCATTATTATATTGCTGTAATTCTCAAAAAGATTAGGTTTTCCAGTCTTGTCTTTTTTTTAAAAAGGATTTTGAATAGCCATTTGCCGAGGCGATCGGCTCCGGGGCAGGCGCGTTCTGCAGCGGAGCGGGGGATCGGGCCAGGCAGGGCTAATTTTGTCCGGCATCGAGCCTACTAGAGGGAGCCGCCAGGACCCGGCAGCCCTCGTGAGGGAGGCTGACGAGGCGAAGGCGGAGCCAGCAGCGCCCCCTCCCCAGCCCTTCAAAAGCAGCCCCTAGGGAGCGCGAGCGACCAGGAGCGCGGCGACCAGGGCGGGCAAACAGGGCGTGGCGCGTCAGAGGGAGTGGCGCGGCAGTTAGCGCGGCAGTTCGCGCAGGAAGGGCAGAGCGCTCCCCCTACACACAAACAACACCTCGTTAACAACAGCCGTAACTAGGCGATAATGGTCGCCACCAGGCACGGCGCGCTCTCCAGAAAGTCGGTACACACGCAGACCGACTACCCGTTAAAAAATGCCGCAGTTCAGGTCACCGGATGCAAGGAGTGTCTGAGCCTGTTGCTGCCATCGGCGGGAGGCAGAGAAACTGCGTGCGTGAGGTGCGAGCAGGTGGATGACCTGGTCCGCATGGTGGCGGAGCTCAAGGAGGAGGTGGAGAGGTTGAGGGCCATCAGGGAGTGTGAGCGGGAGATAGACTTCTGGAGTAACTCCCTGCAGGGCCTCAAGGGGAGGTGCCGAGGTGAGACTCCCCAAATGGGGGCGGACCCCCTGCCCTGTCCCCGTCGGGCAGAGGGAGGGGATCTGGGAGCTGAGGAGGAATGGAAACAGGTCCCTGCTCGACATCGCAGGCGATGCTCTCCCCTTCCGGCCCCACCTTCCCAGGTGCCCTTACACAACAGGTTTGAGGCCCTAGAGATTGAGAGGCCGGTGTGTGAGGAAGAGGTAGCAAATGTTCCCAGGAGGATGCCTGGAGCGAGGAGGTCGACTCCGCGCCTCAGGACTGCCTCCACCAAAAAAGACAGGAGGGTTATTGTTGTTGGTGACTCGATTCTTAGGGGAACAGAGGGCCCTATTTGTCGGCCGGACCCTACCCGTAGGGAAGTCTGCTGTCTCCCTGGGGCCAGGGTCAGGGACGTTGCCAGGAAGCTTCCAAACCTGGTATGCCCCTCTGACTATTACCCCCTTTTGATAGTCCAGGCGGGCAGTGATAACATCGAAGAGAGAAGCCTCAAGGCTATCAAAAGGGACTTTAGGGGGCTGGGTCGGTTAGTGGATGGAGCGGGAGTGCAGGTGGTGTTTTCGTCCATCCCTACGGTGGCAGGGAGGGGTTCAGAGAGGACACGGAAAGCCCACCTGTTAAACACGTGGCTCCGGGGCTGGTGCCAACGCAGAAATCTTGGGTTTTTTGATCATGGGGCACTTCACTCAGCACCTGGCCTGATGGCCGCAGACGGGTCCGTATCTTTTAGGGGAAAAAGGATCCTGGGCCAGGAACTGGCAGGGCTCATTGAGAGGGCTTTAAACTAGGTAGGAAGGGGGATGGGGCTGAGGCTAGGATTGTTGGGGCTGTGCCAGGGGGAACGATGGCAAGGCCGGAGGATAAGGCAATGGCCCAGCTGAAGTGCATCTACACCAATGCACGCAGCATGGGTAACAAACAGGAGGAGCTGGAAGCCATCGTGCGGCAGGCAGGCTACGACTTGGTTGCCATCACGGAGACGTGGTGGGACCAGTCTCATGACTGGAGTGCTGCAATGCCTGGCTATAAGCTCTATAGAAGGGACAGGCAGCATAGAAGGGGTGGTGGTGTGGCTCTCTATATTAGAGAGTCTTTCGAGGTTGTAGAACTCGAGGTTGGGAATGACAAGGTCGAGTCCCTTTGGGTTAGGATCGGCAGGGACAACAAGGCTAGTGTCCTGGTCGGGGTCTGCTATAGACCGCCGAACCAGAATGAGGAGACGGATGAGGAATTCTACAGGCAGCTGACAGAGGTTGCAAAATCATCAGCTCTTGTACTCGTGGGGGACTTCAGCTTCCCTGACATATCCTGGAAGCACAACACAGCCCAAAGAAAGCAGTCTAGGAGGTTTCTGGAGAGCGTGGAAGATAGCTTCCTGACGCAGCTGGTTAGTGAGCCTACCAGGGGAGGTGCCCCGCTAGACCTTCTCTTCACAAACAGAGAAGGACTGGTGGAGGACGTGATCGTCGGGAGCTGTCTAGGGCAGAGTGACCACGCAATGGTGGAGTTCACTATTCTTGGTGAGGCCAGGAAGGGGACCAGTAAAACCGCTGTATTGGACTTTCGGAGGGCTGACTTTGAGCTGCTCAGGACACTGGTTGGTGGAGTCCCTTGGGAGGCGGTTCTGAAGGGCAGAGGGGTCCAGGAAGGCTGGGCGCTCTTCAAGAGGGAAGTCTTAATGGCGCAGGAACGGTCTGTTCCCACGTGCCCAAAGACGAGCTGGCGGGGAAGAAGACCGGCCTGGCTCAACAGAGAATTGTGGCTTGATCTTAGGAGGAAAAAGAGGGTTTATAAGCTTTGGAAAAGTGGGCAGGCCACTAAGGAGGACTTTAAAGAAGTAGCGAGGCTGTGCAGGGATAAAATTAGGAAGGCCAAAGCTCATCTGGAGCTCAATCTGGCTACTGCCGTTAAAGATAACAAAAAACGTTTCTATAACTACATCAACACAAAAAGGAGGACTAAGGAGAATCTCCATCCTTTACTGGATGCGGGGGGAAACTTAGTTACAAGAGATGAGGAAAAGGCGGAGGTGCTCAATGCCTTCTTTGCCTCAGTCTTTAGCGGCAATACCGGATGTTCTCTGGATACCCAGTACCCTGAGCTGGTGGAAGGGGATGGGGAGCAGGATGTGGCCCTCATTATCCATGAAGAACTGTTTGGTGACCTACTACGGCACTTAGATGTGCACAAGTCGATGGGGCCAGATGGGATCCACCCAAGGGTACTGAGGGAACTGGCAGAGGAGCTGGCCAAGCCACTGTCCATCATTTATCAACAGTCCTGGCTATCGGGGGAGGTCCCAATCGACTGGCGGCTAGCAAACGTGACGCCCATCTACAAGAAGGGCCGGAGGGCTGACCCAGGAAACTACAGGCCTGTCAGTTTGACCTCAGTGCCAGGAAAGCTCATGGAGCAGATCCTCCTGAGAGTCATCATGCAGCACTTGAAGGGGAAGCAGGCGATCAGGCCCACTCAGCATGGCTTTATGAAAGGCAGGTCATGCCTGACGAACCTGATCTCCTTCTATGACAGAGTGACGCGCTGGGTGGATGAGGGAAAGGCTGTGGATGTGGTCTACCTTGACTTCAGCAAGGCTTTTGACACCGTCTCCCACAGCATTCTCCTCAAGAAACTGGCTGCTCTTGGCTTGGACTGGCGCACGCTTCGTTGGGTTAGAAACTGGCTGGATAGCCGGGCCCAAAGAGTCGTGGTGAATGGAGCCAAGTCCAGTTGGAGGCCAGTCACTAGTGGCGTCCCCCAGGGCTCGGTGCTGGGGCCGGTCCTCTTTAATATCTTCATCGATGATCTGGACGAGGGCATCGAGTGCACCCTCAGTAAGTTCGCAGATGACACCAAGTTAGGTGCGTGTGTCGATCTGCTTGAGGGTAGGAAAGCTCTGCAGGAGGATCTGGATAGGCTCGACCGATGGGCTGAGGTCAACTGCATGAAGTTTAACAAGGCCAAGTGCCGGGTCCTGCACGTGGGGCGCAATAACCCCAAGCAGAGCTACAGGCTGGGAGAGGAATGGTTGGAAAGCTGCCAGGCAGAGAAGGACCTGGGAGTGATGGTGGACAGTCGGCTGAATATGAGCCAGCAGTGTGCTCAGGTGGCCAAGAAGGCCAACGGCATCCTGGCTTGTATTAGGAACAGCGTGACCAGCAGGGCTAGGGAGGTGATCGTCCCCCTGTACTCAGCTCTGGTGAGGCCGCACCTCGAGTACTGTGTTCAGTTTTGGGCCCCTCGCTACAAGAAGGACATCGAGGTGCTTGAGCGGGTGCAGAGAAGGGCGACGAAGCTGGTGAGGGGCCTGGAGAACAAGTCCTACGAGGAGCGGCTGAGGGAGCTGGGCTTGTTCAGCCTGGAGAAGAGGAGGCTCAGGGGCGACCTTATCGCTCTTTTTAGGTACCTCAAGGGAGGCTGTAGCGAGGTGGGGGTTGGCCTGTTCTCCCACATGCCTGGTGACAGGACGAGGGGGAATGGGTTTAAGTTGAGCCAGGGGAGTTTTAGGCTAGATGTTAGGAAGAACTTCTTCACTGAAAGGGTTGTGAGGCATTGGAACAGGCTGCCCAGGGAAGTGGTGGAGTCACCATCCTTGGAAGTCTTCAAAAGACGTTTAGATGTAGAGCTTAGGGATATGGTTTAGTGGAGGGCTGTTAGCGTTAGGTTGGAGGTTGGACTCGATGACCTTGAGGTCTCTTCCAACCTAGAAAATTCTGTGTGATTCTGTGATAGTGAGTGCAGGAGTTTGCATAGGTCCTTCAAATTGCTCTTTTTGGAGTTTCCCATTCAAGTGAGGGAGTAAATAAATGGCCTCTGAAGATTACAGAGATTTGTTAAATCCTGGTAAGTTTGTAGATCATCTTTTATCTCTTGTTTGATTTATAATGTATAAAACTATCAATACATTTAACTGTTTTCTTTGTGAGAAATTGCAGTGATACAAGAAGATATAAGTCCCGAAAACTCTGTTCTGATAAGCAAGAAATAATAGAAAAAAATGTTTAATCACAATAAAAGAGAAATTCAGCACAGTGCAGTGGGCCAGTGTTGCATCTATGCATTAGTTGACTCCAACACAAGCATCATTTTAAGGGTCTGAGCAGGATTATGGCATTATCAAAAACCCATTCATACCGCAGAAAAGCTACCCCATCCACACCAGACTTCAGTAAGTCTGTACTACTTCACTCATAGCTGCTAGACATCTGTAAATTGTGTGCATGATCTAATCTAGTCACCTGGGATTCTTTTAATGTCAGTGAAGGAATATGGATGGCCACATAGGGCAGCCCAAGATAAACATTTAAAGAACTGTGGTGGCAATCTCCTAGGATTACTAAGTCTTGATAAAATACAGACAAACTGAATATGGAGAATATACCAATCATCCATGAGTGATTAGAGAATTCAAAACACACCTTTAGTTCTCATAAATTTTGCTTGCGCCTTAAAAAAAAAAAAAAAAAGGTTTACCTTTTATGTTAAAAATAAGCAGAGTGCTCATGTCTCCTTTTATGTGATGTCTGCATCAGCAAAGTAGTACTTGAATGTTTCATCAATTATTTTATTTTTCAAATATTTTTCTAAGTCATCTATTTGTAGCATTAGTATCATATGAACAGTAAATAGCCAAACTCCAAGGTTCAGAGATTTCAAATATAAAAATAAGATAAAGATTTATTTATTTATTTATTTATTTATTTATGTATTTATTTATTTATTTTATGTTGAAGACCATTCCTCAAAATAATAAGTGATAGCTGATAGACATAAGGTATCGAAAGTTACTATGCAGTCCAGCACTGGTTGAACATCTGTGGAAACCCAGACCTTTGCGGAAGGCAACTTAGCACTAGAAATTCTTTGACAGTCTATCTGGGAAGTGATTGAATCACTATTCTAAATGAATTAGAGAAGTGAATAATATTCTGAGAACTGATAGACAAAAGTTTTACATGTCAGAAAACAAACAAACAAACAAAATCTGAATGGTGTTTTGATGAAAATTTGGGCCTGTTTGGACTCATTTGTCTAGACTTTAGTCATACTGTGGAAGGTTTAATTATCATCAAAAATCAAGAACTTAACAAAATGAAATAAAATTCAAAATATTTCAGTCCCCTCAAAAACAGAGAAAAAAAAATGTCTGTTTTGGGGTAGGCAGTATAACTTAACATTTGGTGTGGCAAAAAAATAAATAAATAAATAAAATAATATTATCAGGTTTTGTAGCTGTTTACATAAACTGTGTGCATCATGGACCACAGGTACTTCCATAGCAACAGGATTGGGGATCTCAATCCTGGTCTTACTTTTGACCAGAAAACAGTAAGAAAACATTAAGGGGATGTAGGTATAAAATAATCTCAAGCACTGTATAACACAGTCAAGAGAAACCTTGTTTTTGTGCTGTACCAATGTTAAATTTCCAATTTTCTGATACTATGTTTTGAACTTCAATTAAAATATTATTATTTTTTTTTTTTTGGTAATACATCAGTGTGAAAATAAAAAAGTAAATAAATAAATAAATAAAAATAAATCTTGTTTTTCCTGCAAGGCAGTTTTCTTCATAAAATGCAGTGTTTTGTTAGTATTACTTCTTGTCTGTGCATGGATACCTCAAAGCTATTCGCCTTTGGAAACAAGTCATTGGAATTGAAAATTCATGCTGGTCAGTCCCAATTAATCAGAAAAGGTGAGAGCAATTGGACAGTAAAATAGCTTACCAAGGGAGATAATCAGAGGAGTCACTGTGGCTGGAGACACTCAGGACATTAGTGGTAATGGTGCTGTGAGTGACCCTGTAAAACACAAGGAGAAGCATTGCGTGACGTGCACAGTGGTAAAACTACTGCCATTGACACATGAAATATTTCTCTTCTTTGTTTTTTTTTCCTAATCAATATGAAGTAATTTAATCCATGTTTTGACTTTGAACACACTTGGAAAATTTACAAGTGTGTTTCAGCCAAGAGGTTGAGAAGCAGAGGTTCTCATCCAGTTACTTCCAGTTTTCCTTCCAAACTTTTTGCAGTTATTAATTGTTTGACCCATATTTGGATATGAAAATATTTTGGCCACAATGCAGATACATGATAGCAAAATAATCTACCTCATTTAGATTAAAATGAATCCAGAAAACTATTTCAGATGTAAATATTTGTACTTTAAGAGCCTGAAGTTGATCTAAATTTCATCCACCTAAGCTTCCCAATGTTTTTGCATTCTCTGACAACAGAGGATCCTGAGACCCTGAGTGATCCTCAGATACAGAAGAGGATTCATGAGACACATCATCACAGTCTTAGAGCTGGAGTCTGCTGGAATATTTCTGGAGAAATTCCTCTACTGGAATATTTCTGGACAAATGCCTCCTTTAACCTTCTCTCCATCTCTAAATGTAATAAGAAAACCCATACAAAACTGTCAATATTTAGGTCCTGTTTTTCCTCTGAGTCCATAAAGCATCCAGTATTTTCCTTGTATTTTCCTATTCTGCTTATATAGAAAACACAAGTTTGGAGACACTGTTTTTTTATTTCTCGGTGAATACGCCATACTTACCACTACTTTGCATTATTCTCCCCTTTGTGTTTTGATTTCACAAAAGACTTCAGTATCACATTTCCATGTCTTTATTAGTTATCCACAGAGACTGTAATCATCAGGAAATGGGTCCTTTATTCATAACTCAAAATCACCAACATGTTTCACAAACAGTTGAGTGAAATTTAAAGAAAACGTGGCAATGTATGTCACTTTTCTGTGCAAGATGATATTTGCTATGCAAGATGATATTTGCTAGCAAAATCACATGCATTTCAAGATCTAACTTTGATTTATCTATTTATAGGAAGTATATGCACACAAACATTCATGTAAAACTACATTCTGATCTATATTCCAATTCTTGAAATGATCTGCAAGATGTGGACAAAAGGTGTTAAAAGATATTTTACTTTTAAAAGCATTTGCTTTATTGCAATATTTTTATAAGATCAGTTTTAATGAATTTTCATTTTCAATTATTTTCTGGTTAAGGTTTTTCATTAGTATGACTAATCCACAGTAAGCATAGCTTTTACAATTTACTCATCTAAAATGATGTTGTGTGGAGGCAGGTTATGTGTAAGTTTCAGCTGAATTTGTAAGTATATTAGAAATTTCTTGATGGAAATTTATTTTCTGTAATGGAATTACAGAAAAGGTCAACTGAAGGACAAGCAAGAAGAACTGATAACTAGATTTGACAACACCAGTTACAGTTTAATATTCTATGTGTGGCTACAGATTGTAAAGTATATATATATATATGTATTTATATATATTTCCTTAAAAAACACCATTAAGAACTATTTGTTTGTTTGTTTGCTAGCTTTAAATTGTTATTATAATAAATTTGACATATTCACATCATTCAGTGATTATGTCTTGGGTCACTGCATCTTGTGATCTGTCTTAAAAGCATCCAGTACCTCAGTACCCGTTTTTCCTTAACATTTAATTCTCAGATTAGTCAAAGATGGAAGACCTTGTTCTGCAGTTCACAGAAGGAGAAAGCTGCATCTGCTAAACAAAAATATCATAATCACTGTTAGGTCTCTGTAAGGTTGGATCATGTCTTTTTAAATTATAAATGAGGATCACCCCCACTTGGAGCAACAACCAAAAAGTGTCTGTTCAAAAGTACTGTTTTCTAAGCCTTTTTTTCTGATATGATTTCCTAGGAAACTCTCAGCAAGTCTTTTAACTTTTCTGATTTTTTTTTTTTTTTTTTTTGTCTGGAGAACTGTAATAATAGTCCTTGCCCATCCTCAGAGAGGTCCAATATATTTGTCAGATAATGTTTCTATGAAGTTTGCATTGAGTACCTAAAGAAATGTGAAAAAGTAAAATGTGTTTGACTTGGTTTTGCTTTCAAAGTAAAGAAAAATATATTTGTTTCGTGTTCACTTAATAGCTGATGTCTATTTGCTCTCAGAAACTGTTTTATGACAGGTGGGATCTGGGAATATAGTGGTGTTGTACGTATCCATTTTTTGAGTGACATTGTAAACACCAAAGATCCTCACCCTGCAGGAGAGAGTACAGCATTAGATAATCAGCTGTACTTTTCCCACAAAGTATATTGAGATTTAGCAGCATGACTCCCACTGGTATTAATGGGATATGTATAGCTAAATGTGTGCTGTTTCAAGTATATATTCCTTACATACTCCAAAGCTATGACAATATTTGTTATGTGGACAGTATAAAATGGACGATAAATAACATTTTCTGTTAGAATTGTTAGTTCTTAGTTCACCATACTTTCCACATTCAGAGAACTTAAGACAACTTTTAGCACTGAGTTTTCAGCTGCAGTAAGGGAGCTCTTAGCACAGTGAAGCATCAGGAAAGGAATAATGGAACGTTGCTTTGGGGTCACTTCACACAGTGAAGTTTTGTGATACATCAGCTACAGAAAACTCAGATGAGATTTATATGACCTAATGTTATCTGTCTCAAAGCTTAGTTTCTAGATTAAGTTAGCAACAAAAGCATTTTATAGTCTGACAGCAGGATAGCTATGTCCAAAGAGGATTAATTTCACAGTTTTTAGAAGGGGAATGTATTTTGATGCACTTGTACATTAATCAAAAATGTAGACTAGAAGATTAGTATATATATATATTCCACCTATTTTATAATGACTAATGTGATGAGTCCCCTACCCTGCTTCTTATACAAAGGACACAGCAAATACTCAGAACATATTTTCTTTTTTTTTTTTTTTTTTAACCTGCTATGTGGTTGCCCACAAATTGATATTTATGTGACTTAAGCTTGTAAAACAGTCATAAAATTAATAAAATTAGTGCTAGGAATAAGTTTATTCTTTGCAAAGAAAGTGCATAAAGACAAGGGAGTACATGATGCCTTTTGAACAGAAGAGAAGGATGTGGTGACCATCTCACTTTTCAGAAGGAAGTGAGCATGCATGGAGGAGAAGAAAATCATTTACATCCCCCTACTGATCTGCAGGATGATCTTCTATCTCCACACAGGTACCTGCTTTGTTGTTGCCTGTTTTGTTGTTGTTTGTTTTTTCTTCTTGAAGTTAAAAGAGTGAATTCTCTCAGAAAAGATTTCTCTGCAATCAGCAGAATTATTTAAAATGCTCATACTCACAGATACATGTTCAAACCTGAACATACGTCAATTTGAGCACCTAAAATAAATATTTAGAGACCTTTAAATGGCCTGATTTCTTATGGTACAGTGGATTCCATGAAAAAGCATCCCGTTATCTAAATATATAATTTAAATATAGAAACTTGAGTTTTATAAATAAGGTCTTGCAATTCCTTATTCGTGCTTTGTTCAAGAGCAAGAAATGCAGTAGAAATGCACAACTACAGTTTCAGAGCATGAGGAAAGAAACAACTTCCCCTTGACCTTTCGACATGCACTATCTAAACCTCACTCTTTCATACCTGTGAGAGATAAATCCTTCCCAAATATGTTAAAGCACTTCTGTAAGAACTTGTTTTGAACATGTCAGTGAACCTATTGTTCTGCTCTTCTGCCAGGTGTCATGTTTCATGAGGTTCCTTCGCCAAAAGAGCACTTTTTAACCTGCCGTAGTTGAAAATGGTGGTTAAAATGAATAGACCTAGTCTGAAATAGAATATTTTTATGTACTATTCAAAGATCAAATACACTAGGTTGTACCAAAAGTAGAGATGGTCATAAATAAATAAATAAATAAACACACCTTCACCACAGTACATTAGGAGATTGTTTTCATTCATTATTATTCTATAATATCTTTTTTGATAGATGTGCCACAGGGATCTCAGTAATAAACCTCTAAAATACCTTGCTGTTTATTGTTTCATGTTGCACTGCACAGTCCTTATGACAGGGGTAAATTCTCCTGCTGGTTTGGGGAGTAAAATCACTATCTTTATTGGCTACTGGTTCACCATAAGTGGCAGAGTTTTTATGAATTCCTAGTGGAGAAAAAAAAAAATAAAAAAATAGTCTAGCTCTGTGAAACAGCTACATTTAGACATTGATGTTCCAAAAATTAAACCAGTTACTTGCACTAATAGTTTTTATATGAAAAATAATAGAAACTATCTTCCAAAATTAGGTTATTTGTGTTCCTAAATTTAAGCTCAAACAAAAGCATATGAAGTTACTACCAAGCTCTGAAATCATGACCCGTTCTTCAGTACTAGTGTGGTGAATGTGAGTTTTTGCTCTGAACACATTCGACTGATTTACAGTGTCATTTTTCTTCCACAAAAGAGAGAACATTGCTTAGCCCACCAGCAGACAAAGACATTTCTTAGTGTCACTGCCAGTGAAATTTTTTGAGCAGGTTGTATATGAAGAGAGTAATATATATCAAAAAACTCCCACAGGCTGTTGAAGCTAAGACCTTACTGTCCTTGGCCTGCCTATGACTTACAGTAGGCATAAATATGGCTTGGGGATTAGGTACAGAGACATAGCATTTGCAAATCTTAAATTGTCAATTAGAGAGCATCATTGAATCAGTAGGAGAAACTCCAGGGGCGTATTTGTCTGGAAAAGAAAGGATTGAAATAGACAGTCCCTACTGACTGTATAGCTGTGATTCATGACACTTGAACAGCCGCGCCTAAAAACTTAAAAACTCATATCAAGTCCTCATATCAGGCTTTACTTTATGCTTAAGTGACTGAGACAAATATTGTCCAGAAAGCACCTTGTTAATAAACTACAATTTGAATGACATTTACCTACCCTTCTTTTCAGTTCAGCTGTATATCATTAACCATCGGGAGAAAGAGAAGCTTCTACAATGTACTTCTTGCCTATAACTGTTTGCCTTTTTAAGACAGCTTTTGCAGTCTCCATTGTACCACATAGTTTTGCATGCATGGAGAAATTCAATCAAAGAGAAAAACTTTTAAATGCCCTTGAAGTCATTAAACATTTCTCAAATCACATACAGACTGTAGACTATAATGCAAATCCTTGGGATTTTTCTCTAGCAATGTCAAGTGGAAAAAAAAAAAAAATATATCACAAAGATTTCCAGTTGATAATGCATTTTTTGAATCAGAGAGTATCCTAGCTACCCAGATGTGTTTTGGGACTATCTTTTACTTTGAATAGAAAAGATAATGATAAAAACATTTATTTACCAAAATAAATTAAAGAATATTTTTCAGTGATAAGAAGAAATTTCTGTGTTAAGAAGTAACACTTCTCTAATTTGAGTTAAAGGTGGCATTTGGTAGTCCTTTGGAATAACTATAATTAATCTAGTGTTGTTTTTCACTTGAGTTTCTCTTTTTGTTTACAGGACTGAATTACTTTGGTCCAGGAGAGACAGTTATGCATGAACATCATTTTATGATGAATTATATTCCTTAAAGTAAAGCATCCTTCTTGAATAGCAGCAATACAATATAATGATTTATAGCCCTTCTCAGGGAAATAAAGGTGCAAAGATTAATGAAGGGAGTTTGAGTTCAACAAAATTTAAAAAATATTTGGATGGTTCTTCATATAAATTCTACTTCAGAAAGTTACATGAGGTTTTCCACAAGAACAAAAGCCGAAGTCAGCTAGCCTGCAGTGATATTTATTTTTTGAACTTGACGTGTATTCAGCTTCCACTTTACTCTTAGTAAGATTTACAATGACAATATTTTTTTATAAAATATAACACAAAGGGATGTTAGAAATATATTTTGCGGTCATACTTTCTTTTAACTGATTTTAATACATTTAATTTAAAAATTCATTAGGAATGGTGTACAAATTCTTTGGTGGACAAACATATAGACACACTCAGTATACCCAGTGAGTTCACCTTATGTAAAACAAACACTGCATGACAATGGCAGAGGAAAGCAATGTATAGGCTACAGTAAAGAACTTTGTAAAACACATGTTAAGGTGATAAGTATGCTGATCTGGATAGATTAGCATGTCACTATGGATACAAAAACAGCCAAAATTTGAAGAGACAAAAAACTCTCATGGGAGAACGGTGAATGGAGAAAACAAAGGTAGCTTAAAGCTAAGATATTAATCAAATGCACAAAACAGAAGTATCCAAAAACATGGGATCATAGAATGCTTTGGATTAAAAGGGACCTTCAACATCATCTCATTCCACTCACCAACCATGTGTTGGGACACCTTCCATTAGACCACGTTGCCCAAAGCCCCATCCAACATGGCCTTGAACACTTCCAGGGAGTGGGGCATCCACAACACTCTGTTGCAGTGCCTCACCACTCTCAGAGTAAGGAATTTCTTCCAAATTCCTAATCTCTTTTAGTTCAAAACATTACTCCTTGTTCTATCATTACTCTGCCTGTCAATTTGTCCCTCTCCAGCTTTCCTTTAGGCCACCTTTAGATACTAGAAGGCCACTATAAGGTCTCCCTACAGCATACTCTTCTCCAGGGTGAACAACCCCATCTTCCTCAGCCTGTCTTAATAAGAGAGGTGATCCGGCCCTCTGATCATCTTCGTTACCCTGTACTGGACTCGCCCTAATCATAAAATCACAGAATCATTAAGGTCGGTAAAGACCTCCAAGATCATCTGGCCCAACCACCCCCTACTACCAATATCACCCACTAAACCATGCTCATAAGCACCATATCCAAACTTTCCTTAAACACTCCCAGGGATGATGACTCCAACACCTCCCTTGGCAACCTGCTCCAATGCCTGACTACTCTTTCTGAGAAGAAATATCTTCTAATTTCCAACCTAAACCTCCCCTGGAACAACTTGAGGCCATTCCCTCCAGTTCTACTGCTGGTTATCTGATCAAAGAGGCTGACCCCCAGCTCCCCATATCTTCCTTTGATGTAGTTGTAGAAAGCAATAAGGTCTCCCCTGAGCCTCCTCTTCTCCAGACTAAACACTAGCTGCCTCATAAGACTTGCGTTCCAGGCCTTTCACCAGCTTTTTTGTTCATCTCTGGACACACTCCAGGGCCTTCATGTCTTTCTTGTAGTGAGAGGCCCAAAACTGAACACAGTACTCGATGTGTGGCCTCACCAGACCTGAATGCAGGGGGACGATCACCTTCATAGTTCTGCTGGCTACACTATTCCTTGTACTAGCCAAGATGCCATTGGCCTTCTTGACCACGCTGCTGACTCATGTTCAGGTGAGCATCAATCAGCATACACAGCTTTCCAGCCACTTTTCCGCAATATGTCGCATTGCATAGAGTTGTAGTGACCAAACTGCAGGACACAGCACTTGGTTTTGTTGAACTTCATCCCATTGGTCTCTTCCCATTGATCCAACCTTTCCAGGTCCCTGTTTAGGGCCTTCCTACCCTCTGGCAGATTGACATTTTCCCCTACTTGGCATCATCTGCAAACTTACTGAAGATGCACTCAATTTCTTCATCAAAATCATCAATAAAGATATTAAAGAGGATAGGCCCCAGTACTGACACCGGGGGAATACTACTGGTGACCAGTCACCAGCTGCGTTTCACTCCATTCTCCAACACTCTCTGGGCCTTGCCTTCCAGACAGATTTTCACAGAATCACAGAATCACAGAATTTCTAGGTTGGAAGAGACCTCAAGATCATCGAGTCCAACCCCTGACCTAACGCTAACAGTCCCCACTAAACCATATCCCTAAGCTCTACATCTAAACATCCTTTGAAGACTTCCAGGGATGGTGACTCCACCACTTCCCTGGGCAGCCTGTTCCAATGCCTCACAACCCTCTCAGTGAAGAAGTTCTTCCTAATATGCAACCTAAAACACCCCTGGCTCAACTTAAGCCCATTCCCCCTCGTCCTGTCACCAGGCACGTGGGAGAACAGACCAACCCCCACCTCTCTACAGCCTCCCTTGAGGTACCTATAGAGAGCGATAAGGTCACCCCTGAGCCTCCTCTTCTCCAGGCTGAACAAGCCCAGCTCCCTCAGCCGCTCCTCGTAGGACTTGTTCTCCAGGCCCCTCATCAGCTTCGTCACCCTTCTCTGGACCCGCTCAAGCACCTCGTTGTCCTTCTTGTAGCGAGGGGCTCAAAACTGAACACAGTACTCGAGGTGCGGCCTCACCAGAGCCGAGTACAGGGGGACGATCACCTCCCTAGCCCTGCTGGTCACACTGTTTCTGATACAAGCCAGGATGCCATTGGCCTTCTTGGCCACCTGAGCACACTGCTGGCTCATATTCAGTTGACTATCCGCCATCACTCCCAGGTCTTTCTCTGCCTGGCAGCTCTCCAACCATTCCTCTCCTAGCCTGTAGCTCTGCTTGGGGTTGTTGCGCCCCAGGTGCAGGACCCGGCACTTGGCCTTGTTGAACTTCATGCAGTTGACCTCAGCCCATCAGTGCAGCCTATCCAGATCCTCCTGCAGAGCCTTCCTACCCTCAAGCAGATCGACACACGCACCTAACTTGGTGTCATCTGCAAACTTACTGAGGGTGCACTCAATGTCCTCGTCCAGATCATCGATGAAGATATTAAAGAGGACCGGCCCCAGCTCCGAGCCCTGGGGGACGCCACTAGTGACTGGCCTCCAACTGGACTTGACTCCATTCACCACGACTCTTTGGGCCCGGCTATCCAGCCAGTTTCTAACCCAACGAAGCTTGCGCCAGTCCAAGCCAAGAGCAGCCAGTTTCTTGAGGAGAATGCCGTGGGAGACGGTGTCAAAAGCCTTGCTGAAGTCAAGGTAGACCACATCCACAGTCTTTCCCTCATCCACCCAGTGCGTCACTTTGTCATAGAAGGAGATCAGGTTTGTCAAGCAGGATCTGCCTTTCATAAACCCATGCTGAGTGGGCCTGATCGCCTGCTTGCCCTGCAAGTGCTGCGTGATGACTCTCAGGAGGATCTGCTCCATGAGCTTCCCTGGCACTGAGGTCAAACTGACAGGCCTGTAGTTTCCCGGGTCTGCCCTCCAGCCCTTCTTGTAGATGGGCGTCACATTTGCTAGCCGCCAGTCAACTGGGACCTCCCCCGATCGCCAGGACTGCTGATAAATGATGGATAGTGGCTTGGCCAGCTCCTCTGCCAGTTCTCTCAGTACCCTTGGGTGGATCCCATCCGGCCTCATCGACTTGTGCACATCCAAGTGCCGTAGCAGGTCACCAACCAGTTTTTAACCCAGAAAAGAGTGTACCTTTCCAAGCCATGGTCTTCCAGCTTATCCAGAAGAATATTGTGGGAGACCATGTCAAAACCTTTGCTGAATTCTAGATAGACTACAACAACAGCCTTTCCCTCATCCACCAGTGGGGTCACCTGCTGTACTAGGTCTGGCTGGGATAGGGTTAACTTTCCCTGCAGCAGCCCATACAGAGCTCTGCTCTGCACCTGTAGCTAGAACAGCATTGGTATCACATCACTGTTGTGTCTACTGCTGGGACAGAATCAGAAGGAGTTCTAACCCCCCCAGAGCAGCATGCTAGGGGTGGGCAAGAGATGAGGAAGGAACATCACCAGGGCAGCTGACCTAAACAATCCCAAAAGGATATTCCATGCCATATGATGTCATACTCAGCAATAAAAGGTGGAAAAAGGAATAAAAGGGGAGGGATGGGTTCTCATTGTGAAAATGTCTGTTCTCCTGAACAATGGCAACGTGTGTTGAGGCCCTGCTTGAAGGACACGGTCAAGCATTGCTCATTGGTGGGAAGTAGAGAGTAATTAATTTCCTCTGCATTTCTGGCCTTTGCTTGGTTTTGTTTTGTTTTTGTTTTGTTTTTCCCCTTTCCCATTTCCCTTTTCTCTTTAGTTAAAATATTTAATTAATAATAATTTTCCCTTAATAATAATTTTTCCTTTAATAAATTATCCTTATCTCAAACAGTGAGTAGTTTCTTCCCTTTTCTTCTTCCCCTCCTCTTCTGAGGAGGGGGAGTGAGAGAGCAGTTGCAGTGGAGTTCATCTGCCTAACAAGGTAAATCCACCACACTCAGTCATAGGAGGAGATGAGTTAGATCAGGCAGGACTTGCCTTTCATGAACCCATGCTGATCTTGCCTGATCCCCAGTTGTCCCGAATATACTCTGTGATTGCATTCAAGATGACCTATTCTAGCACCTTTCCTGACACAAAGGTCAGGCTGACAGGCCTGTAGTTTCCCGGGTCCTCCTTACAACCCTTATTATAGATAGGCATCACATTAATAATCTCTAGTCATTCAGGACCTCTCCGGATGCCCATGACCACTGATAGATGGTGAAAATAAGCCCAGTAATCACATCTGCCAACTCCCTAAGCACCCTTGGGTGCATTCCATCAGGGGCAATAGGGCTGTGGGTGTCTAGCTTGCCTAAATAACCTCTAAGCCAAGCTTCTTCAAGCAGGGGAATATGACCATATTCTTCTTGTGCTGGAGGCCCCAAAGCTGAAAACAGTGCTCTAGGTGGGGATCTCATGAAAGCAGAGTGGAGGGGGAGAATCACCTTCCTCAACCTGCAGGCCATGCTTTTTTTGATGCAGCCCAGGATACTTCTGGGCTTCTGGACTGCATGCACACACTGTTGGCTCATGTTGACCTTCTTATCAACCAGCACCCCCAGCTCCTTCTCAGAGCTGCTCTCAATCAGTTCTCTGCCCAGCCTGTATTTGTGCTTGGGATTCCCTCGGCCCAGATACAGGACCTTGCACTTGGCCTTGTTGAACTTCATAATGTTCTTACTGGCCCAGCCTATGACTCTAGGACTTCATTGTAGTGCAAACTCAAACTAGGTTTATACAAGCTAGCTCAGGTTACTAATTGCTTAATCTGAGTGCAGCTACTGCACCATAGACTTTCATACAGTTCTGCCTGGAATGGCTTTGGAATAATCTGATTCCAGGCCAAGGTTTGATGGTTTCTGCTGAGTCCATCAGAAAACAATCAAATCTCAGTATCTTCCAGCTCTTGTGCAAGGCACTGCTTCAGAACATGTTGAAAAAGAGCTTAATCTGTGGCACAAATTCAATCTTCTGTTTTTACATTCTTTCTAGTTTTAAGAAAGTCAAGTAGAAAAACTTCAATGACAATCTGAATAGACAAGCTATGTAGATTTATTTCAGAAATAAATATTGTTAAGTAAAACACAGAAAGTGTGAGAGCAGAGATGAAAGTAGGAAAAATAATTGACCAACAGAATCACAAAAATAGTCAAAAATGTGGAACACAACTTTATATTAGAAATTCCATGTTTTCAGATTTAAAAGAAAAGTTAAATTCCTTTATGTTTAATAATTTAAAAATTCTGATCAAGTGGCAGAAAGAAAGTTAAAATATTCTTTCAGAATTTATAATCTTTAAATAGACACAGTGTCTGTGGACAATACATTCTAACTAAATGCCTGTAAGAACTGCACTGGTATCATCAGAGCGCAAAAATTTCTGAAGTACTGACAGATTTCAGGAGGACTAGAAGAATGATGTTCTTTGAAATAATGAAGCAGTATATCATCTGTAAGCGAGAAATATACGTGTGTTTGTATCTGCATGTATACACGAGTACATATATCAATATATAAAGAACATGTTTTATACATATCTGCATATATTTTGCCATAGATTGTCTTACACTGTATAAGATACAATATGTTGTATATGTAAGATACAACATATATTGTCCTATCTTTATTTAGAGACTACAATACTGAACAGTTTCACATGTCCACCGGCAGAAAACTTCATGGTCTGGATTTAAACCCAGGAATTTTATAGCTAGGGAAAGTAGTAATCCTTCTTTTTGTTTTATGTCCTAAAGCAGCACTCTTTATTTCTCATCTGTCTCTACAGAAAATATCATAACCTATATTATGTTCCCTGTCTTTCTCAAAGCAATCCATCATAGTCCAAAGCCAGGAGAAAGCCTGTAGATCTGTTTTAATTTTGTGGGGGCTCTGAAATTTTCCAGGTGGCCGAAGAAATAGCAGTTTGTCTTTTAATCACTTGGGGTTGGATTCTGCAGCAAATAAACTTGCTCTACTAATGTGAGGTCAGGCTATGCAAAAATTTAAAATAAAATAAATAAAATAAATAAATTTAAAATAAAATAAAATAAAATAAAATAAAATAAAATAAAATAAAATAAAATAAAATAAAATAAAATAAAATAAAATAAAATAAAATAAAATAAAATAAAATAAAATAAAATAAAATAAAATAAAATAAAATAAAATAAAATAAAATAAAATAAAAAATTTATATGTGGACTGTCAATAATTTGAAGTTTGCACAGTGAGATGGATTTGATTGTCTGTAAATATTTGCTCAAATTTGGTAATCTTCCAATGGAAGTCCCAGCTTCCATGATGATATATGAACTAGCTTATCAGTCTGAATTGTGTCCAAGTGTACTTTGCTTGTACTTTACATCTTAAATGTTTTATAGAAGATAGCAGGTTGTTTTTGTTTGTTTGTTTGATTGATTGTTTGTTTTAAACACTTTAAAACACTTTTTCTTTTGTCACTTTAAAACACTTTTTTTGGTCACTTTAAAACAATTTTATGATTTCTCTAAGAAGGGTTAGCTCTAATACATCCTCATCTGAGTACAGAAGCCTCAAATGTGAGTGCTGCTCTTGGCTGAATTGCTTCATCTATAGCCTTCCACAGGAGAGGAGCAGTCTCAGGCTAAGTAGCCAGTAGAAAATAGAAGATATAGGGCAGAGGGTGTAGTATTCATTTGTTGTGGTTCAACCCAGCAGGCACATAAGCACCACATAGCCTTTTGCTTTCCTCCTGCTCAGGGGGATGGGGGAAGAATTGAAAAATATGAAAGTTCAAGAGCTCATGGGTTGAAATAAAAGCTGTTTAATAATGATAGAGATAGAGAGAGGAGGAAAAAAAATAGTGATGCACAATACAGTTGTTCACCAGTGAACTGATGCCTAACTAGTCCCGAAGTGATGGCACCCCTCCTGACTAATTCCCCCCAGTCTTTTTGTTGAGCATCACTTTGTATGATAAGGAGGCAGATTGGTCAGATTAGGTTAAGTGTCCTGGCTGTGTCCCTCTCCCAGCTTCTTGTGCATCCCCTGTCTTCTCACTGGCAGAGCAGTGTGAGAAGCAGGAGTCCCTGAGTTAGTGTAAGCACTGCTCGGCAACAATTAAAACATCAGTGTGTTATCAATGCTATTTTCATCCTAAATTCAAAACACAGAAACATTCCAGTTACTATGAAGAAAACTAACTCTATCCTGACCAAAACCAGGACAACATCTTCGGACAGAACCTTAGAGTCAAGGGCAGGTCCACAGAAGTTAAATCACGATCACAAGGCAGAACGAAAACTGTCCCATTGAGATGTGTATGATTGGTGAAGTAGAGAGATTAACAGGAATGAGAATGAGGGAAAAAAGCATGTAGAATTGAAGAGGCCCTACAAAAACTATCTGATGGTTACTTGCCTTTTTTTTTTTTTTAGGTAGTTTTCTCAAGTAGCACTTTGAATATGTTTTGGAGGAAGTTGGTAATCTAATCCTCTGCAGTGTAGGAAGTTTTCCTGAAGCAGAAGGCTAGCAGGACACTGTATATGGATGGATTTTTTAAATATTATTTTTATTTTTTTTTACATGGGGGCAGGTTAATGGCTTGGACAAAACCTTAGCATCATAGAGCCATGCAACTGCATGTTATACTGGAAGCAGCAGGGCAGGGTGGTTGTGTGGACAAAAAATAGATGAAAATTAAAGGAAAAAGGAGGATAAAGGAGTCAGAAAGGTGATTTACATGACACTGGCTTCATAGACAAAGTTTTGTAAAAACAGGTTTCACTGCAGTGTGTAGGTAGCTTTATCTTTGACTCTTTCTCCCAGGCTGCTGAAATTCTTACTTTATGGACAATCTGATATTATCAGTTAGATTAGAAATGCAACCCCAAGAACTGCAAAGAAATTTCTGGTATGTAATCATCAGTGAGGTCGTTGTGTTCTCTGCTTATCACTTAAGCAGCTTACTCAACCCCAGCAATTTACCTAAACTGTCTTACCTCCTGGCATAAATTGGACACTAAATAATAATAATAATAATAATAATAATAATAATAATAATAATAATAATAATAATAATAATAATAATAATAATAATAATATAAATGGCAAGTCTCTCTCCCTGGCCTGCTTTTCTTTGGAGCCTATAGTTTTTAAGTCTTACAGGCACAAAACATTCCTGTCCACCTGTACTCAAACAAGGAGAAGAATTTAGATGCTGATGGGTATGGGTCAGGTCCCTAGTATCAGGTTTTCTGTGAAACAGACAAGAGAGGTTGCCACCTTAAGTGAAAACAGACTGCTTTGTTATTTTGCAGTTTTTTTGGTTGGTTGGTTGGTCTTCTTTAAGATTGCTTAATTCTTGATACTGAGTGGACAAGCCTGGTGAATTCTGTGACACTTTAAACCGGGTGCAAGAGGCCAGCTCCTAGTCACGCACACTGCAGGAATCTTGAAGAATGAACTAACCAAGTAATTAAGACAAGAACTGACCATAGTCAGTGAATAGTCTGTTCACTATTTTGCAACTGAGCCCCTTACTCCTTCTTTTACCCCCCTTTCTTTCTTGATGTTTAACTAGAAATGTTATGTCAGACCTGACATTATTTTCCTAACAATTTTTATCTCTGTTTCTCTATCAAAAAATCATTAAAGAATGTTCAGATGTGGTGCGTTCATGAAGGTAACACCAACTTCTACAGATGAATCAGTGATTTTGTGAAAGCATCTAAATCAGAAGTTCAGTGTTTATTATAAAAAAAAAAAAATAAATGAATAAATAAATAAAAAGAACAAAAACAATTGAAGAATCACCGGGGAGCAGTGAAGCAACTGGCTTACATATATGCAGTATTCTGTTTTGTTCTGAACTTTTATTTCTGCCTGAAAGTATATCATATTTAATGTATTTTCAGGGTGACTTCATCAACACTGCAGCACAGGTTGCTGTTTAAATATCAGGTGCTTAAAAATCTGACACATGAAAAGTCTGTCTTCTGTAAAATGACAGCCTTTCACCAATCTATTGAGACTTTATCAGTAGCCAGGTAGGCACTGTTGGTAGCAGATGAGGAAAATTCAGGAACAAAGTGTATCTAACTGTACATATTCTACAGCAATTGTTTTTTGCAGCTTTAAAGGATATTAGAAGATGGTGCTTTAATGCTTAAGAATGTTAAAATCCTTATGTTTAGAGTTCCTTTTTTTTTTTTTTTTTCCCAAAATTTGGTTTACAATTATAGATACAAAAATGAAAAGGGCAGAAATTAATGTTGTAATTGTCAGTTAAGTCTTACCAGCCAGTTATATGCACAGTTGTATGATTTTATGGCTTATGTGTGACAGCACAGTTATGATGCATGTATATTAGCCATGCAAGGACTAGTGTGCAAAGAACATTTTGTACATGCTTATTCTAAGAGAAAATATGAAATATTAGAGCTTTAATCTTAAGAGAAAGACATCCACATTTTGAGATCTTTTTTTCTTCACACAGAACAGCAGTTCAGAATCTAGACATAACAGATGCTAAATCTTATTTATGCTAATTTAACATTAAGTTTCCAAAGTCAAACATTTAGGGTCACATATTAAAATGAATGATGCAATTTTCAGATAGCAATAAGAGCCAAATTCAGATTCTACTAAAATCATGCTCCATTTACAAACACTTTCTTTTTAACATAATTATATTCAATGAATAGAGGACAACTGTTAAATAAAAGAGGTGTAGTATATTATTTCAGGATTACTTTACACTCCTTTAAAGCTGATTTAACCAAAATCTTCCTTAGAAATTGTCACCTGGTGCACCAAGATTGACATTATCTTGTGAATCATGACTTACAAGTAGCAAAGATGTCTAGTTGGAGAAAAAGGACTGAGGGCTTCTTTCAGTAATATATGAGATGTCAGCTTTGGTACATGTTTTCAGATATGTAGTTCATAGAATTGTAGAATCACACAGTCATAGAACCATTTAGGTGGGAAAAGACTTTCAAGATCACCAACTTCAACCATCAACCTGACCTATTAAGTCCCATCATTAAACCATATCCCGTAGTGCCATGTCCTCACATATTTCAAATACCTTCCAGGGTGGGGGCTCCCCTATTTCCCTTGGTAATATTTTCCAATCTCCATGAAGAAACTCTTCCAAATGTCCAATCTAAACCTCTGCTGGCACAACTTCAGACCTTTTCTTCACACCCTCTCACTTGTCACTTTAGAAAAGAGACTGACAACCTCCTCACTACAGCGTTCTGTAGAGAGCAATGAGGTCCCACCTCAGCCTTCTCTTCTCCAAACTAAACAACCCCAATTCCTTCAGGTGTTCCTTATAAGTCTTCCCTAGTCCCTTTGCCAGCATCATTGATCTTCTTTGCACATGCTCAAGCAAATCAATTTGCTTCTTGTAGTGAGGGGCCCCAAACTGAACACAAGATTCAAGGTGTGGTCTCACCAGTGCTGTGTACAAGGGGATGAGGATCACTTCCCTGTTTCTGCAGGCCGTGGTACTTCTGATGAGGGCCAGGATACTACTGGCCTTACAGGCCATTTGGACACACTGCTGGCTCATGTAGAGAGAACCATACCTGCAGGCCTCGAGGTCAGTGCAGCAGAAGGGCAGGAGGTGCTCTAGTGTCGTGGTTTAACCCGGCCGGCAGCTAAACACCACGCAGCCATTCGTTCACCCTCCCCCCTCCCTCTCTGGGATGGGGGAGAGAAATGGAAAGTGAAGCCCGTGAGTTGAGATAAAGACAGTTTAATAAGACAGGAAAATAACAATAACAATAACAATAACAATAACAATAATAATAATAATACAATGGTGATAATAGGAAAGTAATAATAATATGTACAAACAAGTGATGCACAATGCAATTGCTCACCACCCGCTGACTGATGCCCAGCCTAACTCCGAGCAGTCCGGCCCCCTCCCCCCGGCTAGCCACCCCTATATATTGTTTAGCATGACGTCAGATGGTATGGAATACCCCTTTGGCTAGTTTGGGTCAGCTGTCCTGGGTCTGTCCCCTCCCAGCTCTTACTGCACCCCCAGCCTGCCTGTTGGCAGGACCGAGCAAAAGGCTGAGATGTCCTTGGCTTGGTATAAGCACTGCTCTGCAAAAACTCCCCCTGTACTCAGCTCTGGTGAGGCCGCACCTCGAGTACTGTGTTCAGTTTTGGGCCCCTCGCTACAAGAAGGACATCGAGGTGCTTGAGCGGGTCCAGAGAAGGGCGACGAAGCTGGTGAGGGGCCTGGAGAACAAGTCCTACGAGGAGCGGCTGAGGGAGCTGGGCTTGTTCAGCCTGGAGAAAAAGAGGCTCAGGGGCGACCTTATCGCTCTCTATGGGTACCTCAAGGGAGACTGTAGCGAGGTGGGGGTTGGTCTGTTCTCCCACGTGCCTGGTGACAGGACGTGGGGGAATGGGTTTAAGTTGAGCCAGGGGAGTTTTAGGTTAGATGCTAGGAAGAACTTCTTCACTGAGAGGGTTGTGAGGCATTGGAACAGGCTGCCCAGGGAAGTGGTGGAGTCACCATCCCTGGAAGTCTTCAAAAGACGTTTAGATGTAGAGCTTAGGGAAATGGTTTAGTGGGGACTGTTAGCGTTAGGTCAGAGGTTGGACTCGATGATCTTGAGGTCTCTTCCAACCTAGAAAATTCTGTGATTCTGTAATTAAAACATCGGGTTGTTATCAGCACTCTTCTCATTCTAAGCCAAAACACAGCATTCCACCAGCTACTAGGAAGAAAATTAATTCTGTTCTAACTGAAACCAGGACATCTATCCACCCCTTATTCCATACCATTTATGTCATGCTCAGGTTACACTCTTTTCCATACATTCTAATTAGTCACCTATAGTAGTCATAGTAGTGATAACATACAGTATTATATAGTAATTAACATGGTACAATTCAGTTCATGGGCTATTCTCACCCAGTATTAAATCTCCTTGAGGTACACACCGGACCTCTCTGTTCTTTTGCATCACCCACCAAGTGTATCCAGGTCCCTGAGCGAAAACAATTCCACGAATAGGTTTGCCTTTTCCTGAGGCAGGAGTAGCCCAGACTGTTTTACCCAGCATATTTCTTACATGCACTACAGGAACTTTATCCCCATCTACAGTATGTAACAGGTTTGATTGGGCAGGTCCAGCTCGGTTGGCAGATCCCCTAGTATTGACTAACCAGGTGGCCTTTCCCAAATGCGTATCCCAATTTTTGAATGTCCCAGCGCCCATTGCTTTCAATGTAGTCTTTAACAGTCTGTTGTATCGTTCAACTTTCCCAGAGGCTGGTGCATAATAGGGGATGTGATACACCCACTCAATACCATGTTCTTTGGCCCAAGTGTCTATAAGGTTGTTTCGGAAATGAGTTCCATTGTCTGACTCTATTCTTTCTGGGGTACCATGTTGCCATAGGACTTGCTTGTCAAGGCCCAGGATAGTGTTCCAGGCGGTGGCATGAGGCATAGGATATGTTTCCAGCCATCCGGTGGTTGCTTCCACCATTGTAAGTACGTGGCGCTTGCCATTGCGAGTTTGAGGGAGTGTGATGTAATCAATCTGCCAGGCCTCTCCATATTTATATTTCAGCCATCGTCCTCCATACCAAAGAGGCTTTGACCGTTTGGCTTGCTTGATTGCAGCACATGTTTCACAGTCATGAATAACCTGTGCTATAGCGTCCATGGTCAGGTCCACCCCTCGATCATGAGCCCATCTGTATGTTGCATCTCTACCTTGATGGCCTGAGGTGTCATGGGCCCATCGGGCTATAAATAATTCACCTTTATGCTGCCAATCCAGGTCCACCTGAGCTACTTCAATCTTACCAGCCTGATCCACCTGCTGGTTGTTTTGATGTTCTTCAGTAGCCCGATTCTTACGCACATGAGCATCTACGTGGCGTACTTTCACAGCCAGGTTCTCTACCCGAGCAGCAATATCTTGCCACAATGCAGCAGCCCAGATAGGTTTGCCCCTACGCTGCCAGTTGTTTTGCCTCCATTGCTGTAACCATCCCCACAGGGCATTTGCTACCATCCATGAATCGGTGTAGAGATAGAGAACTGGCCATTTTTCTCGTTCAGCAATGTCTAAAGCCAGCTGAATGGCCTTCACTTCTGCAAACTGACTCGATTCACCTCCTCCCTCAGCAGCTCCTGCAATTCGTCGTGTAGGACTCCATACAGCAGCCTTCCATCTCCGATGCTTCCCCACAATACGACAGGACCCATCAGTGAACAGGGCATATTTCTTTTCATTCTCTGGTAACTGGTTGTACAGTGGGGCTTCTTCAGCACGACCCACCTCCTCCTCTGATGATATCCCAAAGTATTTGCATTCTGGCCAGTCCATAATCATTTCCAATATTCCTGGGCGACTGGGGTTTCCTATTCGAGCCCGCTGAGTAATCAGTGCAACCCACTTGCTCCATGTAGCATCAGTTGCATGATGCGTAGAAGAGACCCTTCCCTTGAACATCTGGCTGCTCTGGCTGCTCTTGGCTTGGACTGGCGCACGCTTCGTTGGGTTAGAAACTGGCTGGATAGCCGGGCCCAAAGAGTCGTGGTGAATGGAGTCAAGTCCAGTTGGAGGCCAGTCACTAGTGGCGTCCCCCAGGGCTCGGAGCTGGGGCCGGTCCTCTTTAATATCTTCATCGATGATCTGGATGAGGGCATCGAGTGCACCCTCAGTAAGTTCGCAGATGACACCATGTTAGGTGCGTGTGTCGATCTGCTTGAGGGTAGGAAAGCTCTGCAGGAGGATCTGGATAGGCTGCTCCGATGGGCTGAGGTCAACTGCATGAAGTTCAACAAGGCCAAGTGCCGGGTCTTGCACCTGGGGCGCAATAACCCCAAGCAGAGCTATAGGCTGGGAGAGGAATGGTTGGAGAGCTGCCAGGCAGAGAAGGACCTGGGAGTGATGGTGGATAGTCGGCTGAATATGAGCCAGCAGTGTGCTCAGGTGGCCAAGAAGGCCAACGGCATCCTGGCTTGTATCAGAAACAGCGTGACCAGCAGGGCTAGGGAGGTGATCGTCCCCCTGTACTCAGCTCTGGTGAGGCCGCACCTCGAGTACTGTGTTCAGTTTTGGGCCCCTCGCTACAAGAAGGACATCGAGGTGCTTGAGCGGGTCCAGAGAAGGGCGACGAAGCTGGTGAGGGGCCTGGAGAACAAGTCCTACGAGGAGCGGCTGAGGGAGCTGGGCTTGTTCAGCCTGGAGAAAAAGAGGCTCAGGGGCGACCTTATCGCTCTCTATGGGTACCTCAAGGGAGGCTGTAGCGAGGTGGGGGTTGGCCTGTTCTCCCACGTGCCTGGTGACAGGACGAGGGGGAATGGGTTTAAGTTGAGCCAGGGGAGTTTTAGGTTAGATGTTAGGAAGAACTTCTTCACTGAGAGGGTTGTGAGGCATTGGAACAGGCTGCCCAGGGAAGTGGTGGAGTCACCATCCCTGGAAGTCTTCAAAAGACGTTTAGATGTAGAGCTTAGGGATATGGTTTAGTGGAGGGCTGTTAGCGTTAGGTTGGAGGTTGGACTCGATGATCTTGAGGTCTCTTCCAACCTAGAGAATTCTGTGATCCAGCCTAGTACCAGCAATCGGGGTGCTAGGAAAAGCTGCGCTTCAGTACCGACCACCTCCGAAGCAGATCGAACTCCTTCATATGCTGCCAATATCTCCTTTTCAGTTGGAGTATAGCGGGCCTCAGATCCTCTGTATCCCCGACTCCAAAACCCCAGGGGCCGACCTCGAGTTTCCCCAGGTTCTTTCTGCCAGAGGCTCCAGGTGGGGCCGTTCTCCCCGGCTGCAGTGTAGAGCACATTCTTTACATCTGGTCCTGTTCGAACTGGCCCAAGGGCTACTGCATGGACTATTTCCTGCTTGATTTGTTCAAAGGCTTGTCGTTGTTCAGGGCCCCATTCAAACTCATTCTTCTTACGGGTTACTTGGTAGAGCGGGTTTACAATCAGACTGTAATTTGGGATGTGCATTCTCCAAAACCCCACAACACCTAGGAAAGTCTGTGTTTCTTTTTTGTTAGTTGGTGGAGACATAGCTGTTATTTTGTTGATCACATCCATTGGAATTTGACGACGTCCATCTTGCCATTTTATTCCTAAAAACTGGATCTCTCGTGCAGGTCCTTTGACTTTATTTTGTTTTATGGCAAAACCGGCTTTCAGAAAGATTTGGACTATTTTCTTCCCTTTCTCGAAAACTTCCTCTGCTGTGTCACCCCACACAATAATGTCATCGATGTACTGCAGGTGTTCAGGAGCTTCCCCCTGCTCCAGTGCAGACTGGATCAGCCCATGGCAAATGGTAGGGCTGTGTTTCCACCCCTGGGGCAGCCGATTCCAAGTATATTGGACTCCCCTCCAAGTGAAGGCAAATTGTAGCCTGCACTCTGCTGCTAGAGGGATGGAGAAAAATGCATTAGCGATATCAATTGTGGCGTACCACTTGGCTGCCTTCGATTCTAGTTCGTACTGAAGTTCCAGCATGTCCGGCACTGCAGCACTCAGTGGTGGCGTCACTTCGTTCAGGCCACGATAGTCCACTGTTAGTCTCCACTTGCCATTAGACTTTCGCACTGGCCATATGGGACTACTGAAAGGTGAATGAGTCTTGCTGATCACTCCTTGGCTCTCCAATTGACGAATTAGCTTATGGATGGGAATCAGGGAGTCTCGGTTAGTGTGATATTGTCGCCGGTGCACAGTTGTGGTAGCGATTGGCACTTGCTGTTCTTCGACCCTCAGCAACCCCACAACAGAGGGGTCCCCTGAGAGACCAGGCAAGGTAGATAATTGTTTAATGCCCTCTGTCTCTAAGGCAGCTATACCAAAAGCCCACCGGAACCTTTTTGGGTCCTTGAAATAGCCTCTTCTAAGATAGTCTATGCCAAGGATACATGGAGCATCCGGGCCAGTCACAATGCGGTGCTTTTCCCACTCATTCCCAGTCAGACTCACTTCAGCCTCCAATACAGTCAACTGCTGAGATCCCCCTGTCACTCCACAAATACAGATGGGCTCTGGTCCTTTGTAGTTCCATGGCATTATAGTACATTGTGCACCGGTGTCTACTAAAGCCTTATACTTCTGTGCGTCTGACGTGCCAGGCCATTGAATCCACACAGTCCAATAAACTCGATTGTCCCTTTCCTCCCCCTGGCTGGAGGCAGGGCCCCCTAATCCTGGTCAGAATCTTCTTCGTTTCTGTGTTTGAAGGACTGTCTGCTGGAAGTTGGAGCAACAAACTTTTCAGAAAATCCCTTTTTCCTGATTGTTTTCTTTTGCAACTCACGTACCCGTGCCTCTAGGATCGCGGTAGATTTTCCATCCCATTTTCTCATGTCCTCTCCATGGTCTCGTAAGTAAAACCACAGGGTGGAATGGGGTGAGTACCCACCATATCGTCTTCCTTGTGTGGATGAATGCCTACCCCTGATAGCTGAGACACTGCTTTGTACAGGTGCGGGGGAGAATAATCTCTCTTCAAGTTGGTGAACCTTTTCAGAAAGTTTCTCCCAAGTGTTCTCTTTTGGTCGGTGGACACTGGTTTGTTCAGGTGGGGACGACGATAGATTCTCTTCAAGTTGGTGAACCTTTTCAGAAAGTTTCTCCACAGCTGAGATGCAGGCCTGTAAGGAAGAGGAGAGACTTTCTTCGTACTGCCGGAGTTGTTTAGCCACTTCATCCACTGTGGGTTCCTCATCCTCTTTCCAGGCCATTATTGCCAATGAGTTGGCATATGATGATGGTGTACTTCTGATGAGGGCCAGGATACTACTGGCCTTACAGGCCATTTGGACACACTGCTGGCTCATGTAGAGAGAACCATACCTGCAGGCCCTGAGGTCAGTGCAGCAGAATGGCAGGAGGTGCTCTAAGCACGCAGCTAGGGAGAGGCCCCTGGTGGAGCAGGCTGTCCCCCTGCAGCCCATGGGTCCCACATGGAGCAGATCTCCACGCTGCAACCCCATGGGTGGAAGAGCCCCTGGTGGAGCAGTTGGATGTGGCCTGGAGGAGGCTGCAGCCCATGGAGAGCCCCTGGAGGAGCAGGACCCAGGCCGGAGCTGCAGCCTGTGGAGAGAAGCCCACGCAGGAGCAGGGGGTCTGGGGGGAGCTGCCACCTACCCGTGGGGGACCCATGCTGGAGCAGTTTGCTCCTGGGGGCTGGATGGACTCTGTGGTACGGAGCTGTGTGGGAGAAGTGCTTGAAGGGCTACTGCCTGTGGGCAGCCCCCACAGGCTCAGTTCAAGAAGGATGGCATCCCATGGGAGGGACCACATGTGGAGCATGGGCAGAGAGTGACTGAGAAGGAGTGGAGGAGACAAAGGTCAGGGACTGACAGCAGCCACCATTCCCTGATCCTTTGCACTGGGGAAGGAGGAGGGGGGGGAGGAGGGGCAGAGAAGGTAAAATGGTTATCTCAACTGGGGATACCTCAAGAACAAAAACATGCATTTGTATCTTCCTTAGGTGTTTGTTCCCCCCCTCCCTCCCCCCCCCCCCCCAATGTCTTATATTTTACCATATTTCTTGCTATGAATCTTTCTGTGAATTCATTTTCATGCTCTACAATGTGTTACTTTGTCTTTTTGTATTTGTATGATTGCACTAATCTAGCAAGTCATGTTTCAGAGAGTAATTAAACTGAATAATCCCAAATATTCACCAGTCCAGTATAATCAAACATTACTGAATTCACAGATGTTTTGAAGATCTCAGATTCTACTTACTTCAATTTTTGTTTGCTACCAAGTTACAACTTTAATACGTAAAAGTCATTTATATGTAATCCGACACATTAATTAATTATTGTTCCTGTTATCATTATTATCATTATTATCATTATTATCATTATTTTAAAGGGAAAGTACTTTAATTTGTTGCTTGGTATAATTAACTTTTGTTCTATGTAATTATCTTCAAAAAGTAACTTCACTGAGAAGATCAAAAATGTCCTCTTTTAATTCTAGGCTATGCAAAGCAGCAGTCTGCATTTCACAACGGAGAAAAGGCACTAAATTATATTTTTACAATACTATTTTTAGACACTATTTGTTACTCTAGTTTAAAATCAATGGAAAACTAGCCTCTTTCTTGTTTCTTTCAGTAATGTTTATTTTATTTTTCCATCATTTTCAGTGAGATACAGATAAATTTCAGAAACACTTCTTAGGGATTAAAAAAAAAAAAATAGCCTCTGTATTTTAACTTGATTTTCAAACAAAAGTGGTGCACATTACAAAACTTTTTCTTGCATTCCTCTAATCCAGGCAATATCTCATCTTGCTGAGGTCAGGAAAAATCCATATGAGAATGAAGATGGAAGAGCTGGAACAGTTTTTACAGGACTTTTTTTTCCTCGTTCCAAAGCTTGCCCAGCACCAATGGGATGGACTGTGCAGCCTCATCTACTTACCTATTCTAATTTCTGTAACATTTTGATTCCCATTTGCGTCTATGCCATTCCTACCAGTCTCTAACACTAACTTGCCACAATTAAGATGAATTAAATCTTTCTTTGCTACAAATTTAATTAACTCTAATTTTCAAAAAGATAGAAATTCATACCACTTATGTGGGATTTACAAATTCCACAATAAAATGTAATTCTTCCCCTAGAGTATATGTCTATATATGTCTAAAAATAGAGCAGAAAGTTCACTGATCTGAGTAGAAATTAAAATTAAAAAACAAACAAACAAACAAACATGCAGTATGTCTTCTATAGGTAATTTAGCTGATTTTTTTTTTCTTACTTGTGCAGATTCAGGATCAGTTAACGTATCACACACAGAATCACATGTCATACCTTCTCATGAAGATTTTCATTTTTCCTTGATTCATGTCTTGTCTCCTTACTATTCTGTCCATAAATTTGTAAGCACATTGAACCTTTGGTCTGGCAATGTACTTAATCATGTGCATAGTTTTAAGCACCTGTATAATTCTGTTGATTACTGGATCAAGGCCACATATGACTCACCAGAAAGACTTTTTAGAGATCAAGACACTGAGCAATGATTAAATAGCAGGGACATAGATCCACTTTAATACATTTCTCCTATTTGACCCTTAATGAATTACTTAAACTATGCCTTACATTTGTCCTCAAAACGCTATGACTTTTGTTGAAGAGATATTGTGAAAATGCAGTCTTTGAAATTTGTGAGGCACCGAAATACTAATTTAATGTGTTCCACACAGAAGCTGGCAATAAAACTGAATATTTTCATCAGGGTTAACCGAAACAGACCTAACGTCATTGAGAACAGGTGGTTAAAAACTGCACAATGCTTGAAAGAAATTACTTAGAAGATTAGCCTTGGTTTCCAGCGAAAAGGTATTTATGCATAAAAAATGATACAATGAACTAAATGTTCCACCTTAGAATTGCCCTAGGATAAGAACAGCCATGCAATCTGAGCCACTATTAAAGTATGCTACTGCTGCAACAATGTCAGGATACTCTTAAACACAACCCATCATTTGTGTGGCAGTAAGCTTACTGTGACAGCACTGAAGGATAACAGCAAGTAGTACCAAAGAATTAATCATAAAATAACTCTGCCTCAATACATGCCTCAATAAGTAGATACAGGTCTAAACAGGCAAATATTTACATACATGTATATACATGTATGTATATAAAATGTATGTATCCATTTAGCTAATTAGCTACCAGTTTCTTTTCCTAATTTAGAATCACTTTCAAAGAAAATTGAATGCTTTTAATTCTTGCATATTCTTGGATGTTCTTAATTATACAATGACTCAAAATTTCTGCTTTCCTTGGAAAATGTGTTTGACATTTTCATGGGGAGGAACAAATGGTAGAGTTTGCTGAACACACATATGGATGGGAAGTAAAATATTTGCATACAAATATATCACACAAGTCTCTTGCAAGAATGTATTTTCTCTGATACAAAGCAGTTGGGACATCACTGGTCCTCTGAATCCACTTTTCATCATGAAACAACATCATGATACATAATGGAAAATACAATATGGTCTGAGAGAACAAGGATATTAGCAGGAAGACTAAAAGCCTTAACAAAGAGACATTGTCATAGCATTTCCTTATTGTTCAGCTTTGTAGGTTTTTTTTTGGCATACACATGTACACCCATATGCATGCATGCCTGCAGGCATTCATTTATATATGTGATGTTTGATAAACAGTTCTTTGTTCCTTTTTATTGAATTTTTCAAAAATTCTAGTTCATACAGACAGCTTCTAAACATGTGTTCTTCCTTCTTGTTTTACCCCTGAAGACTGAAAATTTTTATAGTTAGTTCACTACAAGAAGATATGAAGATATTACTATTTTTTTCTATAATGTAATTCTATATAACAGGTAACAATATATACATATATTATTCCACAATTATATATATATAATAATTGTGGAAAACAAAGTTAATATAAATGTGGGCAACAATGTTAATAAAAGGGTAACAAATTTATTAATAATGTTAGCAGGCTTTTACTAAAAACAAACAAACAAACAAACAAATCCAGTTTTCATTACGTACAGCAAATTCTAAAATGTGCTCAGATTTGTTGTAAGGCATTTGTATAGGTTTTGTTCCCTGACTCCTTGAAATTTTAATGTTTTATCAGCTTACATACCATAGTTTGTTACTATCAAATGACTAACAATTAAAACCCAAAGGCCACTATCCTTTGGAGCAAGGGTTATCTCATATCTCTGAGTGCTGAAGAAGTAGTGATATGTGGTGGGGTAAGGGTGGGAGCTGCAGAGCCCGGCCCTAAGAACACACCAGCCTGTGCATCAGGCTGCACCTTTAACTCTGGAGTTATGGGCAAGAAGGAAAACACTGTCAGGCCTGGCTGCCCACTGTCAGTGTGAAAGGCTTGGGTAGAGTAATTCATCAAATTGCATTCAGTTTGGGGCAGGTAAGGAAATGACAAGGTCATTCCTGGCTCATCATGTGGTGTGAAGGTTGAGCACAAACACATTCATTGCTCTAGGGTTGGGACTGGGATAGCAGGTTAGATGACACATGTTTACAGGCGGCTCCCAGTGAGGTTTCAGTCTGGTCGATAAGTTAAAAAAGGAAACAAAGGGTTATATTGTTTTTGTTGTTGTTGTTCATTTGTGTTTTTTTTTTTTTTTTTCTCTTTTACTTTTCTTGAGTGATGTCAAGCTTTAAAAAGAGAGCTGGTAGTTATTAGCAGAAAGAAGTTGTTGCTGAGGAGTGACCAAAAAAAAAAGACTAGCTATTTGCGACCATTACTGTTCATTAGTGTTGACAAAAGCAATCTTTTTTTTTTTTTATCTTTTTTTTTTTTCCCCCTGGTTGGTTGGTTGGTTTGTTGATTGGTTTTGTAACTACAACTTCTTTCAGTATCGTAAACTGAAAAACATAACAGTGATTTTTGTTCTTCATGAAAGAACACATGCAAGATTCTAAATTGTGTTCATGTTTTCTTATTATGGCATTTCTTAACTGTATTAGTATCACTCAATTCTTGAACAATTTATTTTTTTTTTCCCCCTCTTTAAAAAATTTCTCATTATGGTAAAAATGTGATTTACATGACTGATCACATACACTAGCATAGCATCCATGTACAAAAAACAGCACTGATACCCTGCGCTGCATTATCATTGCCTCCGGATAGAAGGAGGTAATCCTTTCCCTCTACTCAGCATTGGTGTGGTCACACCTAGACTGTTGTGTCCAATTCTGAGCTCCTCAGTGCAAGACAAGCACGCACATACTGGAGACAGTCCAACAAAGGTCCATGAAGATGAAGGGACTGGAGCACCTCGCTTATGAGGAAAGGCAAAGACAGCTAGGACTGTTCAGCCTGGAGAAGAGAAGGCTCATAGAGGATCTCACCAATGTCTATAAATACCTGAAGGGGGGTTGCAAAGATGACAGAGCCAGGCTATTTTGAGTGGTGCTCAGTGCCAGGACAAGAGGCAGTGGGCACAAACTGGAGCACAAGAGGTTTCAGCTAGATATCAGGAAACACTTTACAGTCTGGATGACTGAGCAGCAACATAGGCTGGCTGGAGATGTGAAGTCTCCCTCTTTGGAGATCTCCAAGAACCATTTCAATGTGATTCTGGGCAACCTGGTCTAGGTGGTTCTGGTTGAGCTGAGTTGTTGGACCGTATGAACTCCAGAGGTCTCTTCCAACCTCAGTCTGTGGTCACATCATAAATAACCAAAAAATACAGATGGCATGAATAGGTTTTAAATACAGTAAAAAGAATAAACATAACCACATGAAATTTTAGCTGTTTGTTTGTTTGTTTGCTTGTTTGTTTTCCCTGAATAACAGCATCCTATCTGCTTGTAGGATCAGTTCTGAAATCACTGTACATGTATATCTGTTTTTTGAGAATGATTCAAAATTCTTTAGTTAATTATATTAAGACAGTGATTATGTACCTAAAATAAGCAGGTTTTTTTTTGTTTTGTTTTGTTTTGTTTTTTTTTCTGAACGTAGGATTTCTCTACAGAATATTCAAAGTAGTTTGTATATCTGTGGTGGTTTTACTCAGATGGGCATCCAAGCTCCACCACAACTGTTCTCTCACTCCCCCTCTCCTCAAAGAAGAAGGGGGAGAAAATACAACACAGAGAATTCGAGGTTTGAGACGAGAAAGGTTTAATTAAAGGGAAAGGGAATGGGGAGAAAAAGTAACCACAGAAACAGTAAGCCCACATGGAAGCACAGAGAGAAGGGAAAAAATTATTCTCTACTTCCCATCAACAAGCGATGTTCAGCCACGTCCTGGCAAGCAGGGCCTCAAAACGCATAGTGGTTCAGGACGACCAGCCCCCTCCCCCATGAAAGCCTCCCTTTTTACTGTTGAGTGTGATATCAGGTGTTATGGAATATCCTTTTTGTTGGTTTAGGTCAGCTGCCCTGGTGATGTCCCCTCCCCATCACTTGCCCACCCCCAAGCCTGCTGGCTCTTGGGGGCTTGGAAGGAGTCTTGATGCTGTGCCAGCACTATGCAGCAATAGAGACAACACTGGAGTGATATCAGTACTGTTCCAGCTACGAGTGCAGAGCACAGCACTGTGTGGGCTACTGCAGGGAAAAGGTGACTCCAGTTCAGACTGACCCAACACAATATCTGATTAAGATAACCATTGTGTGGACATCTTGTAGGAAACTCTCATACTGAAAACAGACATTATGGGAAGATAGGGCTTCTTAAGCATGATGTTCAATTTCCCTCCTAGAAAAATATGTCTTTCCAGAAAACAAACAGGCAAAAACCCTTGCAGACCCTTAAAGAAACATTTAAAATTAAAGTATCTTCATGCTGACAGTAGCATAAGATATTTTATTTTGACAAATTTGTAGAAAAATCACTTCGAACTTTTTGGCAGTGATAGTTCCATGTCACTTACATCTCTTCAATGTACCGATGGTCTTAGTGAGCAAAGAAAAAAAAAAATCTAAATATGAATAGAAACTATTTCAGGCATAGACATTGGATAGAATCTTTAAAGAATTATTATTAAAAAGTTCCAAAGGAGAACTTTCTTAATCAAAAAATCATTGAAAGCAGCAACTTATGGCACCGTATATACATGTATTCCAACCAACTGCAGATCAGTTAAGGATTCAAAAGTAGCAGCTCCTTCAGTGTTCACAAGCAACAGAATTAATAGTAGTACCAATACTCTCATTTTGATATTCTTCAAGTTTTGCATCTATGTCATTTATCTGAAAGAATTTGCCTTGCACATTTGTAGCAGAAATTTGGAGAGTCTGCACCAACTTCAGCTAGGACTTACATCTGTGTCAATAAAAGAACAAAAATTAGCTTTTATCAATTAATACTGGTTGGCAGCACTAGAAAGGTGGGAAAAACAAGTTTCTGTTTTCTAATTCATTCTAGCAACATGCTGTTTGTTGTAACTGTTTCAAAATATAAATAAATTATGCAATCAATAAAATACGTCCAATGCATATTTTCCTTTGGCTCAGTATCTCTATCAGTCAGAAGATAAAACCATGACTCAGAAAGCACTGATCATCAATGACTGTTTAAATCAAATTGTTCACAAATTGGCTATACCAAACCATACAAATGAAATCTGGATCAGTCAGGCGATAAGTTATTATTTATAATCTCATTTACTTGTTTACAGTGCTGAATAAAAATTAGTTACCTTCAGAGTGTGAAAACTCAGAGTCACTTCCAGAGCAGATTGAAAAAGTCATCTTGAATCTAATGGACTTAACCCTTTAAGGAAAATTTAGTTTAATATTACCCACCCCAAATAATATCTTGATGTACTTAATTAACCTCTAGATAATCCTGAGTGATACTTAGGTTAACAGATTTATGAGTCAATCAAGTATCACTATCTGGTTAGAATATGGGGTTGTTTTGGGAGGGAAAACATTTTACTAAATGGCAAAAAAATTTCATAATAAGCTTGACAGAATGGAGGTCAAAGACATTTTGTACTTCTTACTGTCACTTTTAAAGGCATAAGAACAATCTGTCTCAATATAGCTCTTCATTTAATTGCCTGGTGGACCTTGATTTTTTTTTTTTAGTTCAGGGAATTAACTAGATACATTTATGCACTGCAAGAAACTCTAATTTAGTGCTGACCTCTTGGTCACAGGTGTTAGGACAAAGGAGATGACAAAAAAACAAACAAGCTGCATAGGTGGTATAGTAGTTCCTGGCATCAAGCATTTTTGAAGTAAAAATTTGTGCAGGAGGTTTTAGAGCTGGGTCAGATTTCTGTGGATACTATACTTTTGTGTAGCACAAGTATAGAGCAAACTACATACAGAGATGGAGTGAAAAAGTCTTTTTACATTGCCTATGTTTTCAGTGATCACTGGCACTCAGCCTTGTGGTCACCTCCAAGACTTCTCTTAGTGCTGTTGGAGGACACTTGCATTTCATTTCTACAGATTACATGTTATTATTCAATGGAAACAATATGGGAGAAACTGAATTCAAATACAGATATTTTGGACTGTATTTATTTTTTAATAAATTTTAATGAAAAGTAATTTTCCAAGTGCATTGAAGAGTACAGCTTTGCCGTCCAAGGAAACTGAAAATAACCCCTTCATATGTGGTCATGGTGGACAGTGGCTGGCAGTTGTTCCTGAAACAGTAATTGCACCCTTTTGTAAGTACACAAAAATACAATCTTTAATTTCATAATTACATATACTTCTTCTTGCTTCATTCTCTGTTCAGTGGTTACTTTATGAACACCTATTGGAATGCCTTGTTTTATCATCTATGTTCAGAATATGGCCCTAGGCATATTTATAACATATGATGTGTTATATATTAAAACACGGATTTCCTCACTAGCTTTTTCTATAAAATTAATTGCTAAAAATAAGTGGAGCTATTATTAATTAGAAAAAATATACAAAGAATTAATTAAATTATCTTTACAGCTCTGGCATATTTCCTGTTTTACACTCAGGATGTATCTACATTGTTTAGCCCGGGAGCAATCACAGGCTCAAATAAGATATTGGCACACTTCCTTACACAGAAAACACACAGCTAGGTTGTATACATATCCCATACTGCTTTGCCTTGTTAAATATTTCTATTAAAGAAACATCTTCTTCACTAACCTGTCTGCCCTACCATTCAATATTGCTGCAACATGTTCCAGGATATGCTCAAGCAGTTTTCAGGGTGACCAGACATGTTCATGATTGTACTGGTACATTTTACATAGCTGTTAGCAAGACCAAAGAACCATAGAATAAGTTGGGTAGGAAGGGACCTTAAAGATCATCTAGTTCCAACTCTACCATGGGCAGATATGCTACCCACTAGATCAGGTTGCCCAGGGACTCATTCAACCTGGTCCTCCAGGCATGGGGCATCCACAACCTCTCTGGACAACCAGTTCCAGTGCCTTGCCACCCTCTGAGTGAAGAATTTCCTCCTAACCTAAATCTCCCCACTTTTAGTTTAAATCCGTTCCCCCTCATCCTGACAAAATCTGATCAATCAAAAAGTTGTTCTCCATCTTTTATAAGCCCTCTTTAAGTATTGAAAATCCACAAGGAGGTCACCCTGAAGCCTTCTCTTCTCTAGGCTAAATAGCCCTACTATCTCTCTCAGCCTTTATTCATAGAAGAGGTGCCTCAGTCCTCTGATTGTCCTTGTGGCCTTCCTCTGGACCTGCTCTAACAGATGAACGTATCTCAGAATCACAAAATCACAGAATTGTCTAGGTTAGAAGAGACCTCAAGATCATCGAGTCCAACCTCTGACCTAACACTAACAAGTCCTCCACTAAGCCATATCAATAAGTTCAACATTTAAATGTCCTTTAAAGACCTCCAGGGATGGTGACTCCACCACTTCCCTGGGCAGCCCGTTCCAATGCCTCACAACCCTCTCAGTGAAGAAGTTCTTCCTAATATGCAACCTAAAACACCCCTGGCACAACTTTAGCCCATTCCCCCTCGTCCTGTCACCAGGCATGTGGGAGAATAGACCAACCCCCACCTCGCTACAACCTTCTTTAAGGTACTTATAAAGAGCGATAAGGTCACCCCTGAGCCTCCTTTTCTCCAGGCTGAACAAGCCCAGCTCCCTCAGCCAATCCTCACAGGACTTGTTCTCCAGACCCCTCACCAGCTTCGTCGCCCTTCTCTGGACCCGCTCAAGCACATGTCCTTCTTGTAGCGAGGGGCCCAAAACTGAACACAGTACTCGAGGTGCGGCCTCACCAGAGCCAAGTACAGGGGGACTTCCCAAGTCCTGCTGGCCACACTGCTTCTTATACAAGCCAGGATGCTGTTGGCCTTCTTGCCCACCTGAGCGCACTGATGGCTCATATTCAGCTGACTATCAACCAATACTTCCAGGTCCTTCTCCACCAGGCAGCTTTCTAACCACTCATCTCCCAGCCTGTAGCTCTGCCTGGTGTTGTTGCACCCCAGGTGCAGGACTCGGCACTTGGCCTTGTTGAACTTCATGCAGTTGACCTCAGCCCATCGGAGCAGCCTATCCAGATCCTCCTGCAGAGCTTTCCTACCCTCAAGCAGATCGACACATGCACCTAATCTGCAAATTTACTGAGGGTGCACTTGATCCCCTCATCATTGATAAAGATATTAAAGAGGACCAGCCCCAGCACCAAGCCCTGGGGAATGGCACTTGTGACTGGCCTCCAACTGGATTTGACTCCATTTCACTCCATGGATAGTGAGATAGTGAGGGACACATTCTGCTCCCCATCCCCTTCCAGCAGTTCAAGGTACTGGGTATCCCGAGAGCAACTGGTTTTGCCGCTAAAGACTGAGGCAAAGAAGGCATTAAGCACCTCCACCTTTTCCTCATCTTTTGTAACTAAGTTCCTCCCAACATCCAGTAAAGGCTGGAGATTCTTCTTAGTCCTCCGTTTTGCACTAATGTATTTGTAAAAACATTTTCTGTTGTTTTTGATGGCAGTAGCCAGATTGAGCTCCAGATGAGCTTTAGCCTTTCTAATTTTGTCCCTGCACAGCCTCGCAACATCCTTATAGTCCTCCCAAGTGGACTAGCATATCTTTCTTGTGCTGGGGGCTCCAGACCTGGATGCAATACTCCAGGTGGGACCTCAGGGCAGAGTAGAGGGGGACAATCACCTCCCTTAACCTACTGGTCACACTTCTCCTTTGATGCCGGCCAGGATCCTGGGCTGCAAGCATGCACTGCCTGCTCGTGACAAGTTTTTCATCAACCAGAATACCCAAGTCCTTCTCTGCAAGGCTGCACTGAATGAGTTCTTCTGTACTTATGTCTGGGATTGCCCCAACCCAGCTGAAGCACCCTGCACTTTGCCTGGTTGAACCTCATTAGGTTCACTTTGGCCCACTCCTCAAGCTTGTCTGAGTCCATTTAAGTGGCATCCCTTCCTTCTATTTTATCAACTGCACCACTCAGCTTGGTGTCATCTGCAAACTTGCTGAGAGTGCACTCAATCCCACTGTTTATCTCACTGTTGTTCCCACTGATAAAGATGTTAAACACTGATGGTCACAGGGAAGACCCCTGAGCGATATAGCATAAATATATAGCATAGATAGTATAAGGATATAACAAATGGCAACCTTGTTTATTTATTTATTTTTTATTTTTTTCCCACTGATATATTAAAGTAGTGTGCTTAAAATATGAAAAATACTAACCCACAAAGTCTTTGATTCTTATGACTTTTGAAATACCTACATATTATATAGTAGTTTATCTCTGCTATATATTATTGATATTGACTGTTGCAGCCTCTGTGAGTACTCAGTTCCTCTGAAAATTGCAGACCTTGGACTCCAATGAGGAGACAAAAATAAAAACTAAAAATGGAATAAAAATAAGACATAAATAAAAAAATAAAATGCTACACATTACAAAGAAAAAACTAGGCAAAGGAAAACTGTCTTGGGGACAATGTTATGCCTGAGTGCATGTCTCCATATTTTGTACAACTCCCTACTCATTGAAAACCTTCCACCAAAGGGCGTGAATCAAAATGTTTTCAGGTGAGGCCAATGATTGTATCTGTAAGACAGAGTTCTGGCCAGAAATATGTACTGAGGAACATTTAAGTAAGCAAGAAACATACCAGACTAAACTAAACTGAACTAGCTAACTCCCATCCTTTCCTTTTTATTATGTTAGTCTGTGGCTCAATACACACCCTGTTAACAGTGATAATTATGTACATATTAATATACTAGTACCTTTGGAAGCTTTGGAAAGCTGCAGAAACAATGCAGAATGTACTGTAATTTATTGTAAGGAAGCAAACAGGAAATTAACTTTTGCCATTTGAAGTTAAGAAATCTATTTCACTGTTAGCTGTGAAAGTGGAAGAAAGAGAGAAAAGATGATTATTATAGGGGGCCAAGTTCACCTGATAAGGTTGGGTAGAAAGAGCTTTTATAGACTTTACATAAGATATCTGCACACCCTATTTACGATGATTTTTTTTCTCTTGCTTTGTATTTCAAAATGGAAGTACCTTTTCACTCAGTGAGTAATATAAAAGAAGTGAATCTGGGAAGCTTTTGATCCTTTTGATCCTAAACCACTTTTTGATCCTAAACCACTTAAGAATGTACATTTCTTTACTGTAAAAATCCTAAACCCACACACATTTGTTTTACTTTTTAATAGAAGTAAAGTCTCTCTCTGAAGTCTCTTTCTGAAGAATTTTCCAACTATCGCTGCATTTTTATTTATTTATTTATTATTTTATATATACAGTGTAAGGCACAGCTTTCCAAAACATAAAACTTTTATTTTTGTTTCCATCTTTATATTTTATTTTGCTTATGGTTCATATCCAGTAATTTGAACACTGGATGTCAGTTTTCCTAATTAAAGTTCTTCTGGTTTTCCTGTAGGCAATTTCCTTCCATTCATATTATCCCATGCATGTCATTATGTATAATATATCCTTTTAAATTACAAACAGCAACTTATATTTATCATTTACTGCATCTTATGATCAGTAGCAAAATATATTGGAATGAATCAAATAGAATTATTAGATCTTGAAATTGTTACTTTTAAAACAGACACAGAGTTACCTGACAGGCCAGACTCTGGGCTTTGCTCTCTGTCCTCATCTGATGACTGTTTTGAATCTTAAGAATGAAAAATACAGTATGTTTTTTTCCCTTATTTGTGAATTGGAAGATAAGTCATAGGTGTCCTGGAGAACATTCCATCTGTTATTAGTGCAACACAAATTTACAGGCAGAATTTTACAGTGCCTTCTCACAGTTTCTGAATTTTACATTTGTTTTTCAATACACTTCTGTCATGGGAAAAAAAAAAAAAAAAAAAAAAAAAAGAAAAAAAAAAGAATAATTCTTGAATAATTCTGTATTTTCAAGTATCTTCTTAGCATATAAAAAACAAAAAAAGTAAAGAAAAAGAGAAAGAGAGAGAAAGAGAAATAAAGGAAGGGAGGAAAAAAGAGATAAAGAAAGAGAAAGAGAGAAAAGGGAAAGAAGGAAAGAAAGGAAGGAAAGGAGGAAGGGAGGAAGGGAGGAAGGGAGGAAGGGAGGAAGGGAGGAAGGGAGGGAGGGAGAGAGGGAGGGAGGGAGAGAGGGAGGGAGGGAGGGAGGGAGGAAGGAAGGAAGGAAGGAAGGAAGGAAGGAAGCAAGGAAGGAAGGAAGGAAGGAAGGAAGGAAGGAAGCCAGGCAGGGAGGGATGGAGGAAAGCATGAATGAAGCAGAGTTGACCAACCTCTTTGTACCTCTAAGACAAATTTCAAAATTTTCTCAATTTAGAGAACCAAAAGTTCCACTTCCCTCAAAGATCAAGAAAATGTGTGTTTGTTTAGTGTTTGTTGTGAAGAGGAGGATTTGACAGGGAGCTTCATGAAACTGTTCAATGACAGCAACCCCTCTATTGAGATATGGATTTGATTTGGGTGCAAAAGAGGGTCTTACTATAGAGGTGTTTTTATGGTGTAAGAGCCTGCAATTGTCATTCATAGATGTATGACAGGAAATGCCCTTGAGAATGTATTATTCATTTTGTTAGTCCCATTGAGTGCAGTGATTTCTAGACTTCTGTGCATAAGCTTCAGATCTACAAATTTTCTTTTGATGTCTACAGAATTTCCCATTCTTCTGATATTATCCCAAATCCAACATCTGTTGAAAATCAGTATAGTTATAGTATAATTAGATTGTGGAATCTTGTGTATATTAGTTGCGTCTTTTTAATCTAATAAAATCTCTTACCTTCAACTTTTTGTCATAGATTTATTCCTAATACATAAAGCTAGAGCTTCCGGCATGATAAATTATAAAACAACCATAGCTCATATATTGAGCTTTCATGCAAAGCTACTTCTTAATAGGAAGTCAAACTATCCCAAATTAAACCACACTGTCTATTACATGATTGCATTGGCTATTACTCTAAAGCAAAAGTAAAATTAATTATAAGATAGAAAGTAGAAAATTTCTCATATTATTGCCTTTACTTTCTGTGGGGAATAAAAAGGCTGAACCACAGCCCATGAAGTCTGGATTTTTAGAAGAATTATTTGAATGATGTCTTTGGTAGTAAAAGATAAAAAGACCGTAAAAGGTGGTAGGCTTCGTTGTGGTTTTCCATTTTTGATACCTACATGTTCCAGTTTAAGTTTGCAGTTTGACCCCCGTCCCTCCCCTCCCCCGTTCTCTGTCTCACGTGTGCTTCATCACTAAGCATTTAGTTACTCTGACCTTTTTACTACAAACATTTGGGCACAGATTGCCTACAAATGGGTTAGAAGGAAATAAATCATTCTCAAAAGCATTTCCCATGGTTTGCCAACATTGTTAGCCAGCTTTTGCAGATGCCCTTCCTGGCATCAAAACCCAGGTGCCTGCAGGAAACAAAAAAGTGCCAGTTTTCTCCTGATGTTCAGGAAAGGCTTTGTTTGCTACAGAAGAAATCCATGTGCTCTGATAAATGCTACTGGGCTTAATGAGTGTGATGGGCAGTTTAGCTTTGTGACCTTCTTAAAGTTGACAGCTTCCTCCACAGGTTGTCTTTGATATAGACTATACCACAGACAGACAGATTACCAGAGTAAAAGAGAATTGCATATATTTTACTCTTAAGTCATACTTCTCTATGTAGATCTCTTGGACTTCACAATTTCATATGCTTTATTGTTTCCACCAGCTGTGTGCAAGTTTTTAGTTTTGTTTTATTTTTTTATCTGACATAGAACGTTCTTTGCACAGCCGGATTCTGTTACCGTGACATTTCATATGGGCCTTTATTGTTTAGTATTGTGGAGTATTTAGGATAAGTATATTTGCGCTAAATATTAGATAGTATTTCAACTGAAAGAAAAAAATAAATTAAAATACACCCTGTTTTCCTCAGTCTGCACATGTCTACAGAATGGAGCATGGTATTTGAAACAGTGTGCTGTTCCGCTTTAGAGAATCAGACTGAAACCAGATTTGTTTTGCCATATCTTCACCTTTACTTTTGCTGTTGTTGTTGCTTCATTGCCAAATACAGAAAATGCTTTTCATGATAAACACATATAATTTTACTCTGAGGACATTTTTATATATCATTTTTGACTGTTTTCCCCCCCCAAACAAGAGAACACAGAAATAAATTTCAGAGATAAATGTCAGAGATATAAACGTACCATGCTCAGAGACTATCCTGAAATTGTTCATCCTCTTCAGAGATTAGGCCTACAAAAATAACTTCAGTTTTCCTTAAAGCATTGTTAAGGACCTTCATTCTTACACAGATCTAAACAGAAAATATTTATTCTGTATTTACAGTAGGGGTATAATCTCTCAAAATCTATATATTACTTGGTAAAACTAACAAATACATTGCTTCACTTTCTTCTTTCTCTCTGCCTTTTCTTTCTTTCCAACCTACACTTATTTCTTGTATCTTGAGTTTACTTAATTACTTAGCAGGTCTCAGATAAAATTTTGTCCTGGTAATCTGAAAGCTGATATATATGTACTAGACCATCGTATCATGTTTTTTCTTTGTCAACATTAGGAATGAGGAAACTAATATGTACATTTTCCAATCTTTTTGTTTGTTTGTTTGTTTGCTTGTTTGTTTCCTAATAATTTATTTATTTTAAAAATAACAATACAAAATTACACAAGTAGAAAATAACAGAAGGCTGATGAAATGACTGTGTATTACATGTTCTCATGGACAATATAGTTTCATGCATAATACAATACAAAGTGTTATCACCCCAGTGATGTGAAGACTGCATGATGAGCAAAGGATTCTTAAAATCCAGAAGGAATCTTATCAACATTTTAAATTGGCACATGCACAAGGATTGCCCTAAAATGCATATGTCATGCAGATATTCTGTTTTAAGCCCTATCCCATGATATAATCTACTTTGATTTGCTTAATGGAAAATAACAGAGAAACTGATGCTCAGTCATGAATAAAGAACACTTTTATTTGTAGTAGAGTAATATACTCTATTTGACTATAGCAGAGTATTTTTAGCAGAGTAATATACTCTGAGTACCAAGAACAGGTGGACCAACAATAGTGTGTGCATGTCTTTATGCACACGCCGCATGAGAGTGCAGTACATATGATATAATGTACATCATATATTCATACACTGGTCTTATATATTACAAATAAAAGCATTATCACTAATAAAGTATGATTAATGTTGGAACTTTCCTGTCATTGGTTTTATTTTATCTGTACATATGTACCTATGTGTATAGGAATTTCTGTATGCATATACAACTTTGTGAGGAGATCTCAAACCCCTGTGGCAACAATATCAAACTTCACCTATAAATTTCACCTGCTGCTGTATCTCTATTTGCTAGCCCAAGGAGAGCTTCATCATGCAAGTAGAAGCACCTGGGATAGAAAGTACAGCAGCTTCCACATTCTGCACTGAGTCTCCGGGAGCAGAGGATGCCCTGCACCTATTCTTCAGTGCTCATCACTGCCTTCCCTTAGGGCCACACTTACTGTAGAAGGGCAACACTGCAGCCCCTACTACTGACTGATGGCTGTGGTATCCTGCACATTTCCTGAGTGGTTGCAGAATGGGTAATGTATGTTACGAAGCAAGGAGTAACTTGAACTCAGAACATGAGATTGTTCATAAAGAACAGAAAACTGAAAAAATGTCCACAGCACAAACACTGGTGTATTAGAATGACATTTAACTGCAAAGGAATCTAAAATCTTTATCATAAGAAATACAAAGAAAGGAATCCAATTAGTCTTTAACTACACTTCTAAAAAGAAAGTTAATCTCTAAAATTATGGGGTCTTGGAATTATAGAGACACTGAAATGACAGTAATAATCAGATACAATTTCGCCTTTCCTGTCCAATATAGTATTATGGCAAGAAGGAAAACAGCTACGGTAATGTAATGGTAGTGAAATGAAGGATATTAGACAGTGTGGAAGCATGTAAGTTAGTCAGTCTCACACCCAATACAAAATGGGGGAGTAAAGAAGTATAGAAAAGAAACAGGCAATATCTTTATACCACCATTTATTGTTTCACTAACACAGAGAGTGTAGCATACTGTGATCTTGTTTAGCAATGCAGGATTCTCATTTTACTTCATATATCCTCATTTGTTCTCACCTTTTTTATATATATGGAGAGAGAACATGTAGAGAAATCTATGTGTGTGTGTGTTAGTTTTTATGGAAACAAAGAGCTTTGAAAGATTTCCCCTCATACTATTTAAAACGGTGAAACATAGTCAGCAGGATTTCTTGTCTTATATTTTTGTGATCTTTTTATCTCTCTTACTTTTTATTCACCTTACAGAGCTCCTTGTAACAATGGATGTCATGTGGCTTTTGCCAATATGTGGACTGACAGCCTGATTTAACTGCATTTTCCTGTAGGTTAGACCTCAGTTCTAAGGGACAAGAATACTCTGGAACTTTGTTTCAGACACTGAGTGTTACTGATACTCTTTACCACATAGGTAGCACACAGGAACATGCTCTTTCTCACCACTTCTCTAGGATTAAAGAGAACTGCTTATTGTGGTTTTGTAGTACAGTAGATTCACAAGAAAAATGTGACCTATGATATCTAAGAGGTAAAAATCTTTTTTTCATACCATAGCTTTTTTTTTTTTTTTTTTTTTTTTCCTTGCACTGTTGCACGGGTGTTTTGTTTTATGTGTGCTTTGTGTGTGTTTTGGTTTGTTTACATTTTTTGTTTGTTTGTTCTGTTTTGTTTTGTGCGGGACTAATATTTTTATTCTTTGGAAGTAAGCAGTTTGGCAATTTTTTTGCATGAGCCTTTGAGCCTGCAGGTACAGCTGGTGCAACTATCATTTTTAAAAGAAGAACTGATGAATCTCTTGACAAAGATATACAAAGTGATAATGTTGCATATATTTTGTCTCTTCACTTACAGTTCCAATGGGCATTAAATACATACGTATAATTATATAATAACTGTTAATGCTTGTTTTCATGTGTGAAAATGGCAATAGCATACAGCACACAATTGTATACATATGTACAAGAAAAAAAAAAAAAGCACAACTTTACAGACAGTAAAATTGCCCCCTTCTGGGCCGGTGATATTCACAGTGAAATGTGTTACATTTATCTGATGTTCACAGTAATCTAGTAATTGCTTCTTTACAAGAAAAAAAAAATCCTTTTGGCAGTTGACTTTAATATATGTGACCATTTTACTATAACTGTCATTGATCATTATACCAAATTATCATTGAATCAGTAAATTTTAGACGACATTTCAGACAACCTTCAGCTTATATTATTTGCATACATTGCATATTTGATGAAAAGAGCTGCATTTACTGAAGGACAAAAACAGAGTATACTCAGCTATTTCTTTTCTCAACATCACATACAAATACATTGGCTTGGGTGTTCTCTTCTGTAGACATATCCATACGTAGTTTCAGTCTTGCAAAGCTACAAAGCAGCAGTTATATGCATTTAAATGCATATAAAAATTTTGCAGATAAAGCTGCCGGGGGATGGGGGGGGGGGGGGTTGCATTATGGGGAGAAAACATTTACTGTGTGAAAAAAACTTGTAAAAATACCGATTCCAGGTATTTGATCTGAATTGCACTACTCATGAATTCCACTGATCCATAGCCTTTTACCCGCATGAAAATACGTATTTAAAACTTGATAGGATATGGAGTCAAGAAGATATAGCAATAAAGGAAACCTGGTAGAAGACTATTAACTTGTACAGATATTGGCTTTAGAAGGCAGGCAAGTAAGTATCACACTTGAGGAAAATGTGAGAGTGATTCAGAACATATTAGGTTGACTGTATTTTATGTAAGTCATTTAGAATTCAGTATGTCAAAGTACAGAAACCTTGTGGCTTTTTAAAGAGTGGTGCTGGAGTAAATTTGCATTCTATTATTTCCATATTATGTCCCCTAGGCCTTAGTAATGACTACAGAAAGCAATTCCAGATGAGTTATGCCTGTGAAAACATGCATACATGGCTGCTGCTCACAGCAACAGCCTTATACCTGTCCAACTAAACTAAAATGACACATACCAAGTACTTCAACATGATATTAAATTGTTTATGTCCCTAACAAATGTCAAAAAATGAACACTATCAGGCTGAAACACTGGACTTTGTTTTTGCAAAGACCTGATACGAGAAACATCACTGAGATCCCATTAAGCTCCACTATCGAATAAAGAGTTGTACTTAATCTTGTCCACAGAGAGCAGACAAAAGGAACTCCAGAAGTGCACAGTGTGCTGCTGCTGCCCCCTTTAGACAAGTAAACATAAATAATTGCGTGTGCTGTACTTTGCCTACATTTTTAAAAGGTCTTTCTATACGAGCTATTACAGAGAAATTATAATAAGAGACTTGCCTAGTGTCTCTTATAGTCTATTATAGTGCAACAAAATATCCAGTTTATTACAAGACCAATTAAAAAAATAAGGTTGAATCTCAGAGAATATGACAACCAAAATGTATTTGTCAATACATGTTGGAAGCTTTAAGATAATAAGGAGCAAACAGTGAAAACAAAGATATAGTTAACACTACTAAATCTTGAAGAAGAGAGAGACATTAGTAGGGAGAAAAAAGTTTCAGTCCCAACCCATGAACTTTAGGATGACATACAGCTTGGTAACCCAGGTAGGCCATGAGATGATTATGTGAAAACTATAGCAAGAATGAATTATTATCACTTTCCATTCCTTTAACCTTTGCTGAGAGACCTGATTAATATTTGGTCATTTGGTCCTGTCTTTAAATTTTGTCTAAGACATGGTTATTAGAATTTTAATGGCTGCTTATATATGTCCTTTGAAACTGAGTTGCATAGGGTGATATTTTGACCTAGACTGATGTTCTCCATTTTCACTTGGCTGTTCACTTCTGCCTCTTTGAATCAAGTTTGGCCAGACATAGCAGGCAAAGCAGAAAAGTTAACTCACTAAGTATAAAAGGATGAAGTTCTGTCTTCCTGTTCTCAATTCAGTGAACTTAATATAGCAGGGACACAGAGGCACAGTGGGCTCCAAATAACTGTAATTACTGAACTTGTAAAAACCCTAATGCCTGCTGCTTTCAGTAGTTTCTGGTGACTTCTAAATTACAGAAAAAATGTGTGCTCTAGTTGAAAACTGAGTGTAGCCAATTAAAACCTAAAAAAATAGTAATAAAAAATTACCACCCTACTGCAGGGTATCATGGTATTTGCCTCCTGTACACATTTGAATAAATTTCCAGCCCCTTGTCTTTGCATCACCTAATTGTGCACACAGGTGTCACCCTAAGGAAGGCAATCTACTCCTGATCAAGAAAGCAGGTACTAATGCATATTTTTAAGTAGTTGCAGAGAATATGAGATCATATGCTTTTATAATAGAAGGACAGAATATGGTATACCTTCTTTATTATTTATATTTCTTCCGCATATAAAAATATTCTGATGAGGGAGAAGAAGCACTGGCAATTACACCTATTTATATGTGCTATGTATGACATGTCAGGGTCATTGTAAATTCAGACTACAAAGGAAAAACAATTTTGTTGTAGATTGTCCTCCAGCATCATATTAAAATAATTGAAACATTTTAATCCTTTCTCTTTGTGGCAAAAATGCAAGACTTCTGGAGAGTCTTTTTACAGAATATGAAAGTCGAAAAAGGTCTGACTATATATCTCCCAGCTTGTTGTTCAGAGAATTATAGTAACTGAAATCTACTGTGTGTTTACTAGACATGAATAAATGAGAGGAAAATAACTCTGTGGATACTTGTTAAGATTCAAAAGAAATGTCACTGTCAGAATTGTCACAGCATCACTAGTGTCTTCTGGAAGAATAAGTAAAATGATGACCTGAAATGACCATGAAAATTGCCTGAAAGCTCACCTGTGTTTCCCCAGATATTTTGATTCTTTAACAAATGATATACAGTCTCTATAATACTTTTGTGCAACAGTCTTTACATCATGGCAACAGCATTATTGCTACAATTATTTAAAATAACTATTTAAGTGCAAATACAAAACTAAGTGTGGTTTTTCTGTTGATCACAAAATATCTTTATTTGTTCTTATTAGTATCAATACTAATTCCCTTAGTGCTCATTTTATCTGTTAAATGCAATCATAATTCCAGTGCAGTCAAGGTCCAGAATGGAATACTTCATGTGCTGAAGTATGTCAAATATATTTGTTAGAGCAAAATGACAGCACATAAATCAGCTGTAAAGGACGCCCAATATATAACAATACTAGAAACCTGAAATCTTCATACAAGTCTGCAAAAGATCCTGAATTATTGTTTGTGAAACTATTCCAAAAATTTTGAATGACATTTTCCAGATTTTTTCCAATGCTTCTGTGAGCAAATCAAATTTGAAGAAAAGGGACAAGAACAGATATGTATGTTCAGAAATATTCATTGATTTTCAACTTTTGCCTGAATTAAACAGAATTAAACTCCATGTCAGGGTCAGAGCATGTTGACTACTTGTCGCTAAGCAGCTCTCAGAATGGTTGCTGCATTTTCACAAGAGCAGTCCTTTCTATGGAATGGCACTTCAAGTCCAGCAAAACAATGAAGTGTGCTTTATAATGTTTTGTCAGATAGCCTGTACTCTTCTTAAAAGGAGCTAAAAATACTTATTAAGACTATTTCAAATATTTTTCTTTTGCTTTTCTCATCAAGCTTTTCATCTCTTCTTCATAGGTGGTGTTCATTTGTTTTTGCTAATAAGTTTCTGTCTCCATGTCCAGTTAATGCAGCTGAGTTATGTTTTGTACTTTTCTACATACTTATAAAATCCTATACATTCTGAGAGGGTTTATTTTTCACAATAAGGAACTAAACTGCCTTTAAGTTTACCTTTTGGGCTGGGTGCATTTTCAACGCTTTCTTTGATACTCTAATAACCCTGTGTTTGACAGCTTTTTCTATTTTCTAATGTAGCATTTTCTATTGATTCTATTTTATTTCCACATGCAGAAATCTTTCAAAGCTTCATTTTAAAACTACAAAAGTCTCTCATATTCTGCTATTTAAACGTTAAAAAAAAAAAAAAAAAAAAAAAAAAAAAAAAAAAAAGTTTGGATTCACATTATATTCTGCTGGTAAAACTTCAACATTTTGACTATTACAAAGTTGTTTAGATTTTAACATTCTTTAACAAACCTTTTATTTTATTATAACACCAAAACCTTTTATTGTTACCACCAAAAGAAAGTGCTTTACTGAATCAGAATCTTGTTCAGAATATGAATCAGATTTCCACAACTCTGTCATATAAAAAACAGCTTATATCTCCAACCAGGCAACATCAGTGCCTGGGCAATGTATAAGACAACGAAGGATCTGTGTATGGTTTATTACTACATCTTGATTCTGATTATCCTCACTTTATTGTAAATAAATTGAAATTAATCAAACAATTGTAGCATAAAACTGATACAAGTTTTATGTATTATGATCATGCTTACTGCCATGACAGTGTGGCAGATTGTTTCACATCATTTGCTTCAAAGGCTTGGGCTAGTCATTTCTCATGTGCTCTCTAGTCTTGCACTTCAGTATAATCTTCCTTCTTCCCTTAACCTGTCATATTAGATATTTTTTTCCTATTTATCCATACAACGGGAAATCAGCTGGACTATATTCTGTGACCATTTCTTAAGACAGAAAAATAAATCACTGCTTTCCTAGCTTTTGAATTTTCACAAGTGGAGATAACCAATTTATTTCACTTAAAACATCACACTAATTTGATTCCTTTGAAATATTGATTACTTAAATGCTTATGGGCTGTTACTAATTTCAACCACACTAGGGCTTCTACTGTTTTATTTTTTGTTTACAGGCTATTTTTTATCTAATTCATTTATTTATTTATTTATTTTGGTTTGTTTTCAGGTTTGTATTCTTCTTAATTATGTAAAGAAATAAAATGAAGTACAAATCTACTCAGAATACAACAGGAAATCAAATTTTGCAAGCTCCTTAAACCTTTGTATATACCACAGACCTTTCTCAAGTAAAAATACTGCTGTGTTAGATATTGGTTTTGATATCTAACTTTTTTAGTTTGGCCGTTAGAGAATAACCCTTTTGCTGGAGCAAATAATTCTAGGCACAATTTAGATAATTTGACATAAATGAATTCCATTGATTTGGAAGAACATCTATCTGGATGTTAAATAAGCAAATGTGTGTATCAGTTATTTAAGCTCTTAAGTTTAGACTGAAAAGAAAGATCATTCCCACAATACTCTTACCTTTATCTCTAGGTTGGTTTTGTGTTTACTTCTGATCAATCTTTCATTGCCAAGTTTGCACTGTAAGCATTTGTTTTATGTCCCCTTGTTTGCTGGGCTACTGTTACAAATCACTGTTATTTCCCAGTTGGCTGTACTGTCATCACTGGTTTTTGGCTTTGTTTTTCCTGCTGTCAGCCATGGCAGTGGCTGTCACAGACAGGATACACAGTGCTGCAGTGTTTTTTAGTGACAAACAAACAAACAAACAAACAAACAAAAAAAAGAATTTAGGAAGTTGAGAGAGTTGTGGCAGGAAGAAGAAAACATTCAGTATTCTCTTAACTAGTAAAAAAAAAATGTATATTTATACTCCATGGATATGTATGTAGGCTTCAAGAAATTCTTACTGTACACATGCTTGAGTTGACAACTATATCAATAAGTTAGGCAGGGATGGTTGGAGGACAAATTCAAGACATAAGAATCTGATCATGCAAGTTGCTTCACTTTTAGCTCATTCTCTGGCATAGTTTTAGTCCATTTCAGCCAGAATTTCCAGAGACAGACAATTCAAAAAAGAGATGAATGTCTGGTAAACCATGTGGTCATACAGACATCTAGTGGGACCTCAATAAGTTGAAGAATTGACATGACAGAAACTTCATCAAGGTCAACAAAAGGAAATGGAAGGTCTGCACATAGCAAGGAACAAACCCCAAGCACCAGCACATGTCAATGAGCCTGCAATGTGATCTTGTTGGCAAAGACAACAAGCGGCATGCTGGGCTTAGTAAGAACATTGCGAGAAGTTCAAAGGAGGTGATTCCACTTTATTCAGCAATGCACTCAGAAAGGGAGCACAGCACCTCTGGAGTGCTGAATCTAATTATGGGTTTCCCAGGCCAAGAGAAATGGGGACGGTGAGACACACTGATGAGACAAGAGGCAATGGACACAAAACAGAGGAACAAGAAATTGCATCTGAACACAAGCAAACTCTTTTCTTTTTTTCTTTTTTTTTTTTTTTTTCCACTGTAGTGATGGTCAAACACTGGAGCGGGTCATCTAGAAAGGTTTTCGAGTCTCCGTTTCTGAAGATATCCAACGAGATATGGTCCTGGGCTAACCCTATGTGAGTGAGGCATTTGGACTAGGTCAAATCTCAAGAGATCCCTTTATAGTCTATATTTGTGTGTCTATGAAGTACATATTTGTGTGTCTATGAAGTACAGTTTAGTTTATTACAACAGAACCCCCCAGCAGGCAGCGTGGATGAAACTGTACCACATTAAGCTCGTTCAGCTCTATTTGTTCCTTTAACAGTGTACCTTTGCTCTTTCCAATACTCCTCTACAAATAGGCAGATGACAAATGGGCTCTGCCCCTCTGAAGAACTCCAGAAATGACAGATGACAGTAATACGCTATGACCTCTACATTCACTTTTTTTCACATATTCAGGATTTAAAAAAAAAAAAAAAAAAAGCAACCTTGCTTTAAACCTATCATATGTAGCTCAGTAACATTGACACAAATTGTGACAATTAGCCATAATAACAGGTAGTAGTCGTTTCACTTGCCAAAGCAGGTTCCTTAGAGCAGGCTGCCCAGGTAGGCATGCAGACAGGCCTTGAATATCTCCAGAGAAGGAGACTCCACAACCTCCCTGGGCAGCCTGTTCCAGTGCTCTGTCACCATCACCATGAAGAAGTTCTTTCTCATGTTGGTGCGGAACTTCCTGTGCTCTATCTTGTGGCCATTACCCCTTGTCCTGTCCCCACAAACCACTGAAAAGAGGTTGGCCAAATCCCCCTGTCTCCCACACCTCAAGTATTTATACACTTTGACGAGATCCCCTCTCAGTCTTCTTCTCTCCAGGCTGAACATTCCCAGGTCTCTCAGCCTTTCTTCATAGGGAAGATGCTCCAGGCCCCGCATCATCTTTGAGGCCCTCCGCTGGACTCTTTCCAGGAGATCCCTGTCCTTTTTGTATTGGGGAGCCCAGAATTGGACACAGTACTCCAGGTGAGGCCTGACCAGGGCAGAGTAGATAGGGAGGATCACATCCCTTGACCTACTGGCCATGCTCCTTTTAATGCATGCCAGGATCCCATTGGCCCTCTGGGCATGAGGGCACACTGATGGTTCATGGTCAACCTGTCGTCCACGAGGACCCCCAGGTCCTTCTCCCCACAGCTCCTCTCCAGCAGGTCGTCCCCCAGCCTGTACTGATACGTCCAAGTTATTCCTTCCCAGGCGCAGGACTCTACACTTGCTCTTATAAAACCTCATTTGGTTTCTTCCTGCCCATCTGGAAAGCCTATCCAGGTCTTTCTGAATGGCAGCACAGCCTTCTGGAGTGTCAGCCGTTCCTCCTAGCTTTGTGTCATTGGCGTACTTGCTGAGGTCGGACACCATTCCCTCATCAAGGTCATTGATGAAGATGTTGAACAAGACTGGACCCAGCACCAATGCCTGGGGAACACCGCTAGTCACAGGTCTCCAGCTGGACTCTGTGCCACCAATCACCACCCTCTGAGTGCAGCCAGTCAGCCAGTTCTCAACTCACCTTAATGTCCACTCCTCTATCCCACACTTTCTCAGTTTTGCTATCAGGATGTCATAGGGGACAGTACTGAAAGCCTTGCTAAAGTCAGGGTAGATGACATTCACTGCTCTCACCTCATCTACCCAGCTGGTGATGTCATCATAGAAGGCAATGAGGTTGGTCAAGCACAACTTCCCCTTGGTGAATCCATGCTGACTACTCCTCTTAACCTTCTTCTCTTCCAGTTGCTTGGAGACGGCATCTAGAACAAGCTGCTCCAATACCTTTCCAGGGACAGAGGTGAGACTGACTGGCCCGTAGTTTCCCAGATCCTTCTTCTTGTTCTTCTTGAAGACTGGAGTGACATTGGCTATCCTCCAATCTTCAGCCACCTCTCCTGTTCTCCAAGACCTTTCAAATATGATAGAGAGCGGTTCGGCGATCACCTCTGCCAACTCCCTTAGCACACATGGTCGTATCCCTTTATGACTCATGGATTTGTGTGCGTTGAGCCCACTCAGATGCTCCCAAACCACTCTCTCCTCAAGCAAGGGGGAGCCCTCCATTTCCCAGCCCCTTTCTCCTCCTGCCAGGGTCTGAAGCAAAGAAAGCATTCAGTATCTCCACCTTCTTGGCATCTCCGGTTACCAGGACATCCTCCTTGTTCAGCAAGGGACCCACATTATCCCTAGTTATCCTTTTAGTTTATATACTTTAAAAAGCCCTTTTTATTATCTCTTATCTCTTTTGCAAGCCTCATCTCTAGGTGTGATTTAACCTTCCTTGTCGCGTCTCTGCAAGCCCTGACAACAGTTCTATACTCCTCCCAAGAGGACAGACCATTTTTCCACTTTTCATGAACCTTTCTCTTCCTTTTGATCTAATTGATGAGTTCCTGGCTCTTCCTCACAGGTAAAATCTGTTAATCTATATTATTCTGCATATTTCCAGTTCGACTTCAAACTAAATTCACATTCCTAAATTGCATCTAGATAAATGAAGGTTTAACATAGCAACACAAACTTTATGCATCAAGTGTGTTAGTTCTGAAATATTAATTATTGCATGTTTTTTTCATAGTATATTTTTAGCAAAGACTCAATTATCTCACTTTACTTGAAGGAGAACTGTAGATGAAGTTCAGTTTAGAGCACTATGCTGGCACTGCAGACCCATCTTTTTAGAGGTGTCCTGGTTTTCACTGATATAAGGTTATTTTTCTTCATGGTGGCTGGTATGGTTTAATGATTTATGTTTAGGTGAAAAATAATATTGATAACGTACTGATATTCTCGTTGTTGCAGAGCAGTTCTTACACTGAGTCAAGTGTTTTTGAGCTTCTCATGCTACCCTCCCAGTGAGGAAGCTGGGGGTGTGCAAGAAGCTGGAAAGGGACTGAAGGAAGACAGCTGACCATAATTAGGCAAAGGGATGTCCTATAGTATATGATATCATGCTCAGCCATAAAACTGGGGGATTTGGCTGGGGTTGGGTGGCTGTCACTGCTCAGGGACTAAATCAGTCAGTGGCTGGTGAGCAATTGCATCACGCATCACTTGTTTTGTACATTTTTAGTACTTTATTACAATTACTATTTCCTCCTCATTTTCTGTACTATTAGATTATCTTTACCTTTTCCTTCTGATCTCACTCACCTCACTGTGGGGTTCTGAGTAAACAGCTGTGTGGTGCTTAGCTGTCTGCCATGTTAAACCATGAGGGACACGGATACAAAACACAAAATACTCACAGTTCATAGTGTTAAATACTTTACTGATTATCAACAAAATCATTCAAGACTGAATACTGAAGTACTCTAGAGCATTTCTGTCTAGTTACAGCTGAGAAGAAACTACAAAGACAACAAGTAATATTCAATTATATAAATTAAAACTAGGGGATTTTGACAATTGCAGTAAGTTGACAGAATCACAGAATCACAGAATCTCTAGGTTGTAAGATACCTCAAGATCATCGAGTCCAACCTCTGACCTAACTAACACCTGCTTACTAGAAATCAGTGCTATTTGGCAACTGTAGAAGTGCTAGGACTAGATGGTGAGGGAAATTTTGTGAGCTGTTTCAGTGCAATGTCATTGTGCCTGTGAGACATGCTTCCATGGAAAGCCAAGTACTTTTGTGGATGGACAGATTCTGAAGCAGGCTGTTCCTGAGCCAGAACAGACCAGTGTAATCAAAGCAAGCCTTCCTGGGAGAATGGTAGGTATAACAGTAAAGAAAGTAATATATTTACTGAGCAGTAATAGAATATTTTCTAATAACACTCAGTTTGAAGTATTGCCAAGTCTTTCTTAAGGAGTAATGGAAATGCTACGTCAGTACGAGTAAGAAAAGATTATTTTCTCCAGCAATAAAATGAATGATAGAATACTTTATTGCTGTTGCCAGAAAATTTATACTGACAAGCATACTCATATAATTCATTGCATGACAAAGAACATTGTATTGTCTTGTCAAAGAAAAGGATCATTTTAATTTAAGATGAATTGTACTTTACTAGCTGGTACAGACTTCAAAGATCATAGGTCTGAGTAATTAAACTGATTTAAAGGAAACAACGAAAACACTACTTTAACAATTACCTGATTAGAACAACTTAGTCCTTGATCGTGATTGCTAGCATTTTGAAGAAGGTTGTCTACAGGATCTGATTAATTTTACAAAAATTAAAATACCTTCAACAATATCAGGCTTTAAAGTTTAAGTATATCTCTAGGTATCCAAGTTGCTTCACATACAGGAGGGGAAAAATAATTCTGTCATCCTCTGCTCTCTAAGAATTTTTCTAGAAAATTATGGTCTTCCTGGAGACATTTTAAAAGCCCATTTTGTTTGAATCATGTAAAGCTTGTTGTTAATAGAAATAACTTCTCAGAGGGTCTCACTTTGCTACGTAGAATAGAACTGAGTCAGTGCAGTACATACTAGTATGACATGATATCTACAAATGGAACTATTTTCACCTTGCTCAACCACAAAAAAAACATGATATGAAATTATTTCCACAGAGGACAATCAGCACCTTAGAAATCACTTATTTGACATTAAGGAATGGTTCTTCCAGTTAGATTGAAATGATCCCATTGCAAGCTACTCTAGCATAACTGAGAACAAGCTAATTTCAGAGGTCACTAATTGTCCAGAGGAAGAGTGACAAGTATATGGGAAGCACTTGATGAAGAAGAAAAGGAGGGAAGGGAAGGGAAGGGAAGGGAAGGGAAGGGAAGGGAAGGGAAGGGAAGGGAAGGGAAGGGAAGGGAAGGGAAGGGAAGGGAAGGGAAGGGAAGGGAAGGGAAGGGAAGGGAAGGGAAGGGAAGGGAAGGGAAGGGAAGGGAAGGGAAGGGAAGGGAAGGGAAGGGAAGGGAAGGGAAGGGAAGGGAAGGGAAAAGGGGAACACTGGAGAACAGCAAATGAAAGTCTTCAAAGAATATTTTCACCTCCCAGAGGACCTCTTCTGCCAGATCAATGATTACAATAATAATATATATAATATAGCATATATATTATATAAATATAATATATATAATATATATATATTATATATATTATATATATTATATAATATATGTATGTATATATATTATATATAATATTTATAATATAATATATATATAAGAAAAAGAAAGAAAAAAGAAAAAGGATGCTCAGAGTAATTTATTTAAAAGACTTACTGGAGTGGATATGTCTTTCTTTTTCTTGATAACTTTTGCTTAGAAAATACAAGTATGGAATGGGTTTTAATTTATTTGATAAAGGCTTAGCTGCTTTCCTTCCTCTCTTTAAGATAAAAAAGGGTGTTAGAAAAAAGCAACCAAATATACTGATACAGTAATAGCAATCCTTTTCTTTTGCACATTTTGATTGTCAGAAACTAATGAGAAACAAAATATATCCATAATCCTTAAAGGTTCCAAATCACATTAAGCCTGATGCAAATTAGCTTAAAAAAGGATTGGATATTTAATGGTATCCATTGTAATAATGAGAAAAGACATGAAGCAAAGTGGAAACAGGCAGTTACTCTATTACATTTAACAAGCAGGACGTATGAATTATTAAATTAATGTAAGTTCCCTGAAGTTGCTAAATAAGAGACTCATTTTTGAAATAATTCTTGTTGCATCTTAAATACATGTTGGACCCTTTTTTTCATTTCTGACAAAATTCATCTTTCCAAAAAAAAAAAAAAAAAAAAAAAAAAAAGCCTAATTTCTAATGTTTTTCAGAAAACTTCCTCTAAAGAAAGACTGAGAGGCTTCTGTTTAGCTTACCAGCTGGCTATCTGTTGTCGGAATGTATTGTAATAAACAAAACCTACTAGTGGTAAAGCACATCTCCATTGGCCTGCTTTCAGAGAGCACAAAAGCAGTCTGAAGTAACTACAGACGCATCTGTGTATTTTATAACATAAGAAGTTACCGCCCAAGGAAAATTTAGAGTTCCATCATTTCAAGAGACCCACAAAAATGAAGTACAGGAAACAGAATGGGAACTGAATATGAACTTTCTCTTTTTCAGTAAAGATTCAATTTCCTAATGTAATGTGCATATAAGTATTTAAATGCTGAGTTTATTTTATTTTAATATATTTCCTCAGTCCTCTAGCCAGCTGTTTTCTCTCATCTGTAGAAAGACCAAATTTGAGTTTCTGTGGAATGCTCAAGATCTGTAGCCTAATTTCAAGGCATAACAGAAAGATATGTCTGATTTGCAATGCAACAGGACTGATCTTATAATTTGTATTGCCTGATTAAAGAGTGCTAATTAAATTTACTAGTTTTTATGACTAGGCAGTACTTGTTGTAAGGAAAAGAAGGGAACAAAAAGAAAATAAACTACAGGAAGTTAATGTAACCCTTCCAGTAAATTGTAAGTCCACTCTCATGCTGTGGTAGTGAAACACCTAGCTTGGTGCTGAGAAATTTAATTCTAGTAAGGCCAGATTGCACATACTTTCCTGGACAATCACATTAAATTGATTAGTACTAAATTAATTTTAAATTTAAATTTAAAGCAGTAAAGTTTGAGTAGTTAAAGACTTCCTATCAGCACTGAACCTGAAAGAGAAATATGAAGCACTGAATGAAGCACTGTTTTACACAAAATGCCTGCATGGTTGTGACAAGATGAACTCAAAGAGGAGGTACTTTGTTTCTGAACTCTCTACAGCAGTGAAGGAGAGTGCCAAGTACAAAAAAGTTGCATTCTTGAGAGGTGATCTGTTGTAAGGAAGAGCCAGTTCCAGTCAAAATAACAGAATTATGTTTATGTAAACATGAGATCAGATCCTCAGCTGGTAAAAAACAGTAATAGCAAGAGCATTAGTAGTAGTAGCTGTACTGTCTCTGCAAAGGATTAACAAAATGAAAGAATATCCCAGACAGACGCAGAACAGAAATACAAAAGAGCTGACCAGCATGAGTACTTTCCTGCTTGAAAAAGCCAACAATTAAAGTGCAAAAGCAAAAAATGAGAATAGGAGCACAGAGGAAATCATGGAAACAATAAGCTGGAGCTGGTCACTGTAACAAGCAGTAGAGACTGTACATACACAGTTTAACCATGGCACATTTTTGTAGGCATTTCTCCAAAAGAAGGTTTTGAGGAATGTTCTGAAGACAAACCATAAAGGCATTACACAGATACTCAAGGTCTTCTGCCTGGCTAGGAAGTACTGGGGTGGAGAATTACAGACATATCCACTTTAATAGACTGATGTTCATTCATATCAAGCACAGACTGACATTAAAGTATAAATGAAGATAAAACTGCTTTCAAAATCAGTGTTGCTCTCCCTCAGTAATTCAGAAAATACTTTCCAATCACAAGACCATGAGTTTTTTTACACAAAATAAATAGATACTTAAGTTTTTTTTGGAAGATGTGATATTTACATGGCTATATCAGAAAACCTGAAGTGCTGTAACGATATAAAATGTTATGGGTCTTTAGGGAAAATTAATTTTCTTTCAAACACCAGACACAGTATTTTTTCTACTAATCTAGTGTAAGAAACAGGTTTCCTACAGATAAGAATATTCTCTGCTAACAAGAAGCTTACAATATTAATTTGGAATTTCAATTGTATTTTTGTGAATCTATCACAGGTCAAAGTAACAGAATCACAGATTATTTTTTTTACATTGGAAGGAGACCTCTTGATATATCATCTAGTCCAACTACCTTACTAAGTGCTTTTTTGCTAGGGTTAGCAAAAGCAGATAGCCCAGGACCATGTCTAGCCACCATTTGAGTATCTGTCCATTGCCTCTTGTCTTGACAGTGAGTATCACTGTCCCCATCTCCCTTGTCCTGGGACGCCCAGAATTGTATGCAGCACTGCAGAGGTCCTGTGCTGCCTGAGGACAGTGTTGAGAAGAATGGAAGGATCACCTCTTTGGAATTGCTGGCAATATTCTTCCTAAGCATTGCCAGCTTCCTAAGCTTCCAATGTGCTGCTGGTAATCTTTGCCAACAACATCACATTGCTGGCTCATGTTCAAGTCTGTGCTCACCAGCACTCACAGGGCTTTTTATGCAACCTGCTTCCCAATGGGTTAGCATTTGACATGATCTGGTGCTTTGGGTTTATTCCTCCCTAATACAAGCTTTGCATTTCCTTTTGTTGACTTTGATGAGATTTTTGTTATCCCAGTCTTCCAGCTTACTGAGGTCCCACTAGATAGCTGCACAACCACCTGGTCTACCAGACACTCCTATATTTCTTTTTTCTTTTTTTTTTTTTTTTTTTTGTATAATCTGTAAACTTGATGACCACCCAGGTCATGAATGAAGGTGTTTGTATTGGTCCCAGTCCCAGTATTGTCCCCTTCTGACTTGCCTCCAGATGAATTTATGCTGGTCACAACCCCCTGGAACCAGCTATTAGGGTAATTTTCAATCCACCTCACTATCCACTATCTATCCTGTATTTTATCACCTTGTCCTTTAGGATATCATGGAAGGACATATCAAAATACTTAAGAAATTTCACATAAACATCCACTGCTCTCTCTTTGTCCACCATGCTAGTCAACTCAATATAGAAGGAAAAGAGGTTGGTGAAACATAATTTCCCATTCATACGTTCATAGAGATTACTCCCTGGTACGCTTCTTTTCCTTCACATGTTTGGAAATAGTTTCCAGAATCTGTTGCTCTACCACCTACCTCAAGCAAGGCTGACTGGTGTGTAGTTCCCTAGGAATTCATTCCTTTCCTTCTTGAAGACAGAATTGATATTTTCTGTCTTCCAGTCTTCAGGAATCTTTCCCAAATGCCAAGAGATTTCACAGATAATCAAGACTGGACTTGCAGTGACAGCTAACAGCTCCCTCAGCACTTGTGGGTACAATCCATTAGGCATCCCTATGCATGTGAGGTTTCTTTAAGTGCTCCCTATTCTGGTCCTCCTGAAGGACCTTACCTGAAGGTAAGTTATTCCTTGTTCCAGACTTTCACTCTGATCTCTGGGGCCTGGGATTCCTGATGTCTGGTCTCAGCAGTAAAGATTGAGATGATGAAGGCATTTAGTACTTCAGCTTTCTGCATGCCATTCAACATCAGTTTCCCTGCCATATTCAGCAACAGGCCAGTATTTTCCTGAGTCTTCCTTTCATTGTAAAATTATATATATATTACAAGTATATTACATATACTTGTAAAATTCATTCTTGTTACCATTCGTATCCCTTATCAGATTCAAATCCAGGTTATCCTTAGTTTTCCAAACTCCATTGATGTAAGTATGGATAGCGAGTATACTCCTCCTTGGTCACTTTGACCCCTTGTCTCTCTTATATGCTTCCTTTTTATGCCTGAGTTCACTTAGAAGCTCACATGCAGGTCTCCCCACAGCTTTTCTTCATCTTCTGCTTATTTAGATGGACCTTCCTTGAGTTAGAAGATGATCCCTGAAAATCAGCCAATGCTTCTTCCTGGGATTTGTCTCACAGGAATCTTCCAAAAAGAGCTCTGAATAAGACAAAGTCTGCCCTTCTGAAACACAGGACTATGGTCGATCTTTTTGCCCTCCTTTCTCCTCATAGAATCATAAACTCCACGATCTCATTGTCACTGCAGCCAAGGCTGCCCCCAGCTTTCACATTCACAAAAGAAGTTCTTCCTTGTTTGTAAGCAGCAGGTACATCAGAGAACCTTTCATTTTTGTCTCCTCAATCACCTGTGACAGTAAGTTATCATTAATGCAGTCTAAAAGGTCTCCAGGATTGCTTGAGCCCTTCAGTGTTGTCCCTCCAGTAGGTATCAGGGTGTATAAAGTTTCTCCTAAATGGCTAGGGCCTGTGAGCATAACACTTCTTCCAGTAGTCAGAAGAAGGCCTTATCTACATCTTTCTGATCAGGAGATCTATAAGCAGATTATGACATCAACCATGTTTTCATGTGACCTGTCCTGCCACACCTTCTTGATCCCTGAGATGTCTATGGTCAAAGAAATTGCACTTCAGTTCGGTTTGATTGGTATGTCCCTCTTATTCCAATCACTCCAGTCCTTGGCTTCCCTACCCCATCCACAACTTCTCTCATTGACAAATTTCTCCCCAGCCTCCAGTCTCAATATAGATGGTTTAAAGCTATCCATATGTTCCATATACATATGTCCATATGTATCCAGATGTTCCTTACTGGTATGCCAAGGCTATTGGGAAAGGTAGATTTGCCACACTAAGTTAAGTGGATCCAATCTCTTCCAATTAGCTACTGACCCTCAAAGAAGTCCCCAGAGTGTATTTTTTTTTCCCACCTATATTTTCAACATAAAATAGATTTCACTGATTTCACATGCTCAGAGGCTGTTTCAAGTCCTCATGTTGTTTTCAGACAATACAAGGTCTTTGGGTTAGTTCATTAAATTTACAAGAGGTATGTGCTTCTCATCAGGTTTCTTATGTAGAATAACTATTTCTCTGTATAATATATTAACTAGCACAACCTTTAGTTTGAAAGCAGATATTGATTCTACAATTACCTCTGTTCTCTCAGTAAACATTCTGAAGATCTCAAGTATTCATTCCCAAACACTTTGTTTCCACTGTGAAAAGATAGTATGCAATTACCATACATAAAGTAAGACCCTCTGGGCAAATCATTTCATCTGTAAACTAGAAGAGATGTTTGATTTAATACCTCATCTTGATATGATGTGATCATTAAGATTATAGAATTCCTATAGACAAACTTAAACAGATACCGAACTCCACATGAAGTTTTATTCACACACATAGCTTCATCCTGTAGATCTAGATGCAAATAAAACTAAGCTTATATCTTTGAACAGCATAGTCACCAATGTTTTCCCATCAGAAATAATTCTATCTAAGCTGGTAAAAGGATTAGGTTTCCTAACATGCCACTTTCTCTCTCTTGTATCTTTACTACAGCTGTGATACTATTTCCAATAATGTCAACTGGATTTTCCCTGCTATTGTAGCAGAAGCAGAAGCAGATCTTAACTAATTACTTCAGGAGCATTTCAAATTCTTATGAACTGCAGCTGAGTGCAGAGTAGGGAGTGATGGAGGGAGTTGTGCCTTTACGAGGCTTTGAAGTGATCTGAAACATAATGGTGGCATACAGAGCATGGAACAGAGTGCTGGGCAGCCGAAGTCCTGGGAAGTTCACGTCTAGTGCACATCCAGGCTTGCCTATCCTGCAATTAAAGACAATTACCAACAAAGTTGTAAAATACTCAGCTGAAGCAATAGTTATGGTATCACTGCAGCAAAATCCAGTCCCCACATTACCACCAGCTCTGAAGCTAGGTAGTATCTATTTAAGCCTAACAGATATTTTAGCCCAATCTTTGAAAGGAATGTAGGTATGCCCACACTATTAAATAGAAGAGCAAATGTTCCTTCTAACCAAGACATAGCAGAAAAACAGAAGTTTTTAGAAATCAGTGCTATCTTGTCATTCAAGTTTATGCTCAGATTTCACCAGGATCTATATTTGTCAATATTTTGATGAAAATGGGTTGTATCTTTTTCAGAGGTAAAGTGCTTGTGAGTGCTTTAAAGAAAATATGTATTTCCAGTCATAAGTGTGGCTGTGTTTTAGTTCAGCTTGAACCCGGTGCTCTTCATCAAAGAGCTGATTTCCTCACAGAATTTGAAAAGCTTTTAAAAAGGATGAGATTGTTTGTCCTGAAAATACACTACAGAATTTGTTAAAGGCACTTGTTTTGCCTGAAAGCCATGCTTTTTTCTCCCACATCCTGTGTCATTCCTTCCTGTCACTGGCTGGGTAAATCAGAAATTCTAGTTAGCAGCAGTCAAAGGCAATGGTAAAAAGAAATTAATGCAGACCTGCAAATCGTGGAGTCATCTTTCTCTTCCCCATGTTATGTTCCCCTTTTTCCTCACTTTTCTCATAGATATCGATCATCTACTTGACAAATGATTACTTGGTATTCATTTTAAAGGTTTTTTTTTAAAGAGTGGAAACAAACTTTTATATTCTGTCAAACTTGACAGTTTTTATGCATATCTATTCCAACATGATACATAGTAATAGCTGCTGGCATCTGAGTAGAAACCATATCTATGAAAGGTTTGTATTTACTCATTTCTTAGTGACATTTACCAACAGGTAAATAAACTATCTGAACTGTGGATAGAAGGAGCAGCTTACTTATAAGCAAACTAACTTATTTATATGTAAAGAGGCCAGTCTACTATAAGATGCCTAGAAGCCAAACACTGCTGAGGGCTGCTTAGTGTGCTTAAGAAAATTAATGGTAGAATGATTGTACATACAATTCAGCAAGAAGTCTCTATTGCTAAGTTCACTTCCCGTTCTAGCTAGATGCTAAAGGTATGCTTAAATAGGCAGGAAATATCACTGTAATGACAGTAAATAAGCCGTTGCCTCTGTAAGCTGCTATCTCTTATGAATGATCTCAGTTTCACCCTGCATAAGTTGTTACAGAAAGATTTGCCGTTGCCTGCAGGCTAGAATATTTGAAACAACCAAAGGGTTAGATTAAGTATGGCACATCCTTCTACCCAGTGGTTTCCAAAGATATTTTATGCAGCCTTCAGAAAAGTATCTCTAGCACTTGAAATGATGTCCAAGTTTGCTTTTTCTCTCACTCTGTGGGTTTCTGACTTCTCTTCAGGTTCTCTGTAGAAGACAGGTTGTTGGCTTTCGTTCTGACCAACTTAAATATGAATCATTTCCCTTGATTTGCCCTTTCTATTCTTACTTTTTTTTTTTTTTTTAATTTTATTTCCATGGACTAGACACTGTATGGGAACCTGCTAAGAGATCTATTTCAGCAATGATTTAAAAAGCACTCACTGAGATACTCAGCTTTTCTATTTTTAGCATGAGAACATTGTATACAAACTTTGTTGCTTTATTTTAGGAACTTTACATTCTGATGTCTGCTTGCAGCTCAGGGACTTTGCCTAAGCCAGTTTTTTCCTCCTGTTCCTAAGCAATTGCTTTAGCTGTCAGCACATTGCCAGCTAGCTAGGACACTAGCTAGCATCTCAGACAGCTTCTTAATGAAAGACCCATGCTGATCTTTCTATTTATGCATTATATCATTGACTGATCTAGGACTCACCCTAGACCTGAAAGGTATAACTGACTTGTTTTAATCAGCTGGAGCTCCCAGCAATAAGCAGATAGCATTCACAGTGCAAAAGCCCTCTGACATGTACATTGCACCATTTTCTCCAAATAAACAGCATACTGCCCCAAACTATATAACTTTATAAATGTAGATTTCTGAAGAAAGGTATTACAAGAAGTATAACCTTTAAGTAGAACCATGTTATCTGCAGACAGACAGGCAGGGGACATACAAGAAGACAGGCATACAGAAGGTATTTTCAGTCTTTAACATTTGGTGGGTAAATTCCACTTGCACCTTCCAAAACAGGGTTAAATTTAGATCTAAAAAGACATCTTTACACCAACGTCAGTATGCTTCTCCCTCATCTCTCTCCCCCTCCCCCCCAAAGCACTTATATATTCATATACTTACATCATTATGATGACGCTAAATTGACTTGATAACTAGATGATTAGTTGACAGTGCTTATTGGCACAGCCAGAAAGGATGCTGTGATTCTGTATTTACATCAGGGTGAGCATCAAGGGAGGATTGAAGCAGAGTAATGAATGTGCAATATGCTTATTTATGGGGCTTCCATTCCACCAAAGCAGCAAGTTACTATCAACTCGAAAAGAAAATTAAAAAAAATCTACAACACAACCTTTCCAAACAATGTTCAGTAGGGTCTTTACTATATTTTGATGTTTCTTTTGTGTGTCTATATGTGCATAATATGCAATTGTAGAATAATATGCATTTATAGAATAGAATCACAGGAATGGAAGGGACCCACAAGGACCAATAAGTCCAACTCCTGACTGTACACAGGACCACCCAAAAACCAAATTATTTGTCTCAGAGCACTGTCCAAACACTTTTTGAACTCCTGCAGGTTCAGTGCCATGACCACTTCCTTGAGGAGCTGGTTCCGGTGCCCAACCACTCTCTGGGTGCAGACCCTTTCCCTAACCCCCAGCCTGACCCTCCCCTGTCCCAGCTCCATGCCGTTCCCTCGGGTCCTGTCACTATCCATAGAGAGCAGAGCTCAGCGCCTGCCTCTCCACTCCCCTCGTGAGGGAGCTGCAGGCCGCCATGAGGCCTCCCCTCAGCCTGCTCTGCTCTGGGCTGAAGAAACCAAGGGACCTCAGCTGCTCCTCATGCATCTTGACCTCCAGACCTTTCACCATCTTTGTTGTCCCCCTTTGTATGCTCTCTAATATTTATATATCCTTATATTGCGGTGCCCAAACCTACACAATTTACTCGAGCTGAGGCCACACTCTGCAGAGCAGGGTGGAACAATCACTTCCCTTGGCCAGTCAGCAATGCTGTGCTTGATGCAACCCAGGGCAGAGTTGGCTCTTTTGGCTTCCAGGGCAAGCTGCTTGCTCATGTTCAACTTGCTGTTGACCAAAACCCCCAGCTTCCTTTTGTGGAGCTGCTCTCCATCCTCTCATCTCCCAGTCTGTACATATATCCAAGATGGCTCCATCCCAAGTTCAGAATCCAGCACTTGCTCTTGTTAAATTTCATACAGTTGGTGATTTCCCAGCCTTCTAGTCTCTCAAGATCTCTCTGCAAGGCCTTTCTACCCTTGACAGAATTAACAGCTCCTCCTGATTTAGTATCAAACACAGACTTATTCAGCATACCTTCAGCTCCTGCATCCAAGTCATTTATCAAAACATTAACAAGAAATTATACTATATATGTCACACCTGTTTAGTTGGATCATTTCAGGCAAGTGCTTTTTGTTTTGTTTTGTTTTGTTCTGTTTTGTTTTTCCCAGAAGATTTCCTTGTTAACAATCATCTTGCTAATTCATGAAAAAACAGTTTTTATGTAATAAATAACAATTTACTTGAGACTGTATGTATACTTGCTTTAAATTGTACTTTGTATTTCTTACAATAAATGAGTCATCAAATATTAGCAAAAATATTCCCCCCAATTTCTTATCTTCTGCAGACTTATTTAGTACGTGTTGGAGTCCTGCATCCAGACCATTCGTAAAAACATTGAAGAGAACTAGTTCGAAAATGGATCCCTGGGGAACCCCAATAGTGGCTGACCAGCAGCCTGTTGTAACCCCATTAATGATAACCCTTAGAGCCTGATCCATCAGCCAAATGTTCACCCATCATTTTATGTTTTTGTCTAGCTGTATGCTGAGCATTTTGTCCAGAAGGATACTATGAGAAAGAGTATCAAAAGCTCCAAAAATTACACCATTTGGCTTCCCTTCATCAACTACATGGGTCATAAAAGGAAATTAAATTTGTTAAGCGGGACTTTCCCTTCATGAATCCATGTCAGCTACGACCAATGACAGTATTATCTTTCAAGTATTTTTTAGTAACTCCCAGAATAATGTTCCTTATATTTTTACCAGGCACTGAAGTGAGACTGACAGGCCTGTAATTACCAGGGTCTTCTTTCTTGCCCTTCTTGAAAACGGGGACAATGTTTGCCAGCTTCTTGTCAAGCTTTCTGTTTGCCAGCTTCCTGGACTTCTTCAGATTCCCAAGACTACTGAATAATAATTGAGAGAGGTCATGTGATATCAGCCAGCTCTTTCAGTGCCCTAAGAGGAATTCCATCTGACCCCATAGACTTAAGTGTGTCTAGCTGGAGCATCAAATCCTGCACAAGTTCACAGCTGGCAGAGAGCTTAACATTTCTGAAGTCACAACGCTCCAAATCAGGACCCTGGAGGTCCCAGGGCCCATCATCAGTGTTGAAGACAGAGACAAAGAAGACATTAACCATTTTTGCTCTGTTTATGATCTTATTTGTGAGGTGCAGGTGGCCATCTTCATGCACTGGTCCCAACCACCAATTTCTGGACCAATATGGACCAACCACATTTCTGGACCAATGTTTTCTGTCTCAACGTTTTCTCTGGTCTGTGGCATAAAGACCACAGAGACAACAGGGTTCTTTAACGATCGGTAACTGCTACTACTTTATTGAGGGCATAACTTCAACTCTCTACTGATAACATGACATCAACTAACTTTACTGAGGACAGGCAGTACTTTTCCACTAACTGTTCGTTGGTCAACAACTTTGCCCGGCAACAGCAAACACCCAGCAACTTCCATGTCTTTACAACTGGAGAACAAGCAGTCTGAGACAGCAAGGCATCTCATGAATCACCTTTCTTTGTTCCTTCTAAACTCTTTACATTTCTCATGGCCTCATCATTAAGAGTCCAATGCTATCACCAACAAGGGAGCTTGTTGACCCCCATGGCTATACTCCCACACTGGTCCTCCTTTCTGTTAACATATTTTATAAAGCCCTTTTTATTGCCACAGTACTGGCCAGCTCCAACTCTAATTGAGCCTTGGACACATGAATTTTCTCCCTACAACAGAAAACAGCATCTCTTTAGTCCTTCCATGTTGCCTGATCTTACTTCCAGTGTCCATACACTTTCCTTTTCCACCTAAGCTCTAGAAGAAGATCCCTACTTAGCCAAGCATGCTTTTTGTTCCACTTGCCTAAATCCCAACATTTTGGAATTGCCTGTTACTGTGATTTTAAGAAACAGTACTTAAAAAGTGACCAGCACTGATGGACCTCAATACCTTCAAAAGCAGTTTTGCAGGGGACCTTACTAATTAGTTCTCTGAGCAGCCTGAAGTCTGCCCTCCCCATATTCAGGGTTGAAGTTTTGGTAGCAACTTCCCTTTTATCACCAAACATTTTAAATTTGACTGCTTCATGGTCATTATGGCCAAGATGTTTGGCCATCTCTGAGAACAAGCAAGAAATCCAGAAGATCCCCTTTTTCTAGTCATCTCCCTCAGTAATTGTATCAAGACATTATCACCAAGGTGTTCTAGGAGTCTCCTGGACCTGCTTGTGTCAGCTGTGTGGTATTCACAGTTTATGTCTGGCAAACTGAAGTCACCTACAAGGACAAGGGTGGCTGATTTAGAAGTATCTCTTAGTTTCTCAAGTTTCACTTGTGCCAATGATGTCACAGCTCTGGTACTAAGCCAAGGATTCTAGCGCCTCTTGTTTATTGCTTGTACTGTGTGTACTGGTGTAGAAACATTTCAAATCTGTGTGTTCTCAGCACCTGCTGGATCAGACCGAAGGACCTCAACAACAGACAGCCCCTCAAATTTTAGTATGCTGTCCCATGGCTTATCAGTGGCAAGCCTGTTTTTATCCTTTACCACCTTCAAATCTAATTTAAAGCTCTTATAAAATCACTTTTCTCGCTCTGTTTCTTCATATCTATCTTTGGAGAAAGTTTCTTTGTTTCTCTTCATCATGTTTATGCTTATGGTTCACCACAACTGTGTATGTCAGTTTTTCTGTATACTTTACAGCAATTTACAACAAGAACTCTTCTGGTTTATTTATTTATTTATTTTCCTTGCTTTAACAGTAGTTTCACTTGAATATGTTGAAAGTTCTGCCTCTCCAGTAACATCAGTATTAACACCGGGTCTTGAACTAACCTTCTGTATCTGAACTGAAACTCAGACCTCTCTTCTTTAGACACTCCAGAATGTTTGTTTGTTTTGTTTTGTTTTCTCATTACACTACATGAACCAAATAGAAAAAATCTTGTACAGCTTCCCAGGTGAAATGTTGCCCCTCTGCAGTTAGTCTGATCACTGACTTCAGTGACCCTGGGATTCCACACAGGTTTTTTAATGCTGGAGCTTGAACTCACACTTAAATTGTAAACATTTGTGTTTTCGCCAGGGGTTGAAAATGAAGTGCTGAGCTGACAGCATTTTATGGCTACAGAAACATTCAGAGGATCTTACAAATTTTCATTTGGCTTCGGAAATATAAAAAATACCAGTCTATTCAAAAGAGGAATCTATACTTCTTTGAACCAGGACTTTTGAGTTGGCAAAAGTGATCAAGCAAACCAGTACTCATAACATAGTTTTATATGTATATATATTTACCTAATTACATAATACCATGAGTACATTTGAATGCAAGTATGGTGGGTTGGCCTTAGATTGCAGCAAAACTTTCACACAGCTGTCTGTTACCCCAGTCTCTGCAGAACAGGTGTTGGAAAGAATACAGAGAATGCAAGAGCAAGACTCCCTGGTCAAAATAGAGACCAGGAGATCACCTATCAGTTATTGACACAAGCAGAACATCAGAGAATTTAACAAAATTTATCACCAATTAATATTAATATTTAAGTACCAATTCAGATATTGAGATACAAAACCAGAAAAGAGCAAACATACACACACACACAGAACACACACACACACACACACACACTGAAGATGCTGGCAGGGCTGATCCCACAGCTGGCATCAGTATGGGCACTGTCTGAAGCAGTCCCAATCCCCTCCTGCCCTGGATCAAGCAGAGCCAGCAGGCCCTGGTGCAGGCCCACAGGCAATGTCCACAGGCCACTAGCACATGCACATCGGCCTCCCTCAGCCCCAGCACAGCCCCTCTGTCTTCCCAGCACCCCTGCCAGCACCCCAGCCTCTTACCTACTTGTGAGGCCCCTGCTTGCCAGCTGCTCATGCTCAGGGCTGGCGTCATACACCAGCACCTATGCACTCAACCCATTGGCACCCACACTTCCAGACCTCAGCACAGGTTCCCTGGCTGCCATATGTCCCAGCCCAGCCCCAGGCCCTGCCTTCCTGGCTGGGCCTGCTCACAGTTTGCCAGCATACACATAGGTACCCCCAGCATGCCCTGAAGTGGGCAGAGGCAGGTGCTGTCCCCAGAGCTGGCACTGGGCCCAGGAGCAGTGATCCCTTGTCCTGACCCAGCTACCAGTACAGAACCCTGGCCCCGTAGCTGGTCTGGGGACACACACCATTCCCATCCCAGGGGCTGAGAGTTACAGACTTCACACACACACCATAGTAGCTGGTGCTAAGACCCCATGGGATCTAATCACTGGCACCACAGTCCAGGTTGTCCATTACGGATTGGCTCCAGACTCTGGCACCCTTCCCTTCACACTGGTCCCCAGGAGTTGGTGATGAATCCCTGTTGCTCACAGACAAACAAGACAGCGACAACATGGAGAAGATGGGTAAGAAAAGATTTTTTAAGATAGATCAAGGCCATTTTTCACACAAAGTACCTTTCTGGTTTATCCCCCTTTCTGACAGCCCCCGGTCTGTACCTCACTGCTCTCCCTCCGCTACACGTCCCACAAGGATTTGCAGAGCTCTGCCCATCCTTGCACCCCTCACAGCCCAGGGCCCTGGTTCACAGCTGTACCATCTGTGCCAAGCCAGGGCTGATCTTTGTGGAAGCAGCTCCTGTAGTTTCTCCATAGCCCATCAGGCAGTGTGACTGGGACAATTGTTTTTGTCATTGTCTCTGTGATTGTTTTGTCATGTCTGTGTCTCTGTATATTCTTAATTTGGCTTCCCTTTTCCCCTTAGTTTCCCAACAGACCAGGTTCCCAATCAGATGGAGCCTTGATGGAGCAAGCCTTCTCACCCTATCCTATGTCCTATCATGGGAGGACAAGCAGGTTTGATTCCCATCATTTCCACCCTTATTTTTCATCAGTCAGGTTTGTGTCCCTGTGTGTTCTCATTTATGGCTTCCTCCCTTTCTTATTTCTCATTGCATTGAAAATAGTGCTGGACAAGATACCTGTAAAGGAACAGACACTCTCCCTCCACATACATTCACACACTTCAGAAAGGTCACAAGTAGTGAAGTGCTTTGTTGAAGTGCAATCAAGATGCAGTGGCTTCTCTCTGCCGCTTCTTTCTTCTTAGGCTTTTCCTCTGCTCCTGAACAGGTCCTCAGAGAGCTTCAGTCTTTTTAGGAGGTGTCTGTTCTGTCACCACTGAGCATCTTTTCTCCTCTGGCCTTGCTTTCTCCCTCCCTCTGCCATTTTTCACACTGTTTTTCCCTCCTCCTCTGACTGTCAGACATTTTCTTCCTTTTCTTAAATCCTTTTCCTTGAGATGCTGCCATTTTGTCTGCTGGACCAGGCTGTGCCTTACAGCAGGGCCATGGCTGTCTGGCACAGGGCAGCCCAGCCTCTCCTCATAGAGGAGCCAAGCAGCCTACTGCCACTGCCACGGCACTTGCACCCAGTACAATAAGCCTGAAAGTTTGGAAATGATCTTGATTTGAGAATATTGCGTCTTTCATATTTTTTTTAAAGAAAGGATGACTATATATATATATATATATATATATATATATATATATATATATATATATTATTTTTTTTCCCTCAAAATGCTACAAGTATTGTCTTGTACTTCCCTCAGGCTTCTTATTTCATGTCTTTGTGGGGAACAGATTTTTTATTTTTCTTCCCCCTGAGTTTGTGTAACAACTAGTGTAAAGTAGCTATAGTAGAAAACCAGTAGCTGCTATCACAGTGCAAAATGGCTCTCCTAACACCAGTAATATGGATCCCTCTAGTTCCTAAGGCACAATAGACTTCTTCCCATCCTACAGAACACATAATCTAAAAAAAGCTTAAGCTGAAAAGAGGCCTTTGTAAGTAAGTGGAGGAATAAAATCTTTCTTGGAAGGTAGCTTGTACCTGTCATCCTCAACACTTCACAGGGAAAGAGATGTGGCCAACCACAAATACAAATGTAGAGCCTAAGGAAAAAGTGTTGCAGTCTTTCTAGCAGTCCTTAGATGATGTATATTCACTAAAGAGCTATAAGCATGAAGGAGGGAAAACAAATAAATAAATATAAATAAATAAATTAAAAAATGTATAAAAGAAGAACATCAGCAACAACAACAAAAACAGAGAAAGCAACCTGACAGCAAAGCACAGAGGCAGGGCTAAGATTTAGATGCCAGCTCCAATTACCACCAAGCCCAGTGAAACCAATACAGAAAAGTATATGCAACAATCTGTAAAGTGTGGTAAATTTTAAGCAAAGTGACACTACCTCATCAACATTAAGAGTCAAGCAGTTTTCCAGGGAGGTATCCCCAGTGTCTATTCGTATTTAATTAGTACCCTCTCTCCAGTGTTTCTTTTATAAATCAGAGACTAATCACTTGCATGGATTCATTTTCTAACATTACTCACTTGAGTCACTTTCAAATTGTTTCAGACTTTTGACTTGTTCCTTTATTTTTTCCTTCCAGCTTGGAACACAAAAAAGTGACCAATTAGTTTCACATTCTGGAGAAAAAAAAAAAAAAATGGAATCTGAAAACCTCTGTGCCACCAGCCTGCAGCAAATTTGAACTGTTGAATTATATCAGACGATTTTAAATTTGAAGAAGTGCCATACCCTTGACCAAAGCAGCATGAATGGCTCTGCTAGAATTGCAAATGATTTTATGTACATTGGTAGTAAGACACTGTTGATATCACAATGTAAAAAGTGTATATAAAATAGTGACTAACTTGTTGCTGTTGTCAGTCAAGTTTGTTTGTGGGTTACAATGAGAACAGAGTTTAGATATGTAATACTCCTGTAAAAAGGCAACATGGCAACAAGGCAACATGTTGTATAAAGTACTACATAGAAAAGGAAAGCGATCTATAATAAAAATTGCCTGAAACTATTAAACAAACATCAGCAAACTGTAAAGTGTGTAAGAATAAAATGACAAATCACTTTCATCAGAGCTTGTAGTTAGTATTTTTGGATTCAGACATAATGGGAGGTAATGTACTAGATTTATATAATGCCATTTATTAAGGCTCTCATTTTCCTATCGCCTGTACAATCTTACAACACTATGTCATATTTCACAATAGTTGTTTTAAACTCTCAGGCTTTTATTTAAAATAACAATGCAAGTTGCAACTTAATTATAAATCCACGAATAATGACATTCAATACCTCTGCAGGATTCCCTTAGAACAAAAGGGACAATCCAAGATCTATAGATCATCTGAAATGTTTTATGTTATGGATTGTCACTGCTGTGATATTAAAGGAGACAGGTCATGCCTGACCTACTGTTGATATAACTATAGACTGGTAAAAAATTTTTGAAGTGTCTCACAACCTTCCATCATTCAAGAATAGTTGAGGACAGACGTTTTCCATCAAACTGATACTATTTTCACACCACTTTCATTAAACTGTCATTTTTAAAACTACTTCAATTTAAGACCCCTTTCTGCTTTGTTAGTTTTAATGTATCTCTCTGTACTTTATATGACAGCAGAGGTTGCCTTTGTTCTTGGCTAGTGTAAATTTGCAAGAAATCAGGGCATACATACACAATTACCTACATCAAGTCCAAATGTGATAATACAGTAGCAAATTGGCTTGGGGCAAGAACAGTCTTAAGAATTTATATTTTTATGGTCCGTTTTGAAAACTTTTGTAATTATTAAGGCAGTACAAAATAAGACGTTTCTGTGACTTTGTTTTGAAAGAATCAGTAAATTTGATATACTAATGTTGTGAAACATATTGTTCACTGAACACAGAAAATGGATGCTTCAGCTTGTCCCAAACGGACATAAACTAAGATTCAAGAGCAACAAAGAGCAAACACAGCAAATAAACTGCATAATTGAATTAAATGATCCTTTAGAAAAGCACAGGAATTTTAATTCTACCATTTGCAAAATTTCTGGATGTAATTTTTTCTTCCAGAAATTCCATTCTTGTTTTTCTTGGCCTCAGAAATTTTGTCTTCTTGAAAAATGTTGCCCTGAGGTTGCTATGAACTTATAAGGACAATAAAATACATGCTTCATAAGAAAAAGGTTTTTTTTTTTTTTGGAAGTTGCGCTACAGTACAAAGGATGGGGGGGGGGGAGGGGGAGAAAAAAAAAAAGAAAAAAAAAGTTTAATATTAGAAAACTTTTTTTTTTTTTTTTTAATGAAAAAAGAGTAATTTGAAGAAAATTCTGTGGCCTTGGAAGATTTCAATCTGTTGTTTTTGTGTTCTAGGGGATGTGGCAAAAATGTTAGTTCCTTGCTGAAAGCTGCCTGCCTGTGCATAATGTATATGTGAACAAAGAGAAAGGTGATGAGAAGAATGGAGCTCAGAGGTACAGTGGGACAGTGTTGCCCTCCTAACAGATAAACTGAGGCAAAGCTGGTGGAGAAACTGATAGCTCCTCTTCCAAGCTGCTTCTAACAAAGAGCCACATGCTGTATCAACATACCAATGCTAGCAGGTCACACACACTGTAGCAAATATTGTGTCTTGTAGTAGTACAGGAGCAACAGCCACAAAGTACTGAGGACTGAATAGTTCCCTAATACACATCAACCAACTTCTGTGCATTTGTTTTTAAAACCATGTTTGAATAACTACAATATTCATCTATTGTCACATGTATTGAGAGCTGATTAAAGGACTGTAGATTACTTTTATTATTAATTGGTCACTGATCCTCTAGGTCAATTTTCTTCAATATTGTCACATAGATTAGGAAGAGGAAAAAAAAAAAAAAAAAAGGGTTGGGAACATATGAATTGAAAATGAATTATGAATTTTTCAACTATTATATTTTACTAAAGCCCATAATCTCCTTCACTCTGCAGAACTATGAGTTGCTGGGACCCTTCTCCCATTTGTAGACTTACAGTTTTTAGGCTTACATATTTGGACAAATTGTCTTGCACAGATTTTGCAAATTCTCTTTATGTCTGTGCAACCTTAGCCAAACATAATATCCTAGTGTACCATAGTCCAGAAAACACTTATCCACAGGAATTGTTTCTTTATCTTTTATTTTTCAGATTATTTTTTTTTCCAGTAGCTTAAGAACCAGTGTATTCTGTAATATTCATGCAGAGTGTATTTATTAAATCTTCTGTATAATTACAAAAAAAAAAAATCTTTCATACAAAAAGAAGGAAAACTTGATTTTAAACTTTTTTTTTTTTTTAAAGGATAAACGTTAATTGTGTTTCTCGCCTCTTGAGTGAATACAATACATAATTTTTGATTGCTAAGTATTCTTGTGTTTCAAGACTGCTTTAGTTTGATTTTTAATATATATCCTTATTTTGAATTTAATTTTTCTCCCCTTCTTTAAGTTGAAATACTGTGATACAATTCAATTTTGCAGAAAGTTTTCACATTCAGTCTTTCTTCCCACTGCAGCCTTTTTATCAACATTTTCAGTTCTTCTTTGAGCACATTCAATTACACTATATGGGGCTTACCTAATATCAGATCCTTTATGCTGCAACAGAGAGACTTTAATATATGAGGTTATAAAACTCGATAATTTTCTTTACACAGCATTTCTTTCATTCCACACTATATAAGTTTCACTGATGGCCATAATTTGAAAACTAACTTATTGTTACCATTCTTAACACCCACAATTATTTCAGAATTTTGCAATGTTACATTCCATAGTTTAGAACAAATGAAGTAAGATTCATTTCTCACACTGCAGTTCATCCACGCACAATGATACCTACCCTGATAGTTACACTAGCTGTAAGCATTGAAATAACAAAAAAAAAAAAAAAAAAAAAAACACTTTTCAATTCTTGACCTTTTCTTTTATTTTCCCTAGGAATTTTGAAAACTGACAACAGTATTCACTTATTTTGTGTATGATAGTTTTATTACTGCTGCTTGAGGTAGTCTGTGTTACAAATGGGACTGTAGCTTCTACATTGCAGCAAATACAGATCAGCTGATTTGTTCAGACATCTGGTGATCATCTTCATCTATATGGTGTCTGAGAACAAACAGGGAATCCTCTACATTCCCATGTTAATAAAAATGATCAGAGAGATCCATTTTACAAGAGCAGTAAAATAAAGGTCTTGCTTTTCTGTGGAGAAGAGTAGTAAATAAGGAGGAGCTGAGAAAATACATCTGAGTCATTTGGCTGACATATATACTATTCTTTCTTTAATTACTGTGAATTTGCTTCACTCAAAGCCTGTGCAGGACATGATTTGGGCAGGCACCTTGCCAGATTCTGAGGGCAGCATGCTTTTTACTGAGTTCCTGCTCCCTGATCATGTTGCTAAAATGCTGCTGCCACCTGAGCCTTGCATGTCACATTCATTTCTCAGCTCTGTATTTCATTATATCTTGGAAGGGCACAAGACTCCACATCATACAGAGATATTTCACAGAATCACAGAACGATTTGGATTGGAAGGGACCTTCAAGATTAGCTAATTCCACCGTCCCCTTGCCATGGGGACTAGGCTGCTAGGTTGCTCCCACTAGACTAGGTTGCTCAAAGCTGCATCCAAACTGACCTTGAACAATTCCAGGGATGGGCATCCTCAGCTTCTCTGGGAAACCTGGTTCAGTAGCTCTTCAACTCCTTACTAAAGAATTTAATCCTAAGCCTACATTTATATATATATATATTTTTAATTTTAATACCATTCGTGCTTGTCCTATCACTACACCCTCTGATAAAGTGTCCCTCCTCAGCTTTCCTGTAGGCCCTCTTTAGCTACTGGAAGACCCCTATAATCTTTCTCATGTCTTCTCTAGTCTAAATAACCTCAGCTTTCTCAGTCTTCATATGGGAAGTGCTTTAGCCCTCCAACACTCAATGCACTACAGAAAAGTCAGCCTGGCTGGGAACTTAAAGAGCAGTGTGTTGTTGAGTGGTGGCATTGGCAGAGGAACCTTGTGAGCCATGGAGATGAAGGGTTAGATTTTGGACCACATATTTTGGAAAGAGATTAGAGAAATACATACTTTTTAGAAGTATGACATTTCTGTCAGTCTTCACCATATATTAGAAAGAAAGCTAGTCAATATGAATTTAAATAACAGTATATTTAAAGAAAATAAATTCTGAAATTCTGTAATAAGTGGTGCATGGTAAAATAGATAAAACTTAAGACAGGACAAATGAGACTTGATTTTCAACATCTGGCCATGGCTAAAATGTTTAATGAGGGTCTGCATTTAGTATATTTATTCACTTTGTTTTCCAGCAGACATAACTTAATTTGAAGAAACCACCAAATTTCACTTTTCATTTATATGTCTCTCTTAATAAGATTCTGTAATTAACCAATTGAAATTTTGGAAGAATTAAAAGAAAGGTGATTTGAGATACATGCAAATTCCCATTTTTCTTTCACTTAACACATCATTCTATTTTACTGTTTATTTCTTAACATGGATGCCAAATCAGTCATCCCAGAGAGGTGCATCCTACTAGCATACAATGCTGTATAATGAATGTAATGCTTCTTTTCTAGCTTAAAATATTTTGAATTATATTTTTTCTGTATACTGATTAAGACAGGAAAAAACAACAACAACAATAACAACAAAAACTTCTTAGTACCTCCTACTAAATGAAATCGATTAAAGCCTTCAGTCTACTGTGTATTTTAGAATATATAAATGTTTAGTTGTCATCATTCAGGTGTATACATTCTTTGTGTAAACGCTGACAAGTATACCATGAGTTACCATCTGAATTAAATATTACTCTTTATTTATCTCATCCTTATCAGTTTGCTCTTTTACTTCACAAACAGGCTGACTTTCTCTTACAGCTACATAATATAAAGGATTTGTCTTTTTCTTTAACATTTCATTATCCCAAGAACAAAGTAATCGAAAACAAGAAAGAAGGACTGAAAACCTGTAAGCACAGATATTCCTAAACATATTTAATTGGGTAATAAAGGAAAAATTTAACAAAGTGCTAATGGTAGCAGGGCTAGGAAGAAGTACTTCTGGGAAAAGGTGGGTGTGAGAAGTCACACATATTGTGCCTTCTGCATGTGAGTTTCTCCAACTGGGATGCCGTGTCCTGCAGTCTGATGTGTTCAATTATATTGAACTGGAAAGCTGAATTACAGGCAGATTTGCTGCTGCCCATTGTCACGGCTGAAGTTCTGAAACAGATTTTAAAGTTCTACCTGGTCCTGGAAAAAGACACCTTAGTATGCTTTAAAGAAAGTTTTTGACTACCTTTCAGCGGTGACTCTAAAGACTTTTCATTGCTGTTAGTTATTGCTGCAAGAGAAGGAAAAAATAATAATAATAATCTTCAGTCTTGGCATTTAGAAAGTTAGGACCTTCAGAAAGGACCTTTAGAAAGTATGACCTTCAGTTAACAATGCATATGGTAGTGCTATTTTTAACTTAACTTGCAAGGGTTTTGCAGAGAACATAATTAAGTGCACAGCCATTAAAAATCGAATCCTTACCAAGAGTTACCTCACACTCTCACATGAAATGCAGAAATCCTAGCTGTGGGTTAGCTAGATGAACCAGATGATTTGTGGGTAGGTGGATATTTCAGATAGCATTTGTGTTAATAGATGGTGTTAAAGGTTGACTCCTACCACTAATACCAGTGCCAATACTAAAATTAATGGCAGAATATAACGACAGAAAGCTTATAACTTCTATTTCATCTCAAAAAAAAAAAAAAAAAAAAAAAAGATTATGTTATCCATTACATAGATTAAATCTGGGAGTATAGAAGGTCCTTAATTAACTGATTAAGGACAATTAACTGATATTTCAATTTACAACATCCTTTTCCTTTTAGTGCAGCTGACTTCTTAGGTAAAAGCAGAATCCCATATGAAAAGAAAATGAAAAAAGTTCAGATCAATATAGAGGCATTGAATAAAAAATGGATAAAATAATATTTTTATGATCAACAAATACATTTGAAAAGACCTAAGATTCTGAATTCTATTTAGTTTGCTTTCACATAAACTGATCCAAAGGAAAAACATTTCTAAGTGCCCATTTTGCATTCAAAATAAGGTGAATGGAGAGACAGACAGTCAGATACACTTGAACTACAACCAAATTAACATCCTCAGAAAAAAAGGAAAATATAATGTTTTCTAAAACTGTAAGTCTTTAGAAAAGAGGCAAACCTTTCCAAATAATTCAGGAACTTTCTAAATACTTTGGGGAAAATAATAATAATAATAATAATAATAATAATAATAATAATAATAATAATAAAGACACATGTCTACAATGCCAAAGAGAACAAAGAGTTCTGCAGCACTCTAGAGAGAGGAAGCCACCCATTGAGGGCATTCTGTGCTTATGTATATAAACAGCTACCTTACAGACTTTCAGTTGTGTGCAAAATTGTACTTCTCTCCCATTTTAATCAATCAGTTAGAAACTTGAATTCTGTCAAACATTTTTTATATTTGCCATCAGCTTTCGAAAGGTGACCCTAGAGTTGGGTTTGATTTGGTTTGGTTTGGTTTTCCTAGAGAAGATTAAGCCTATAACATCTCTCTGTTTTCCAAATCCTGAAACCACCAGAAAATCTAATAGACAACATTGCCTGAAGTCCAGTCAGCTTTCCCTGAGTAGGATTAATAGGACACTTCTCCATAACTTGTAAATCCCTTATAACTGGGAGAAATTAATGAGAACAAAAAATTACCTTCTTTTAATTTCTGTTTGAGGTAACTCTTAATCCTCTTTGAATCACTGGAAATTTGAAGATTTGCAGAAAGCTGGTTTTTAAAGTCCACTCATCAGTCACAGATATCTTGCTATCAGCATGACAGTGTTAACCACACTAAATAAATAACTCTGAAAGACAGCATTACTGTGTCCACTCAGACCCTAATACTGAGAACAAAGTGCAGTGGGAGGCCTATCATTGCATGAAGCTATGTAGTACCAATATGTACACACTCCCTCCTCATTAGTCCCTTTTCTGGTGTCAAGGTTAAAAAGTATGTGATCTTTCATAGGTCGTGCATGTAACTTCTGAAATAAATTAAGAAAAATGGATTTATTCAAAGCAATAAACAAGTAGCCAGTAAAAAGAATCAGTTGGCCAAACTATAATTTTCCATTCAACACTAAGACCTATACAGAAAGATACAGAAATCAATTATTTGCAAGCAGCTCTGTAGGAAACCAATTTTTTTTTAAATTACAGAATTAGAATTACAGAATCACTGCTGGCGGTGGAGGGGGGGCAGGGAGAGAGAGGAGTGGTTGGAAGGGACCTCTGAAGATCATCTAATCCAACCCCCCTGCTGAGCAGGATCACCTAGAGCACATTGAGCAGGATGGCATCTGGACAGGTTTTTAATATCTCTAAAGAAGGAGACTCCAGAAACTCTCTGGGCAACCTGTTCCAGTGTTCTGGCACGGTCACAGTAAAGTGCCCCCACATATTCAGATGGAACCTCCTATGCTTCAATCTGTACCCATTGCCTCTCATCCTGTCACTGGCAGCTCCATCCTCTTGACACCTTCCCCTCAGATATTTATATACATTGATGAGGTCTCCCCTCAGTCTTCTCTTTTCCAAGCTAAACTGGCTGAGTTCTCTCAGCCTGTCCTTGTACGACAGGTCCTCCAGTTCTCTAATAATCTTAGTAGTCCTCCTCTGAACTCACTCCAGTAGTTCTATGTCCCTATTGTACTGGTGAGCCCAGAACTTGACACAATACTCAAGGTGTGGCCTCACCAGGGCTGAGTATAGGGGGAGGATCACCTCCCTTTACCTGCTGGCAACAATCTTCTGAGTGCATCCCAGGATACCATTGGATTTCTTGGCCACAAGGGCACATTGCTGAATCATGGTCAGCCTGCTGTCTACCAGAACTCCCAGGTCTCTCTCTTCAGAGCTGCACTCCAGCCCCCAGTCTGTACTGGTGCTTGGGGTTATTCCTCCCTAGGTGCAGGACCCTGCACTAGCCCTTGTTGAACTTCATGAGGTTCCTCTCAGACCAACCCTCCAGCCTGTCCAGGTCCCTCTGAATGGCAGCACAGCCCTCTGGGGTATCAGCCACTCCTCCCAGCTTTGTGTCATCAGCAGCCATGTTGAGGGCAAACTTTAGCATGACTTTGCATTGTCACAATGCTGATCAAAAAACTTTGGATATTGTCTGTCCCTGAGCAAAAATTTAAAGAACAAGAACTTTCCTGCCCATGAAAAATACTTCCAGCCTCACTTTCAAATCAGAAATATTTGCAACACATTAAAGCAGCCAGACTGAACTATACCCTAAATCTTTTCCTGACCGATTGTGCTAAACCCTGTATATGTTGATAATACAGATATGGTTTTGACAGAAAACCATCATTTTGGAGAGATTTTGTCAATTGAAATAATATATCATAAAATTTAAGCCATTTTGAGGCAAACTGTCCCAAATTTTAGAAGAAATAGTCACATAATTCTTCATATAAGGAAGGGCTGAGATTGCTGGTAATGTCTTCATCCTGGAGAAGGGAGGGCTTCTGGTTCTTAGCAATGGAGTGCAAATACTTGATAAGAGAGAATGAAGAAGGAGCCACCATCACATGTCAGTGATACCCAGTGACAGGATAAGAGGCAATGGACACCAACAGAAACACAGGAGGTAATATTTGAACGTCCAGAAACAGTTCTTTACTGTGAAGATGATCAAACACAGAAACAGGATTTCCAGAGATGCTGTGCAGTCTCCTTTTGTAGATGCAATCAGAACATAACTAGACATGATCCTGGGCAGCTGGCCTTCCCTGAGATGGACAGTGGGAATAGCTGAGGTCAAATGATCCTGACAGTGTAAATGGTTCTGCAATTGGATAACATAGTGACTTCAAGTCTGTAAGGCTGTGCATCTCAAATACATCAAAAATACTGGGCGTGCTCAGTGCATCTATATGCATAAATTCTGACTATCTCAGATTTATTCTATTTCCACATACAAGTATGTGGTGGTTTTACCATGCTAGGCAGCTAAACACCACAACCGCTCTCTCACTCCCCTTCCTTAGATGAGGAGGGAAAGAAGTAAAGTAAAGAACAATTCATTAGCTGAGATAAGGATAATTTAATTAAAGGAAAAAAATAATTATTAAGGAAAGATTATTATTAACTAAAAAATTTAACTAAAGGGAAAAAAAAAAAAGAGAGAAGCGAGGAGAGGAGAGGAGAGGAGAGGAGAGGAGAGGAGAGGAGAGGAGAGGAGAGGAGAGGAGAGGAGAGGAGAGGAGAGGAGAGGAGAGGAGAGGAGAGGAGAGGAGAGGAGAGGAGAGGAGAGGAGAGGAGAGGAGAGGAGAGGAGAGGAGAGGAGAGGAGAGGAGAGGAGAGGAGAGGAGAGGAGAGGAGAGGAGAGGAGAGGAGAGGAGAGGAGAGGAGAGGAGAGGAGAGGAAGAAAAAAAAAAGAAAAGAAAAGAAAAGAAAAGAAAAGAAAAGAAAAGAAAAGAAAAGAAAAGAAAAGAAAAGAAAAGAAAAGAAAAGAAAAGAAAAGAAAAGAAAAGAAAAGAAAAGAAAAGAAAAAAGAAAAGAAAAGAGAAAAGAAAAGAAAAGAAGTTTTCAGAATAGAGTGCAACCAGATTCCAAATACTGTATTTCTCTCAAGAGTTAAAATAAATATATAAATAAATATGTTTTCATAAGTAATGACAGTCTCTGCCTACACTTACTTTAATTTTTCTGTATGCTACAGAAAGAAGAGTTAATTCTGCATCCCATGTAAATATATATATTCATAAATAAGTCATGAGCTGTCTATAACCAAATAAATATTTAAGATTTGACATGCACAGAGTGAATGGTGCTTCTTGACTGACAGAGGGAAAAGTTCTAAAGTCCTACAGTTCTACAAAGCTCAAAAATGGGAAAATTATACCCATATAATTTATGAAACATAGATATTTACAGATACAACATTCATACCAACTTACTTTGCTTAGCAACTTATTTTGTTTACCAGCAGGTGCACTGAGTGCTCAGTTAGATTAAACATCTAATTTCCTTTACATTATCCTCTTACCAATATAAGACACAAATGAGTCTTTAAGATCCCCATCACAAAGAGGCCATTACAATGTTAGTGAACTGTGCATAAAATATGTAACATTCATCATCAGATGGCTTATAAGATTCCTTCAGTATAAAAACACTGGTAGTGAACACTAACTGAAAATAAATTGAGCTTTAATAAGCCTTGGTCATTTCTAGATAATATGCCCCTTTACATCCTTACAACAATATGTATTTGGACTGAGCTTCAGACGTTTTATTCTCATTCCCCTTCTTGACTAAGCACATGGAATGTAGTCTATTTGAAATGATGGTTCAGCAGCTAGTGGAAGCCTTGAGGGACTTAACGGGTTTTATCACCTGGAGGTGAAAGAGCAGCTAGCAAATACTGGTGTTTGACACCAGCTAAAAAGTGAGAGCTTCTGAAAAATAAACTGAGAGCTTTGCACATATACGCAGTCCCTCAGAAACAGATAGAGCAAGCCATGTCCACCTCAGGAAGCTTACTTTTAAGATTAGAAAGGACACGATTCATGGAAGGATTTTCACTGTGTTACTGGACAATGGGTTTTGACCTGAGTGGACAAGAAGCAAGAAAAGCTAGCAGAGTGAACAGTTCATTCAGTGAAACACTTTGGGAAAGGCACAGGATTATTTCTCAAATTTCAGCTGAGAATGTGAATGCTCATAATCATGCCTCGCAAATTTAAGCCAATCCCCGCAAAAAAACTTCAAGTCTGAATGGAGAAAAGGAAAACACAAAGAAGAAATTACTTACTAAAACTCTTGCTCTCTTTGTTTATTACTCTTCTCATTTACATAGGTTAATGAAGAAAGTACTCTTTACATTTTGAGACATATAAATTTGAATAAACAGTTATTTTTCATTAATGCTACATATTTACATATGCTACTTTAGAGGATGGAAATTCCTGGTAGTTAAATGATAGGAAAGTTTCTGTGGACACAGTTTTCAGAAAACAGTATAAGAACAACAGTGAGTAAAAGTTCACAGCCAATAATGGTGCATGTTATTGTGGTATAAATTAAAGTTTGTCTCTCTATCATGTATAGATCAATTCTTAGGGAATAAGAGAAGACACATTAACAGCTTGGTAAAAAGATTAAACTTATCAAAAAGAGTAGACAGGAGTCAAAAACAATAAGACATTTTCATGTATGAGGCTGCACAGAAACAATAATTTTCAAGAAAATCATACAGGATTGTGTTGCATATTTTCTCCAGAATATTCATGTGTAATACAAAAAATGAGTCAGATTTTAAAGAAAAGCATTGATTTTGCTTTGTTTTCTTCTTTTTATTTATTTTGTGTAAGTATAGATTACTAAATTCTTGTAAGACATTGAGAAAATATTAATTTTAATGTAGTATAAAGTAGGCTAATGTATGTGTGTATATGTAAGCAATGTTATATATATATAACATTGTTACATTGTTACATTGTAACATATATATATATGTAACATATATGTATATATGTTATATATATATAACATTGTTATATATATATATTATATATATATATAATATATATATATATATAATATATATATATATTTATATATATATATATGTTATATATATATAACATTGCTTGAAGCATGCTTATTTTCCTAAATAGCACTGTTTGACAAATGCTGATTTCTTAACAATAACTATTTGATGACTAGAGTATGAGCTAAGTGTCCCCAATAGATGTACATTCTGAAGTAGAGAACTTTGCATCCTGCAAGAGCAGCATCTACCAATCTGAATTACATCTCCAGTCTCTTTGCACAAAGAGGGAGAGAGCTTAGCACCCTGAGATGTGGTCCACCACAGACTATTGCACAGGAGGATGAACCATGGGACAGGAGGCAGGCAAGACCATTCAGTCTTCAAATTCCCTAATTGGTCTGTACATATCTTGCCTAAAACCTCCCAGTACCTCAGTAGGGACAAGCTGAGGAGGGATTTGTGGGTCAGGAATTTTGATTGACAAGCTTAATGTGAATGTAAAGCAGGAATTAAACATCTGAATCGTGTTGTGAATGACACTCCATATATGTAAGGAATAAGAGGTGTTAACATTTTATGCAGTGTGGAATAAATGCTTCAAGGTCAAAAATAGCTCTTTGAATATTTGGTCCAATTCATTCAATACAAATAATGAATTTTCAATGTTAGGCACACCATACTTAAGTACATTAAATTTTAATAGTGTTACTTACATGACTTGTTTCCCATCATGAAACAGAATTTTGTCCTCAAGGACAAAATTGAGTGTTACAAACTTTATACAAGTTTTTCGCTCCCCTGAGATGGTAGAGGTATAAATCTCATGATATTTTAGAGGATTTTAAAATGGTTAGTGATTTACATATGGCATCTCTATACAACCACAGAATTATACTTTTCAATTTATTGTAAGAATGGATTACTTTGGTAGAAAGTTCAGTTCTCAGTAAAGCTTTTGTCTTGAGGGCCAGTTAATCTCATATCCTTTCATGCCCTGGTACAATTTTAAGATTGTCACAAGAAGGATAAATTTCATGCCATTTTCTGTTCTCATTACAATCTTCACATTGTTATGAGAATGGATTAATTTTGTTCCATTTTCTGTCCTCATTACAGTCTGTTATGAGAATGGATTAATTTTATGACATTTTCTTCTCTCATTATAATCTTTGTTATGGGAATGAGAATATGTAATGAGATGAGAACATATCAAGCATTAAAGGTCTGTGAGAACCCATGACAGAGACTGCAACAAGAAGAGAAAACGACATCCAATCCATTCTTGTGACAATCTTCAGACTGCAAAGTGAACTCAGGGTAAAATTATATTCACCCATTCAAAAGATTAAGATTGTTGAGAAAATGAGAGCTGGAACAATTATTTTTTTTTTCTGGGGCAGAGGGGGAAAGAGTGGGATGGAACACACCCTGGACATTATATCTAACCTTATGGTATGGTTTTTAAAGTATAGAACTTTAATGGAAAGAGACACAGTAAGACCGTCCAAGTGGCCATATAAAAGAAATACAGTTTTCAAGATTTTTTGTGGAAGCAGTCAGAGTACTCTTACTTATGAAAAGATAATTACCCAATATATCATCCAGATGTCATTCTGGAAAACAGGATTCACAGAGATTTCCCAGGTCAGTAGAAATTCTCCCAAAAGATTCAATAGTCAGGAATTCATATCAAATCCTGTTTTTTCCTATTCATTTAGAAAATAAGTCTTGCATGAAGACTGCAGCAGCTTTTCCTCAGGACCTAATTTGTTGAAACAAATAAAAGAAAACCTCAGAGTTATATAAAACCTAATTTTTTTCATTTCAAAGAGGAAAAAAAAAAAAAAAAAAAAAAAAAAAAACAGCTCTGTTGACCATCTTAATACTTATTTACATGTAATCCAGACAGAAAAATAGTAGAATTTTATGTCAAGGGTTATTTTTTCCAATAGAGTAGAATAGAATTGAATGAAGTAGTTCAATTGGAAAGGACCTACACAATCCAAATACATACATCAGAGATTATCCTTTTCCAAGGCTAACCAAAAGTTAAAGCATATTATTGAGGGCATTATTTGAGTGCCTCTTGAACACTGACAGGCATGGGTCATCAACCACCTTTCTAGAAAGTCTGTCCCAGTGATTGACCACCCTCACGGTAAAGAAATTTTAATATCTAATATCCAGTCTGAACTTCCCCTGGTTCAGTTTTGTGCCGTTCCCATACATCCTGCTAGTAGGTACCAGGAAGAAGAGACCAGCACCTTCCTCTCCACTTCCCCTCCTCAGAAAGTTCTGGAAAGAAAAGAGGTCAGTTCTGAGCCTCCTCTTTGAACTAGACAACCCAAGTAATTCCCTCCTCATAGGAAATACCCTTTTACCAGCTTCATTGCTCTCCTCTGGACTCTTTCAAGGACTTGAAAACTACATTCAACCAACACCATAAAGATTTAGGGCCAGAACTACTAGCAAAACTAAAATAGTTGATCTCCGTAAATCAAATGAAGACTTTTAGAATCACTGGAGATGTACAAATTAAATAAGTATTATTATAATGACTGTCTTAATAGTTTGTGCTACATGGAAAGCAAGTAATAGAATAGAAATAGAAGTAATTGAAGTTTGGCCATTTTGTAAAAAGCCTGCTCTCCTGAGGTGTCTGGTGTCAGATGTAGAATAGATAGAGAGGTTTGTAGACAGGCAGAAGAGCAAATATGTATATATGTATATATGTATATGTGTATATTATATACATATATGATATTTGATATGATATATATAATACAAGTATTTATATATACTATATATATATATATAGTGTGTATCTATCTATCTATCTATATATATATATTCAATTTTCAGCATCAGTGCTGCATCCAAATAGAAATAAGTCTGCAAAAGAAGAGTTCATACTAGAATTCAAATATCATGCCACTAGAAGCACCCCAGTACTGCTGTCAGATAGGATCTCAACTAGGATCAGAGTGGTTGGTGACATTCAACATGGATATGTCTCAGATTTGATGACAGCTTCTGTACTGGTATGTTCCAAGGAAATTTCATTCCCACATCCCCTACATCTGCTCTCAAAAATTAGTCACTTTCTGCTATAGAAAATCTACTGGAAGGGATATTAGCCAGGCTGTATAAATATTAAGACTGACACACTTGACAGTTGTATCACAGTCTCACAAATTTGGAAGCTGTGTTTTGCCGAAACTAATCAATGGCAGTTTCCAATAAAAGGAACAGCAACAGGAATAGAATATAAAAATTGTCATTACCATACAGCCAATTGTGACCAAATAGTAGGCACTGAAGCAATCTTGAGACAAGCAGCAAAAATCATTGTAAAAAGTGGAATCAATTATACAAGAATAAATATTTTAATTAAAGACAAATATTCAGTAACAGTGAAAAACCTGTGCAAAGAAAAACACTAGTTGAACAATAATAAGCTTCACATACTTGTTGCACAACTCTTTTTTTTAAACCTACTTCCTGTTTACACAAAAAATTGTAATCGGTTCACCTTTCTTACCCTACAGGATTCATTGCAAAATTATCACAGAATGTGGTAATTTTATAGTTTACTTTATAGTTAAAAATTTATAGAGATAGAGCTCACTTTATAGTTAAAATTATGACAATTATTTTGTCATGTCATTATGACATTTTGTCATTATGACAATGACAGTTCACAGTACATGCATCAATAGATATGAAAATTAAATTGGAGAAGAATACCTTTAATTGCTATTTTTCCTGATGTATGAGTTAGATGGAAATTTTATAGGACATTTTTTATACAATAAAGCCACAGATTTAGTTCATGAATAGGTCTATATTTTTATTCTGAGGAAGCTTTAACTAGAGATGGTTACTTTGATTGTGTTACGCTAGAGAAATAAAATCAATAATTTGTTACTTGGCACTCTATAAAAATATTCAAATCAAATGCTTTAAGATGATTCAGTTCTTTGCATTAATGTAAGAATTTGAGCTCAGATCCTCAGAAGTATCTGGATATCTAAATCTCCTTGAATTCAGTGAGTATTAGATGGCAAAATGTCTTTGACTTTCAATATCTCAGATTTGCCTCATTTAAAATCTGAGTTCTAATCCTTCAGTATGACAAACATGAATCTTTGCATGATTCTTACAGATGGTCTTAAAGAAATGTTTAGTTTCTTGACTCAAAGATAATAGCAACATCTAATGCACAATTAATATAATGTAGACATCTAAGCAGTTTCAAAAATTTATTCAATTAATGTCTCTGAGCCTTGCTGTCTGTTATGGCTTAATATCAGCATTGTTGTCTCTGTGAGATATCTTTAATGCACTATATGTACAAATAATGCTCTGTCCTTTCTTCCCCCACTTATAAGTGCAAAAAGGTCTCATATTTCACTAGAACTTGCATATAACTTAATGTAAATCCCTGCTATAGGCTGTGATTTTCCATTTACCTAGGAGAAATTAGAATCTCATTTATATATCTAATTAATATTAATGTTTCTAAAAATGTTTGAAAAGAAACCTGCTACCTTTGTATTTAGAATAACTCACTCCTAAACTCTAATATTTAATGTGCATGTCACAGCAGTATTTTATAAGAGATTAGTGTATTCTTTTCTTAACTGTTTACCTGTCAAATAATCTTCATGACTGTATTTCTTCTTGAGGCAAATTTGGTGAAATTTATCCCATTTAATCTTAAGGCACACCTTTTTATATTACTATCACTTAAAGAGATATGTTATTTTTATTATGTAGGATATTTATTTCATTTGCTTAGCTTTGCCAGAGAAGTGATGCTACCTCCAAAATTCTATGAGTCTTTTGTTGTCCTAAAATCACAGTATGACATAATATATATTTTTTCTATACAATTAAAAATATGTTAATAGTTTTTTTATATATATACAAATATATAATATAAATATATATATATATATTCCTATGAAACAGCATATAAAACAACATAAACAGCTACATAAAGAAATGAGAGACATAAAGTCTCTCAAGGAAATGTGGGGAATTTTATAATTTTTCTTTTCTAATGTTCTTTTCTGTTTTCTAATGGCACTGTTCAGAACCCTGCTGATAGAAGAGAGAGGAAAAAGAAATAGCTGCCAGATGCCATTTCACCAGTGATTTCCCCATTACAGATAGAGCTCAATATTTCAGTTTAATACATTTATGGAGATATTGATGTTTACAGATGAATAAAGTTTTCCTTGCATTTTCTTCAACAGTGATGAATAAATAAATAAATAAATAGATAAATAAATAGATAAATGAATAACTGGTATGTTTTTTTAAGAAAAAAAAATAAAGAGGAAAAAGAAAAAAGAAAAACAAACAAATCAAAAACCTGTCTTCCCTTTGCACCTTTCTGCTTGAAGGCAATGGAATTCTAAGTGTAGCACTCACTCAACGTACTTTATCATTCAATCATATTTGAATTTAATTGAAAGATTATTTAACTCACAAAATCTTCTTACATTGCTCTAGTCCCTCCTCTTTCAATGAATGTATCCGACCAAAGATTTGTCATATGTCTAACTCAAGATTTAATACTTTTCTCTCCATTTAACTATAATACTCAAGTTTGTAATTTGATTTACAGCCCTTTACAAGTTCTGAGTTCAACACTACCAATATGAATTTTGCTTAGTTCTCATTCTACCTTTTCTAAACTGAAGATCACTGTTTCGTCTATAACACCAGTTCTTCCATCATTATATTTTTTCATGCACATAATCCAGAAAAAAAAAAAAAAAAAAAAAAAATTCCTTGGGACTTCTGAGCTGGATTAACACTTTGCCATACTGCTATCATGTGAGGAAAAGTTCTGTTCACTGTGCAAAGTCTGTCTGATATCACATTCCTCACATTTCCCAAGGCTGTCTTGGGATCAGTTTAGTTTAACATTTATTTTTTTTTCAGTGATCTGGATGAGGGGATAAAGTGCACCCTAAGTAAATTCACAAGTTAGGAGGGATTGCCAATCTGTTTAAGGGTAGGAATGTTTTGTGGAGGGATCTGGATAGGCTGGATTGATGGGCTGAGTCCAACAACATGTCATTCAACAAGACTAGGTACCAGGTGCTGCACTTGGGGCATAACAACCCCATTCAATAGTATAGGCCTGGGGAAGAGTGTCTGGAAAGTTGCTCAGAAGAAAAGGACCTGAAGGTGCTGACCAATAGATGGCTCAACATGAGCCAGCATTATGTCCAGGTGGCCAGGAAGGCCAGTGGTATCGTGACCTGCATTAGAAATAATGTGGCCAGCAGGACCAGGGGAATGTTTTCCTTGTACATAGCACTGGTTAGAACACACCTTGAATCTTGTGTTTGGTTTTTGGCCCCTCACTACAAGAAAGACATCGAGTTGCTTGAGCACGTACAGAGAAAAGTAATTAATTTGGTGAAGGAACCAAAGAACAGGATTTATGTGGCATGACTGAGGGAGTTGTTTTGTTTTGTTTTTCTTCTGAAGAAGAGGAGGCTGAGGGGAGACCTCATTCTTCATTACAGCTACCTGAAAGGAGATTACATTAAGAAGGGTTTCAGTCTCTTATCTCAGGTGAAAAATGACAGGATGTTGAGAAATGGTCTCAAGTTGTGCCAGCAGAGGTTTAGATTGGACATTAAGAAGCATTTCTTCATGGAGAAGCTGGTCCAGCTTTGGAACAGGCTGCCCAGAGAAGTGGTAGAGACCTCCCTTCACATCTCTTACATTCCTCCTTAGAGGAATGTAAGAGATGTGAAGACATGGCACTAAGGGACATAGATTACTGATGGGACTCAGTAGGTCAGGATGATGGTTGGATTTGGTGATCTTGAGGGTCTTTTCCAAACTAGATGACTCTACGATTCAATGTAATGTGACCTGACGCTTCTCATCTCTTCCACTGCTCCCCTCCAAGAATATCAGAAGTTGTATTGTTTACAAAAACATTTGTAGTTCAGTATTCTCATTTTTCATCAGCTCTCATTTTTATTATTGAACATTTCTATCTCAATATCTCAAACCTCATTTCCATGACTTTTTTTTTTTTTTTTTAATCTTTTTTTTCAGAGGCCTGTCTACATCCCATAAGCATCCATAGGGAGTAAGAGAATTTATTTGCTTGGAAAATTTCCACTATATGTGAAAGGTTTTTGTTGTTGTTATATTTGTTGTTGTTTTTCCTATTTCTGTTTCACTATCTGAATCTTTTGCTGTAAAATTCTTATCAAGGACTGAAAAATTTTAAATTAGTATTTTGGGGTTCAGATGATTAAAATCTCTTGTACATTCCCTTCTCCTTCTAAAAATCTGTTTCTCATATGATTACTTCTTTGATGTAAGACTCGTAGAAATGTAATATGGATTCATACCTTCTCTGCTCAACTTTGTTTTAAATTATTAAAAATATTGGTGGCTTCAGCATTATCTGTAGTAAAGCATAAGTCTATTAAGATTACATTTTTGTTCACTCCCATAGCTTTTAGAATCTGAATAAAGCACCTTTTTTAGCTTTATTATTTATTTATCATGTCTTCAAGCCTATTCAGCTTTCGATGGCTTTAACTGCTCTTGTCTTCATCTAAGGTAGTTTCTGAACAGGGTTCCCAGAGAATGCAGTTCAGAAGATGGTCAAAGCACATAAGAGTATTCAGTGTCTAAGTTCCTTCTGTTTGGCATAAAATAAACCTTGTGTTATGTCACAATAAGTCCCGAGTAGTTTCTGCTATTTCAAAATTAATGATAGGAGGACTCTTTTTTCTTCAAGATTACTGACTTTAGCTCCTACAAATCCAGACCCTTTAACCATCTCAGTTTCTCCCTGGTCAGCTGTGTCAACACTTTTCTTAATAAGATGACACATGTGGCAACAAATCTAAGGAGAATTCACTCAGCTGCAAGGTGGACCTGTGACAAATCAGGGGTCCTCCTGTGGTGATGGAAAAACAGCCACACCACTCTTTGTGGAATGACAGAATGACTGATGGTACCAGTGCTGCATGTTTTCCAGATCTTGTTAGATAACCTGACATGTAGGCTTACCTTTTTAAATAAAGTAGTAAACAAACATTTTGTCTTTTAATTCTATCTTCCTGTAGAGTACAGAAAAGCAGGGGCTGGTTTCACAAGACATGTAGCCATGCACACATTAGTTGTTACCACAGGGAATTCAGATCTCTACATTTGCATGTCATAGATATGTCTGTGCTGTCTTGGTTACTAAGGTCACTAAGTATAGTAAGGAAAAATTAATGAGAAATCTGAGGGTTATTTTCATAGTATCAAACTTTCTTTTGTACAAATCAATACTTCAACAATTTCTTTGAAATGTGTCTGCCTCCCACTAAATTCAGATGTGTAAGAGCCTTCCTAATCTCTAAATGACTTAACACCAAATACAAATATTAAAAATATATATCATTCTTCTACATTTATATGTCCTTTAACTTTAGCAAAATGTGATTAATAAACACATTTGAAATGACATTTTTATTCTTGGTCTAGTATTATGAACAGAAGAATACATCTTGAGCCATCCTAATATTGTCATTGGTGTGTGTGCGTTTTCTGTTTGTTTTACAGGGATAAAGGCTTGCTACAAACACATGAATATTGCCAACACAATTGTGGTTTAAATTTTAATTTCAAAATGAACGGGCAAAAAAAAAAAAAAAATCATTCAAAATAAAAGTTAAATTAAGACTCAACCAAAAATAAACTTTAGTTAAATCAGAACGTTCGTCAAGTTTATAATGTTTTAGTTTCAATTTTTTTATACACTATCTATCTATCACCTTTCCTTCACTATCAAAATGTCAGTCTCAGCTCATAAGTCCAAGTTATTCCTTCCCAGGTGCAGGACTCTACACTTGCTCTTATAAAACCTCATTTGGTTTCTTCCTGCCCATCTGGAAAGCCTGTCCAGGACTTTCTGAATGGCAGCACAGCCTTCTGGAGTGTCAGCTGTTCCTCCTAGCTTTGTGTCATTGGCGTACTTGCTGAGGTCGGACACCATTCCCTCATCAAGGTCGTCGATGAAGATGTTGAACAAGACTGGGGACCAATGCCTGGGGAACACCGCTAGTCACAGGTCTCCAGCTGGACTCTGTGCCACCAATCACCACCCTCTGAGTGCAGCCAGTCAGCCAGTTCTCAACTCACCTTAATGTCCACTCCTCTATCCCACACTTTCTCAGTTTTGCTATCAGGATGTCATAGGGGACAGTACTGAAAGCCTTGCTAAAGTCAGGGTAGATGACATTCACTGCTCTCACCTCATCTACCCAGCTGGTGATGTCATCATAGAAGGCAATGAGGTTGGTCAAGCACAACTTCCCCTTGGTGAATCCATGCTGACTACTCCTCTTAACCTTCTTCTCTTCCAGTTGCTTGGAGACGGCATCTAGAACAAGCTGCTCCAATACCTTTCCAGGGACAGAGGTGAGACTGACTGGCCCGTAGTTTCCCAGATCCTTCTTCTTGTTCTTCTTGAAGACTGGAGTGACATTGGCTATCCTCCAATCTTCAGCCACCTCTCCTGTTCTCCAAGACCTTTCAAATATGATAGAGAGCGGTTCGGCGATCACCTCTGCCAACTCCCTTAGCACACATGGTCGTATCCCTTTATGACTCATGGATTTGTGTGCGTTGAGCCCACTCAGATGCTCCCAAACCACTCTCTCCTCAAGCAAGGGGGAGCCCTCCATTTCCCAGCCCCTTTCTCCTCCTGCCAGGGTCTGAAGCAAAGAAAGCATTCAGTATCTCCACCTTCTTGGCATCTCCGGTTACCAGGACATCCTCCTTGTTCAGCAAGGGACCCACATTATCCCTAGTTATCCTTTTAGTTTATATACTTTAAAAAGCCCTTTTTATTATCTCTTATCTCTTTTGCAAGCCTCATCTCTAGGTGTGATTTAACCTTCCTTGTCGCGTCTCTGCAAGCCCTGACAACAGTTCTATACTCCTCCCAAGAGGACAGACCATTTTTCCACTTTTCATGAACCTTTCTCTTCCTTTTGATCTAATTGATGAGCTCCTTGCTCATCCACACAGGTTTTCTGTCCCCCTTCCCCAGTTTCCTACTCTTAGGGATGCACCGATCTTGAGCTTGGAAGAAGTGCTGTTTAAATGCAGCCCCGCTCTCACATGCACCTTTGCTTTCTAGCAACCTAGCCAATGAGATACTCCCAAGCAGGTCCCAGAAGAGGTCAAAGCTGGCTCTCTGAAAGTCCAGGGTAGCAATCCTGCTTTTAGCCTTACTTCTTCCACCAAGTTCCATCCTGAACTCTACCATTTCATGGTCGCTGCATCCCAAACTGCCCCCAACCTTCACATCCCTAATAAGGCATCCCCGTTGGTAATGACAAGGTCCAGGAGCACCCCCCGCCTCATCAGCTTCTCCACCACCTGTGTCAGAAAATTGTCTTCAACGCATTGTAGAAACCATTTGGACAGTGCGTGCCTGCCCAAGTTGTTTACCCAACAGATGTCTGGATAATTTAAGTCCCCCATGAGAACCAGTGCCCATGATTGTGAGGCTACTATCAGCTGCTTGTAGAAGGCCTCATAGACCTCCTCCTCCTCCTCCTTCTTCTGATCTAGTGACCTGTAGTACACTCCCACAACAGTGTCCCCCATACCAGCCCACCCCTTGATTCTCACCCACAAGCTCTCCACTTGTCTTTCATCCTCCCCTAGCTGGAGCTAGGTACACTCTAATTGCTCCCTCACATAAAGGGCAGCCCCACCCTTTCACTTCCCCAGCCTGGCTTTTCCTAAAAAGGACATAACCCTCCATGACAGCATTCCTGTCATGCAAGTTGTCCCACCATGTCTCTGTGATTGCAATGAGATTGTGGCCCTGTAACAGATCTCGAGCTCATCCTGTGTATTTCCCATGCTCCACGCATTGGTATACAAGCACTTTAGGGAAGCAGCAGGCACAGTTACCCCTGGAGGGGTGCAAGAAGAAGATTCTGGACGGGGTATCGAGATCATTACCTTCTTTGAGGAGCTGTCAAACGATCCTATGGGACAACTCAGAGGTTTGTCCCTACTATCTTCAACAGCGACAGCAGTGACAACTTTCCCCAGCCATTCTCTGTCACTTTTAGCTCCCCTGCCTTCCCCAGCCAATCCTAGTGGTGCCCCACTTGCTGAGTTGAAGTCAGTCAGTAGCCCACATACGCAGCTTCTCAAAGGGCTGCCAAAGATTGAAATACCCAAATCCTTGGTCCAGACACCACCCCCTCAGCCAGTAGAAAACCTGTCCCATTCTCCTCCTTTCTGGGTCCCGGTCACCCAGAGGGAGGACAGAGGAGAACACAACCTGCACCCCCAATCCCTTCAACAACCTTCTCATGGATACAAAGCCCTTTTTAATATTCCTCATTTTTATAGTTGCAGCTTCCCAGGATCAAACCTGAATGACAACAAGAGGATAGTAATCCACTGGTTTAATGAGCTGTGGCAGAGCCTTCCTAACGTCTCTGACATGTGCCCCAGGAAGACAGCAGACCTCTCTGCATAGGTTATCTTGACATGCTTCACAGGGTTGCTTTCCAGGTTCAGACTACTGTCCAGACCCTCAACCTCATACTTTTCCTGCCTGAGAGCCTCAAATCTATTACCCAGGGACAGTGTGGGGGTTGGTGGCACTGTGGGTTTCAGGGGCAAACGCTTCTTTCTGCTTCGAGCTGAGAATTCTCATTTGAAAGATTTCTTACAGTCACAGTTTCTGTCTGGTTTCTTGATCATGTTTGTTAGGAGTCCTTCTAATATTTGCAAATGTACTTTTTTTTTTTTTCTTTTTTTTTTTTAAATATATATATATTCCTTCCTTTAAGCACAAATTAATGTTGAAATTTATATATTCACAGAATTTTGGTATTTTTTAAATGAAATGCATAGGAGAGGGTAGGCATGAACTTCAAGCCAGGTATTCAATGAATATAAATATATATATATAAAAACATGTTGTTGTTTCATTGTAGTGTTGTAGCTGCATTACACTTACAACTTGTTCCTATGTTGTACTATAGAAAAAAAAAAAAAAAAAAAAAAAAAAAAACTATAGAAAGAAATATCACTAATATTTTCTCCTTTTTTTTTTTTTAACTTTCAGATGGCAACTTTAGTTTTTTTTTATTAGTGTGACCAGTTTTCCACTCCATATTTGACAATATGTGATGCACTCTGAAGTGTGTTTCACACAAGTAATAACCTCATTTGTGTTAAGGAGGTAGCAGTTCAATAAATCCTGTACAAATAGTTTTTTCGCTATTTTTTGATCCCTTTACTCAAAGTTTTGAAGAAACTTGAAGGAAGAAAGTACAGATTTTCTAATTAATAATGATAATAATAATGATAATGATGATGACGATGATAATAATAATATAATGGTTTGTCTAGGTAATGGCAAACATTATTTGAATATGATTTGAATATGAGAAGAAGAAAAATATATAGACTTATTTGGAATTTAGTGATAATAATCTTAAATAAAGTTATATTTCAGGTTTTCCTTCAGTCAAAAAGATAAAGTTAAAAAGCTTAGAATGTCAAATCATATACAGCAGTTTTAAAGAGGAAAACCATTATCTTTCAGGACAGAATGAGTTGAGAGAATAAAACCCAGTTTGGGGAAGGTTTAACAGAGGTGAAAAGCCAAATACTAGATCTAACAATTCATCCTGCCTTGTACAATGACATTGGTCAACCCATAGAAAGTCATGGCTTCTTTTAAATAGCTGAATTTCTAAGACCACCTTTAATGCAGCAGTGCCTAGAGGGATGTTACAGTTTTTCTTCATTTGTCGTATATTCTAATGTTCAAAAACTTGGGAGAGGGTAGCAGGAGAGCATGCTGGCTTGACATGGTTGGAAGTGATAATGAGGAAAAATATCACACTTTAGCTTCATTCCCCACAGTGACAAAAATAATATATATATATATATATATATATATATATATATATATATATATATATTCTATTCCTTGCCACCAGATCTTGTCATTAGTACACAGAGGACTGTTTTGACAACGCTGAGCAGCTCTGCTTTGTACACTTATTGTTTCAGAATCACCATTCTCACAGCTACAGATTTCTCTGAATGTGTTCTTCAATCTAACTAGTCAATTATCTTGCTTACAGAATAAGCATTCAAATCTGTGTATTTTCACTACTTTCAAAAGAGGTTAAGAAAATTTTCATATGATATTCTACTGCCTACAGCAGTTTAAAAGATTTATTTTTGTTTGTTTGTTTGTTTTAACTTTTTTTTTTTTTTTATCTTCCCTGCCTTTCTGAAGGAGATAGCAATCATTTATCTCAGCAAGACATTTTATTTGAAGATAAGCAGATAGAGATGACACCAGTGGTTGTTTAAGCTGAGGCAACCTATTTGTCAATAGTGAGACAGGGCAGGAGGTGATACAGATTCCATTTAATTTTATTACAGCCCAGGAATTTTTACCCTCCTAATTTATTGATGGTATTTTTCCGCATTTTTATCATAAAAATTCTTGTCAATTGTCTTTCTTGGGGGCAGATAAGATACAGTGTCTTTCTCCTTCAACCAAAGGTAGAGATAAATCTGTACAGGAATGTAGATGGCAAGAAAGGAAAGTCTGAACCATTATTTACTCACCACTTGACAAAGACAGCATCTGGAACATTCTTTAACATTTTTTAATCATGGAAGGTCATGGATGCTCAATCACATTGAGCAGACTTACTTACAGAAAAACCCTTTAGGTCTCAGAACTCAACCCTGAGAGATCCTTCAGTACCTTCAAAGAAGAGGCAAAGATTATCTATTGGAGGACAGATCTTGGTTTGAGAACAGAGTCCTTATACCTTTCCAATCCAAATTAACATCTCTAGTGGAGGATTAAGGGGGGCAAAAATAATAAAATTGTTTTGTATCTTTGTTTGTTGTTGTTGTTTGTTTTTTTCTTTCTTTTTCCTTTTTTCTTTTTTTTTTTTTTTTTTTTCTATAATTCCTTGGTCTGTAACTTGTAAGGGTTTTTCTATCAGCTGTGGCTGAAACTGGTGTTTAGCATAGATGTTGTGTACTACTCCATTAAAATCCAAAGGAATTTCCAAATGTCAGCAGACACCATAGAGGCATTGAAATAAAGTCTTGCTGTTGTTCTTCTTCACATTCATACTTAATGGTAAAGTAATTTCAATACCTACAGAAGACAAAGACTGTTGGGTAGTTCAAGCAGTAAACTACAGCTAGAGAAGGAAAGAATAGTTTCAAAATATATCTGATACAGAAAGGTGAATTACACACATATGACATGTCCCCACTTCACAAAAGCAGACCCCATGAGTCTCATCTCATCCTTTGAGCCCAGATGAGTAAGTGCAAACAAGCAGAATTTGACATTTATTCTTAGGGGACCTCAGTGAATCAACTCTAACCATGTCAGAGAATGTCTTGGGATGGAAGGGAACTTAATGATCTATTTGTTCCAACCCCCCTACCTTGGGGGGACACCTCCCACTAGATGGGATTGATCCAGCTTGTCCTTGACACATCCAAGGATAGGATGTGTCCCGTCATCTAGTTCTCATATATATCTTCTTATAAATGTGCCCATCCAATGGCAGCTTCTGGCTGAAGCACAGGGACCAATGCTGTGTTACTATTCCCCTCTTGTAGACCACAATAAGTCAGAGAAGAAAATAGTAACTCCAAAACACATTTGCATACCTTTCATCCTGGAGCCAACCTTAGAACTGCCCTAAAATAGTCATGATGGCTTTTAGTTTCCTATTTGTTTGATTTTTTTTCCTCTATGTCCTTGATCATGATTTCTCCAGGAATTACTTTAAAGCCTGTTTTCAAACTGACTGTAGTTTATGGATTGTGCTATAGCTTATAGCACAATAGCTTATCACATCCCCAAGGAAGACATACCCCGATATTCTCTTTAGATTAGCATCTGCAAAACAGTAGTAAGAATCTTTAGCCATGCACCATAACTGACCACCACAGATGCCCACAACTCAACATACCTACAACAAGCTGTAATAAAAAGAATTAGATTTGCCCTTCAGAAAAGAAATCAATATATGGCAAGGATGCCTGAACTAACTAGCAAATAGTAAATAAACCAGCTATACCCTGTATTCATTTTCTTCTCCTCCAATTTCTATCTTCCATATAATTTTAAAACTGAATAATAATATTAAAAGAAAAAAAGTGATTGTTCATTGAAAATGGATGAATTGACCCATAAATACATGCTTAAACTACTAGAATAAATCCTATATTCTGCCATCCAATTTGATGAAGCATTTCTGTACTATAGAGATAGCATTTGCATCATGTAATGAAAGGAATGAGATAATAATTATTTTCCCTTATTGAGTGTATAAGTAAATTGAGCTTGAAAATCCCCATAAATAGTGAGTATGGAAGTTAGATCTTCCTACAGGAGGCTTAACCCAAATATCAGGCCTTTTCTTTGAAAAAGAAAAATCCTTTTTTTTTTTTTTTTTTTTAATTTAATTTAATAAATGTAGTAAGTGCATTTTAGTTGGAACTAAAGGTCTTTTTTCCCTTCAGACTACCAGTTTTCTTTGATTTACTGGCCTCAGAAATAAGTTCTGAAATTTTGAAACCTCCATTTATGTGGATGAGAGATGAAGATGAAAAGCAAAAGCATGAGCTTAACATATATTTAGTAATGACCTGGTATGCACAGTATGGGGCATACATAGTGATTAAATTCAAATATTCTATTTCTTTCAAAAGTGCAATGGAAAATGCCTTTCAAGTAGTGACATGAATAAATATCCTACGTAGGAACAGTTAGTAGAAGTACTAATTTTTGGTTAAGGTGTTTCATCTACCGAAGTCATTTTTGTTGGAATTTCCATATAACCGGTTAGGTGGAGGCTAAGACACCAGACAGAAACCTAGATTCACTATTTCACTCTGCCACAAACTATGAGTGACTTTGATATGAATATACAATTCTATAGTGCCTTTTATGACTGTAAAAAGGTGGAAAAATAAATAAATAAATAATAATAATTAAAAAAAAAAAAAAGTTAAAATGTACCCCTGGTGCTTGAAGCCTAAGGCAAAGTTCAATGATTCCCAGAAAAATGACTAGGGTCAGAACTCTAAACTGTAATGCCAACACCCTGTTGTGTCTAAAGCACCAACACTCTGTTGATGTCTGTTTAACAGAAGAAGAGTTGAATGAAGGCAGTCATACAGTCATAGAATGATAGAATGATTTGGGTTGGAAGGGACACATAAGGACTATTTAGTTCTAACCCCTCTGCCATGTGTACGGACAGCTTCCATTAACCCAGGTTGCTCAAAAACCCATCCAACCTGCCTGTTAACCTGCCTGTTAAACACATCTTGGGATGGGGCATTCATAGCTTATCTGGGCAACCTGTTATAGTGCCTCAACACCCTATAAGGAAGAAAATAATTTCTTCCAAATATCTAATCTAAATCTATCCTCTTGTCGTGGTTTAACCCGGCCGGCAGCTAAACACCACGCAGCCGTTCGCTCACCCTCCCCCCTCCGTCTCTGGGACAGGGAAGAGAAATGGAAAGTGAAGCCCGTGAGTTGAGATAAAGACAGTTTAATAAGACAGGAAAATAATAATAACAAAAGTAATAATAACAATAATAATAATAATAATACAATGGTGACAATAGGAAAGTAATAATAATAATATGTACAAACAAGTGATGCACAATGCAATTGCTCACCACCCACTGACCGATGCCCAGCCTAACCCTGAGCAGTCCGGCCCCCTCCCCCCGGCTAGCCACCCCTATATATTGTTTAGCATGACGTCAGATGGTATGGAATACCCCTTTGGCTAGTTTGGGTCACCTGTCCTGTGTCTGTCCCCTCCCAGCTCTTACTGCACCCCCAGCCTGCCTGTTGGCAGGACCGAGCAAAAGGCTGAGATGTCCTTGGCTTGGTATAAGCACTGCTCTGCAACAATTAAAACATCGGGGTGTTATCAGCACTCTTCTCATTCTAAGCCAAAACACAGCATTCCACCAGCTACTAGGAAGAAAATTAATTCTGTTCTAACTGAAACCAGGACATCTATCCACCCCTTATTCCATACCATTTATGTCATGCTCAGGTTACACTCTTTTCCATACATTCTAATTAGTCACCTATAGTAGTCATAGTAGTGATAACATACAGTATTATATAGTAATTAACATGGTACAATTCAGTTCATGGGCTATTCTCACCCAGTATTAAATCTCCTTGAGGTACACACCGGACCTCTCCGTTCTTTTGCATCACCCACCAAGTGTATCCAGGTCCCTGAGCGAAAACAATTCCACGAATAGGTTTGCCTTTTCCTGAGGCAGGAGTAGCCCAGACTGTTTTACCCAGCATATTTCTTACATGCACTACAGGAACTTTATCCCCATCTACAGTATGTAACAGGTTTGATTGGGCAGGTCCAGCTCGGTTGGCAGATCCCCTAGTATTGACTAACCAGGTGGCCTTTCCCAAATGCGTATCCCAATTTTTGAATGTCCCAGCGCCCATTGCTTTCAATGTAGTCTTTAACAGTCCGTTGTATCGTTCAACTTTCCCAGAGGCTGGTGCATGATAGGGGATGTGATACACCCACTCAATACCATGTTCTTTGGCCCAAGTGTCTATAAGGTTGTTTCGGAAATGAGTTCCATTGTCTGACTCTATTCTTTCTGGGGTACCATGTTGCCATAGGACTTGCTTGTCAAGGCCCAGGATAGTGTTCCAGGCGGTGGCATGAGGCATAGGATATGTTTCCAGCCATCCGGTGGTTGCTTCCACCATTGTAAGTACTTGGCGCTTGCCATTGCGAGTTTGAGGGAGTGTGATGTAATCAATCTGCCAGGCCTCTCCATATTTATATTTCAGCCATCGTCCTCCATACCAAAGAGGCTTTGACCGTTTGGCTTGCTTGATTGCAGCACATGTTTCACAGTCATGAATAACCTGTGCTATAGCATCCATGGTCAGGTCCACCCCTCGATCATGAGCCCATCTGTATGTTGCATCTCTACCTTGATGGCCTGAGGTGTCATGGGCCCATTGGGCTATAAATTATTCACCTTTATGCTGCCAATCCAGATCCACCTGAGCTACTTCAATCTTACCAGCCTGATCCACCTGCTGGTTGTTCTGATGTTCTTCAGTAGCCCGATTCTTGGGCACATGAGCATCTACGTGACGTACTTTCACAGCCAGGTTCTCTACCCGAGCAGCAATATCTTGCCACAATGCAGCAGCCCAGATGGGTTTGCCCCTACGCTGCCAGTTGTTTTGCTTCCATTGCTGTAACCATCCCCACAGGGCATTTGCTACCATCCATGAATCGGTGTAGAGATAGAGAACTGGCCATTTTTCTCGTTCAGCAATGTCTAAAGCCAGCTGAATGGCCTTCACTTCTGCAAACTGACTCGATTCACCTCCTCCCTCAGCAGCTCCTGCAATTCGTCGTGTAGGACTCCATACAGCAGCCTTCCATCTCCGATGCTTCCCCACAATACGACAGGACCCATCAGTGAACAGGGCATATTTCTTTTCATTCTCTGGTAACTGGTTGTACAGTGGGGCTTCTTCAGCACAACCCACCTCCTCCTCTGATGATATCCCAAAGTATTTGCATTCTGGCCAGTCCATAATCACTTCCAATATTCCTGGGCGACTGGGGTTTCCTATTCGAGCCCGCTGAGTAATCAGTGCAACCCACTTGCTCCATGTAGCATCAGTTGCATGATGCGTAGAAGAGACCCTTCCCTTGAACATCCAGCCTAGTACCAGCAATCGGGGTGCTAGGAGGAGCTGTGCTTCAGTACCGACCACCTCCGAAGCAGATCGAACTCCTTCATATGCTGCCAATATCTCCTTTTCAGCTGGAGTATAGCGGGCCTCAGATCTTCTGTATCCCCGACTCCAAAACCCCAGGGGCCGACCTCGAGTTTCCCCAGGTTCTTTCTGCCAGAGGCTCCAGGTGGGGCCGTTCTCCCCGGCTGCAGTGTAGAGCACATTCTTTACATCTGGTCCTGTTCGAACTGGCCCAAGGGCTACTGCATGGACTATTTCCTGCTTGATTTGTTCAAAGGCTTGTCGTTGTTCAGGGCCCCACTCAAACTCATTCTTCTTACGGGTTACTTGGTAGAGCGGGTTTACAATCAGACTGTAATTTGGGATGTGCATTCTCCAAAACCCCACAACACCTAGGAAAGTCTGTGTTTCTTTTTTGTTAGTTGGTGGAGACATAGCTGTTATTTTGTTGATCACATCCATTGGAATTTGACGACGTCCATCTTGCCATTTTATTCCTAAAAACTGGATCTCTCGTGCAGGTCCTTTGACTTTATTTTGTTTTATGGCAAAACCGGCTTTCAGAAGGATTTGGACTATTTTCTTCCCTTTCTCAAAAACTTCCTCTGCTGTGTCACCCCACACAATAATGTCATCGATGTACTGCAGGTGTTCAGGAGCTTCCCCCTGCTCCAGTGCAGACTGGATCAGCCCATGGCAAATGGTAGGGCTGTGTTTCCACCCCTGGGGCAGCCGATTCCAAGTATATTGGACTCCCCTTCAAGTGAAGGCAAATTGTAGCCTGCACTCTGCTGCTAGAGGGATGGAGAAAAATGCATTAGCGATATCAATTGTGGCGTACCACTTGGCTGCCTTCGATTCTAGTTCGTACTGAAGTTCCAGCATGTCCGGCACTGCAGCACTCAGTGGTGGCGTCACTTCGTTCAGGCCACGATAGTCCACTGTTATTCTCCACTTGCCATTAGACTTTCGCACTGGCCATATGGGACTACTGAAAGGTGAATGAGTCTTGCTGATCACTCCTTGGCTCTCCAATTGACGAATTAGCTTATGGATGGGAATCAGGGAGTCTCGGTTAGTGCGATATTGTCGCCGGTGCACAGTTGTGGTAGCGATTGGCACTTGCTGTTCTTCGACCCTCAGCAACCCCACAACAGAGGGGTCCCCTGAGAGACCAGGCAAGGTAGATAATTGTTTAATGCCCTCTGTCTCTAAGGCAGCTATACCAAAAGCCCACCGGAACCCTTTTGGGTCCTTGCAATATCCTCTTCTAAGATAGTCTATGCCAAGGATACATGGAGCATCCGGGCCAGTCACAATGCGGTGCTTTTCCCACTCATTCCCAGTCAGACTCACTTCAGCCTCCAATACAGTCAACTGCTGAGATCCCCCTGTCACTCCACAAATACAGATGGGCTCTGGTCCTTTATAGCTCGATGGCATTATAGTACATTGTGCACCGGTGTCTACTAAAGCCTTATAGTTCTGTGCATCTGACGTGCCAGGCCATTGAATCCACACAGTCCAATAAACTCGATTGTCCCTTTCCTCCCCCTGGCTGGAGGCAGGGCCCCCTAATCCTGGTCAGAATCTTCTTCATTTCTGTGTTTGAAGGACTGTCTGCTGGAAGTTGGAGCAACAAACTTTTCAGAGAATCCCTTTTTCTTGATTGTTTTCTTTTGCAACTCACGTACCCGTGCCTCTAGGGTCGCAGTAGATTTTCCATCCCATTTTCTCATGTCCTCTCCATGGTCTCGTAAGTAAAACCACAGGGTGGAATGGGGTGAGTACCCACCATATCGTCTTCCTTGTGTGGATGAACGCCTACCCCTGATAGCTGAGACACTGCTTTGTACAGGTGCGGAGGAGAATAATCTCTCTTCAAGTTGGTGAACCTTTTCAGAAAGTTTCTCCCAAGTGTTCTCTTTTGGTCTGTGGACACTGGTTGGTTCAGGTGGAGAGGACAATAGATTCTCTTCAAGTTGGTGAACCTTTTCAGAAAGTTTCTCCACAGCTGAGACGCAGGCCTGTAAGGAAGAGGAGAGACTTTCTTCGTACTGCCGGAGTTGTTTAGCCACTTCATCCACTGTGGGTTCCTCATCCTCTTTCCAGGCCATTATTGCCAATGAGCTGGCATATGATGATGGTGTACTCCTTACAAACTTTTGCCACATGGGTCGTGTACACCTGATTTCATCTGGATCTTTGGATGTTTGTCTGAGGTCTTGATCCTCATAAATCACTTCCCGTACGGCTAATTCCCTCAGGTACTGGATTCCCTTCTCCATAGTGGTCCACTTGCCTGGTAGACATAAAAGTTCTTCCTTGAAGGGATACCTTTCCCTCACAGCTGAGAGGAGACGCCTCCAGAGGCTGTTAGATTGTGCTCCATCTGCAATTGCTTTGTCAATGCTTGCCTCTCTAGCAAGGGATCCCAGCTGCCTGGCTTCCCTGCCGTCTAATTCCACACAATTGGCTCCAGTGTCCCAGCATCGGAGCAGCCAGGTGACAAGCTGCTCACCTATACAGCGACCAAAATCTTTTTGCACATCTCGTAACTCACGCTCGTTTAGGCTTCGGGTAGTTACTGTTGATTTTTCGGCATCCTCATCTTCCTCCTCCTGAATCCTTGACGGCCCAGCGTCGTCATCATCTTCGTCATCTCTATACTTAGTTTTGGCAGAAGCCTTACCTGGATTGGCAGAAGACTCTCTGCGTTCTAAACGACCTGAATCTCTATACCATTTTTTTCACCTTCTCTACAGGGGCAGCTTGCACTGCTACAGCTCGTTTCTCTGACCCAGCCACAGGAGCTGGAGCGGCTGCAGGAGCTGGAGCAGCTGCAGGAACCGGAGCTGGAGCGGCTGCAGGAACTGGAGTTGGAGCAGTTGCAGGAGCTGGGACTGGAGTAGCGGCAGGAGCTGGAACTGGAGCGGCTGCAGGAGCTGGAACAGGAGTGGCTGCAGGAGCTGGGACTGGAGCGGCTGCAGGAGCTGGGACTGGAGCGGCTGCAGGAGCTGGAACTGGAGCGGCTACAGGAGCTGGAACTGGAGCGGCTGCAGGAGCTGGAACTGGAGCAGCTGCAGGAGCTGGAACAGGAGTGGCTGCAGGAGCTGGGACTGGAGCGGCTGCAGAGTCCACCGTAGGGGTCACAGTGGCCGTTGGATCTGTCACAGGGCTTGGAGTGGCCGCAGGGTCTGTCACTAAGTTGATAGCAGTATCAATGGCAGCTCGATAGGCATGAGCCAGGCCCCAGCATGTTACAATGATTTGTGTTACTTTGGAACTGCCAGAATCGTGACACCTTTTTTTCAAGCATTCTGCCAGTTTTTGAGGATTTTGCAGTTGTTCAGGGGTGAATTTCCAAAACACTGGGGGTGCCAACTGCTCTAGATGCCTGCCCATATCCTCCCATACTCCCTGCCACCCACAACTATACTGCCTCCGGGCAGATCTCCGGATGAGCTTCATAAATAGTTGTTTAACTTTAAGCAGAATCTGAAGCGTATTCAGGAGGCAGAACAACAAGACTATGCTGGTCTGAGTATCCCAAGGATATTCAATATCTTGGAGAGCTATTGTAACAAGCTCGGAGGATAAGAGGGTGGTGAAGGAGGAAGGGAGAGTGATCCAGGAGGATACAGGGGTGGTGAAGGAGAAAGGGAGAGTGATCAAGTAAGAAAAAATATCTTTCCCTTTCACCTCCACAGATTGACTCCCTAAGGAAAAAAGGCAACAGATATAATTGCTAATAGTTTCCAAAATATAGAGTCGAAGATGTTACTGAGTACAAATACCAAGTTAGAGTCATGACCAGATATCTCATCGTCTCATAAGCCATTGCTACAACACTCAGTACCATAATGATCTGAAACCAGGGCCCGGAGAGGATAAACAACATGACAGAGAGCAAATACGGAAAATAATGTACTATAATACTCAATTTGGAAAACAGGCGCAGCAGAGTTGAGATTAAAGCAATCAGCATTATGACAAGTGACTATTAAGCAGGTCTAATACTTACACCAATTTTAGTTTAACACACTCTGGTCAGATCTGCTGTTATCTCAACCTTTCGAGCCCCACGTTGGGCGCCAAAAAGGCTGTCGTGGTTTAACCCAGCTGGCAGCTAAACACCACACAGCCGTTCGTTCACCCTCCCCCTCCCTCTCTGGGACGGGGGAGAGAAATGGAAAGTGAAGCCCGTGAGTTGAGATAAAGACAGTTTAATAAGACAGGAAAATAATAATAACAAAAGTAATAATAACAATAATAATAATAATAATAATACAATGGTGATAATAGGAAAGTAATACTAATAATATGTACAAACAAGTGATGCACAATGCAATTGCTCACCACCCGCTGACCGATGCCCAGCCTAACCCCAAGCAGTCCGGCCCCCTCCCCCCGGCTAGCCACCCCTATATATTGTTCAGCATGACGTCAGATGGTATGGAATACCCTTTTGGCTAGTTTGGGTTAGCTGTCCTGGGTCTGTCCCCTCCCAGCTCTTACTGCACCCCCAGCCTGCCTGTTGGCAGGACCGAGCAAAAGGCTGAGATGTCCTTGGCTTGGTATAAGCACTGCTCTGCAACAATTAAAACATCGGGGTGTTATCAGCACTCTTCTCATCCTAAGCCAAAACACAGCATTCCACCAGCTACTAGGAAGAAAATTAATTCTGTTCTAACTGAAACCAGGACACTTCTCTCAGTTTAAAGCCCTTACTCCTTGTCCTATCACTACACTCTCTGACAAAGTGTTGCTTCCCAGCTTTCCTGCAGGACTTCTTTAGATACCGGAAGGCCACTATAACATCTCCCAGGAACCTTCTCTTCTCCAGGCTGAAAAACCCCAACTCCCTCAGCCTGTCTTCATAGGAGAGATGATCTATCTCTCTGATCATATTCACAGCCTTCCTCTGGACTCAATCCAACAGGTCTTTCCATGTCTTTCATATGTTGGGGGCCCCAGAGTTTAACATAGTACTCCAGGTGATGTCAACACAAAAGCAAAGTAGCAGCATCCTACAACCCAAAATATAGGCTTTCGTGGCTGTAAGTGCACACTGCTGGCTCATACTCAGGTTTTCATCAACCAACACTGCAAGTCCTATTTTTCAGGGCTCAATCCATTCTCTGCCCAGCCTGTATTTGTGCTTGGGATTCTCCCAGCCCAGGTGCAGAACCTCGCACTTGGCCTTATTGAACTTCACAAGATTCTCACTGGCCCACCTCTCAAGCCTGTCAAGGTCCCTCTGAGTGGAAGGTGAGGTGAGACTAACTGACCTATAGTTCCTCACATCTTCATTTTTCCCTTTTTCAAAATTGAGGGCTTTGTTTCCCCTCTTCTGGTCCATGGGAACTTCACCAGACTGCCATGGCATCTCAGATATCACAAGATTTAACAACTACATTCACCAGTTACGTCAAGACATGAGGATGCATCTCATAAGGTCCCATGGACTTGTGCACCTTTATGTTCCTTCACTGGTCTCATATAATATCTTCTCCTACAGTGGGAAGTTCATCATTCTCCCATTCTCTGCCTTTGCCTTCTGGGGCCCAGGCTATGTGTTTGGGGCTCCTTTCGATGAAGACTTTGGCAAAAAAGTCATAGAATACTTGAATCTTCACCATATCCCAGTTGATCAGGTCTCTTGTGTCCATATGGCAAGGACCTACATTATTACTAGTCTTTCTACAAAAGTACTGTTCTTCTCTGTCTTCACAGTCAATGACTGATGCCCAGGAAAGAAACAAATGGACCAGGAGAATACTGTCTGTGAGGCTATTGCCATGCTCAAGGTTTTGGGTTCTATGCTATTCAATACACTTTTGAGAGACCAGGCATGCTGACACCAGATGGGGTGCAGCTGACCAGATGGGACAAAAGTATTTGGGGCGGCAAGCTAGCTGGGCTTATTAGCAGGGCTTTAAAATAGAAGTGGTGGGAGAAGAGGACGTATCTCAGAGTGAAGGAAGCAAACCTGGGAACATTGTCACTTTAAGAAACAACAGGAAAATGCTTGTGAACTTCCCCAAAGCAATTTGAAAGAGTTCTTCTGGAAAAGTGATGCAACTGAAAGCCCAGATGAAGTGCCTCTACTCCAAGGCATGCAACATGGGAAACAAGCAGAAGAAGTTCGAAACAATGGTGCAATTAGAAAACTGATCTAATTGCTATCACTGAAACATCGTAGAATGAATTATAAAACTGGAACACTGGAATAGAGGGCCACAAGCTCTCCAGGAGAAATAAGCAGGGAAGGAGGGACGGGGTGTGTCGCGTTAAGGGGTGGAGCTGATTAACCGTTACGGGCCCGGTCAGATTCAGGTTACTGAACCAGTCGGACATTCACCAAAAAACACATTAACCGTCTGGGGGTCCAGTCAGACATTCACCAAAAACGCATTAACGGCCTGGGGGTCCGTTCAGACATTCACCAAAAACGCATTAACCATCTGGGGGTCCGCTCGGACATTCACCAAAAATGCATTAACCGCCTGGGGGTCTGGTTAGATTCAGAACACTGAACTATCACGGATAACCACCCTCACCCTCGTTGCACTCAATGAGAGTTATCACAATGCAATCAAGTATGGTTTATTACAGAAACAGATAATCAGGTTCTTTTGGATTGCCGGCGATAGTGACTGTCTGCAAAAGCAAGCTAGTATGCATAAAATACACAGGTGTTATAGGTGTTATAGATGTTATAGATGTTACAGGTGTTTATAGGTGTTACAGATGTTACAGGTGTTACAGATGTTATAGATGTTACAGGTGTTAATAGGTGTTATAGATGTTATAGATGTTATAGATGTTACAGGTGTTACAGGTGTTATAGATGTTACAGGTGTTATAGATGTTACAGGTGCGCAGCCTAGAAATAAACGCATTAAAAGGATCAAAGACTCTATAGAGATTTATAAGCAAGTATTTAGATCTCACCCAAAGGCGTCCCAATGGGGGGGGAAGAGAGGCTCAGCCCGTCGACTGATCCCAAGAGTCAGGAGGTCCTAAGGATGTTGTCCTCGGGATGGTATCTCCCCTGACGGTGGTATCTTCCCTAACATCCCCTTTCTCTTGGGCCAATTTATATTATTTTCTATCTTTTAGGTGGAGCTTGAGTGGCTCTAGTCAAGCATATCTTAGTTATGATTGGTGTAAAGTTTTCCCGTCTCCGTTTAAAGTAATAGGCTCCGAGGAATTCAGAGCGCATGCTCAGTGAGGGGTGGTCGCACCTTGGAGGCGGGTAGCTTTTGGGATGGAGGTGTGTTTTGGTATTATAATGATATTATAATGAGCAAAAAGTACACTAGGGTACGGCATTTGTCAAAACATGACAGGTCTTTGGCTTAGGGTGGCAAAAAGTGCAGCTTTGTGCACAAGAACAATCGAGGTCCCATCTGATTACAGAGCCTAGCCGTGGTGTCTCCACTCCACTCTATGCTCCGTGCTGTTCCTTAGAGCTAGCACACCAAGTTTCCCCAGCGCGATAGCATCTAAGGCTGGGAGCCTAGGGAACGCTCAGATAAAGCAGTTATGCCCTACCCTGAAAGCCTCTTCAATGCTGTACCTTTTCCTTAAAAATGTGAATGTTAGTTTTATTTTCCTAGTTACTTCAGGCATTTACACCACAGGGGTGCTGCCATGTAAATTATGGAAGAGATTGATTGAGAAGAGATGCCTCTGAGAAGCAGGAATGGACAGGTTGAGAGCTTGTGGGTGTAAGTTAATGACCACACCAATAGCTTGTGATCGGGGTCTGCTACAGGCTGCCTGACCAAAAGGAGCCAGTTGATGAGGCATTCTTGCTTCAACTACAAGAAGCACCACACTTGCATTTTTTCATCCTGATGGGGAACTTCAACCACCCAAATGTCTGCTGGGAAAGCTATACAGAAGGCTGTAAGCAATCCAGGAGACTGCTGGAATGCATTGAGGAAAACATCCTGGTCCAAGTATTAGACAAACCAAACAGAGGAGAAGTGTTACTGGACCTAGTGGTAACCAATGCAGATGAACTCACTAAAGAGGTTAAGAATGGAAGCAGACTGGGCCTGGTTGAGTCTGTGATCTCAAGGAATACAGGCCTAGCAAAGAGCAGAGTCAGGACCCTGAACTTCCAAAGAGCATAATTCAAGCTATTGAAAAACCTGGAACACTGACCTTAGGGACAAAGGAGCTGAACGGAGCTGGCAACTCTTTAAGGATGTTTTCCTAATAGCACAAGAACTCTCCATCCCCCAGTGTAAGAAAGTGAGCAGGGAGGGAAGAAAAACGGGATGACTGAGGAAGGACTTGCTGGTCAAACTGGTGCACAAGAAGAAAATGCAAAAGCAGTAGAACAGGGACACGTGGCCTGGGAAGAGTACAGGGATGCTGTCTGGATGTGCAGGGATTGGATCAGGAAAGCCAAAACATGAATGCAACCGAGCTCAGCAAGGGATACAAAGAATAACAAGAAGGGATTCTATAGGTGCATTGCTCTGAAAAGAAAGGCCAAGGAGAGTGTACCCCCCTCTGATAAACGAGAAGACAGAACTGGGAAGGCTGAGGTACTCAACAACATCTCTGCCCCAGTCTTCTCTGCCACTCAGAATCCCCACATCTCTTGAGTCCCCAAACCTGAAGATGAGGGCTGGAGAAACTAAGTCCCTCCCAGTGTAAGTGAAGAGCGAGTTCAAGACCACCTACTGAAGCTGAACAGGTACAAGTCTATGAGGCCTGAAGACATGCATCCCAGTGTCTTGATGGAACTGGATGATGGACTTGCCAAGCCTCTCTCCATCATATTTGAAAAGTCCTGGCAGTCAGGTGACATGACACCAAGCTGAGTGATGCAGTTGATACAACAGAAGGAAGCGATGCCATCCAAAGGGACCTGAACAAGCTTGAGAATTGGTCCCATGTGAGGCTCAAGAAGTGTAGCTACAAGCTGCTGCACCTGGGTCAGGGCAATCCTTACTCACTTATAGCTGTCCTGCAGAGAAGGACAGGGGTTGTAGTGGACAAAAAAAAAATGACATGAGCTGGCAGTGCATGCTTGCATTACAGAAGGCCAAGTTCATCCTATGTTGTGGTTTAACCCGGCCGGCAGCTAAACACCACGCAGCCATTCACTCACCCTCCCCCCTCCCTCTCTGGGATGAGGGAGAGAAATGGAAAGTGAAGCCCGTGAGTTGAGATAAAGACAGTTTAATAAGACAGGAAAATAATAATAATAATAATAATAATAATAATAATAATAATAATAATAACAATGATGATAATAGTACTACTACTAATAATGTGTACAAACAAGTGATGCACAATGCAATTGCTCACCACCCGCTGACCAACGCCCAGCCTAACCCCGAGCAGTCCGGCCCCCTCCCCCCGGCCAGCCACCCCTATATATTGTTCAGCATGACGTCAGATGGTATGGAATACCCCTTTGGCTAGTTTGGGTCAGCTGTCCTGGGTCTGTCCCCTCCCAGCTCTTACTGCACCCCCAGCCTGCCCGTTGGCAGGACAGAGCAAGAAGCTCAGACGTCCTTGGCTTAGTATAAGCACTGCTCTGCAACAATTAAAACATCAGGGTGTTATCAGCACTCTTCTCATCCTAAGCCAAAACATAGCATTCCACCAGCTACTAGAAAGAAAATTAACTCTGTTCTAACTGAAACCAGGACATCCTAGGTAGCATTAAAGTGGGCTAATAAAAAAGATGGAGAGCAACTATTTGTTCAACCTTATAATTGAACAGGACAATGGGGAATGGTTTTAAACTGAAGGAGAGGAGATTTAGATTAGAGGTTAGGAAAAAAATTCTTCACTCAGAGGGTGGTGAGGCACTGGAAGAGGTTGCCCAGAGAAGCTGTGGATGCCCTGTCTCTGGAGGTGTTCAAAACCAGGTTGGACAAGGTCCTGGGCACCTGATTTAGTGGGTGGCATCCCTGCCTATGGCAGAGGTGTTGGAACTAGATTATCTTTAATTTCCCTTCCAACCCAAGCCATTCTGTGGTTCATTGGTTCCTATGATCATTGACATACCTGTAGAAGCCTCACTTGTTGCCCCTGACATCCTGACAAAATTTAATTCTACAAGGGCTTTAGCTTTCCTGACCTGAACTCTGGCTACTCTGATGATTTCTCTATATTACTCCCAGGCTATCTCCTTGCTTCCACTCCCTCTGTGTCTCCCTTTTCTGTTTGAGTTTGTCCAGGTGTCCTTGTTCATCCCATAAACTTCCAGGCATTTTTGCTTGACTTCCTCTTTGTTGGGATGCATCACTCCTGAGTTTGAAGGAGATGACCCTTGAATATTAACCAGCTTTCCTGGGCCCCTCTTCCCTTCAGGACTTTGGCCAATGGTACTCTATCAAGCAGATCTGAAAAAGGCAAAGTCTGCTCTCTCAAATTCCAGGGTAGCGAGCTTATTATGCTTCCTCCTCATTGCCCTCAGGAACCCAAGCTCTGACATTTCATGGTCACTGCAGCCAAGGCTCCGCTTGAGCTTTGCATTCCCCACCAGCACCTCCTTGTCAGTGAGAACGAGGTCCAGCAGAACACCTCTGTCCTCGTTGCCTCCTCTGTCACTTGGAGATGGAAGTTTTCATCAATGCATTCCAGGAATCTCCTGGATTGCCTATGTACTGCTGTGCTGTCCTTCCAACAGATATCAAAAAGGTTGAAGTCCCCTATGAGGAGCTGGCTTGTGAAAGTAAGGCTGTTTCTATCTGTCTGTAGAGGGCCTCATCCACTTGGTCTTCCTGGTGGGTAGACTGTAGCACACTCCCACTATAATGTTACCTGTCCCTGCCCACCCTGTAATCCTGACCCATCAGCTCCCAGAGCATATCCATCCCCAGGCAGAGCTCCATGCACTTCAGCTAATCACTGACATAGAGGGCAATGCTCCCTCCTCATCTCACCTTCCTGTCCTTCCTGTATCTTTCCTTTCCAACACTCCAGTCATGGGATCCATCCCATCATGTTTTTTTTTTTTAATGACAATTAACCCATACCCCTGCATCACCCGTACATCTCTAACTCCTAACAAGTACTCCCCATGCTATGTTCTTTGGCATAGAGACATTTGAGTTGGGCTCCTGATTAACCTGATTTTCTGCCTGTCATGGCTGGAATTCAATTGTACTGCTATTCAGGTGCTTTCTCACCGACACATGATCCTTCTTCAGGTTCTGGGCATCTATCACTGACACTGACATGAAACTGGGAGGAGTGAGATGAACAGAGATGAGATGGTCTCTGCATTCCCTTAGGCCTTCCCAGGGTCCCCACTATGCACTACAATCTCCTGCTCTGCTGCAAATAACTGAAACTTCATCATTTTGCATTTTATGTTTTCATTATATTTATATTTTGTCATATTTTATGGACATGTTTGCACAGTGTGCAAGTCTGGGCAAGTTAAGGGTGCTAAAACTGTACCTAGGATGAGCACATTTCCAATGTAATACCTCATAGCTTTAGCGTGCAAAAGTTTCTTTATAAGAGGAGTTGAAGATGGTGCTTTCTTTAAGTTAAGAGATGAATATTGGCCTAGGAGGTATGGTATTACTTCTGAAGAGATGGTCCTTGAAGAATCACAAAAGCTAGTGGGAAAGAAGAGCTAGTATAGGGAATTATGGATATGCAAAGCCTTGCTGGGTAGATTATACAGTTACCAGGACTTTATCCTGAGTAAAGGAAAACTACATGTAGTAGAAAACCAACAGCAGACATATCATATGTCTCAAAGATAAGAGAATGGAGAGTTTAAAGACATCATTGTTTTTCTCAAGAAAAGAGTAGCCACCTGTCTCATGTTATGTTGTTTATCTTCTTGTTCTTTGTCATCCCTCTCTCCCACAGCATGCTGTTTTGTCAAGCCATTGGATTCATCACCTTCACCTATCAGTGGAGAAGAATTGTTCATTGAGCACTCAGTCAGTTTCATATAACTTCCCTACTTTCTGACTTTTTCCAACACTGTTTAATAATTAGAAATTAAAGTCAAATCTTATTGCTGCCAGTCAAGGGGTAGAGATGACATATACAAAGATTCTTTCTTATGTCAACTGGGTTCCTAAAGATGTAGCATAGTGTTAAATGAGGCAAATATTTCTCTTGCATGCATGTATCTTGCCAAGAAAAGACCTAGCAGGACATCCAAATAGCTAATTGAGATTACTGATGGAACAGTACACAGATCCATATTCCTTTCTCAGACACCCATTCCCAAAGATTTGAAAGCAGAATACAAAGGAAATTACAAACTAGCTTACAGATTTTGAAATCTGGATACCAAAGAAATTACAATGTAGTTTCCAGTCTGTTCTCCTAACAGATTTTGCTTTCTTTAATGAAAGGAATGGGATTAATCAGCTTTGTCACACAGTTCTCACAGTTCTAGGACAAAAACATAAATGTCAGTTGGGGAAAATTTAAGCATAACTAAATTGAAATATAAGGGGAAAAAAAAATATACATATGTTTCATCTGATTTCTTTCATTGTTTATTTTATTTGTAAATTTCTCAATGAAGTACCAAGGTGACTCAATGAAGTACCAAGGTTTACAGAATTTTCACATTCCATTCATGTGGAAATAATAATAATAAACTCTCTGGAAGAGTGGGGTCATAAAAAGAATCATGTCTTTATGAGCACTGATATTCATGAACAAGGAAGAAATAGTTTGACAGTTGGATTTCAAAATAAATCCTCTAGTGATACAAACAATTTCACTTACTGTATATCTCTCTGTGAATGAAAGTCTAAGAAAAGCAAATAAACACTCTAAAACAATGAATTATTTCAGAAATACTAAATTTAAAATAGAAGACAGTATTTTTTTTCTGACTAAACACACTTGGGGAAGAGTTTCTAAGCTCTTTATTTTGCAGCATGTGGAAGATAAATTCTTATTCCTCTAAACAGAGAAAATTAAGGCCTGTTAGCCTTATTAAAAATGGCAATAAGATATGACATTTTCACTGCTACTGGATAAAACATTGTGTTGTCACATTGAATTCTGCATTCACTCCTGTTCTCTTCATATCAGAAAGGACAGGCCTAAAGAAGAAATGATTAGTGGTTCTATTTTATAATACATAACACTTCAATTTTTGTATATCATGATTTCTTTGAAAACATAGCTTCATATTATTAACAGTATTTAAGTTTTTACTTGTAAGTCTGTTTATGCTCTGCTTCCATTTTTTTCTCATTAAAAGGTAGGCTTTACATCATCATGTACAGTTTTTCCACACACTTAAGTGAAGAAAAAGAAGACAGTCAATTAATAGACCTGAACATAATTACATAATTATAGAGACATGAAATAATTCACAAAAAATAAAAAATAAAAAAATAAAGGGGCAATCTTTATTTAGGACTAACAACAATATTGAGAAGAAAAATATTTTAATGTGGAGGAAAACATACACTATCCTGCCCACTAAAGTTAGATTGAAGGAGAAAATCAGATGGGCAATTTACACCCAAATTGCCTAATCCAGTAATAGTAGTCATGCTCTCAAAGGAAACATCACAGAGTGAACAAACAAAAAAACAAGCATCAAAAGAAAATATTATAAATGGAAGGATGATCTTATTCTGACTGGAAAGGACCTTACTTTGGATTATTGAAATCACAAAGTACATTGATCCAGATAAACTTCTGGATTAAAGAACCTATAACACAAAAGTCTGGAATGTGAAGTAAGGAAATAATTACTGTCTTAATCATGCAACTCAAACTATGCAATTCTATACTAATAAACTTCCTGCAGTCGAAAAGATTATTCCCACTAAATAAGAATTCAAGAAACTGTCTAAATATCCATCACAGTATCACTGTTAAAGTTGGTCTACTATGAATGACCAAAGAACAGTGTGGGTTATCTGCAGGCCTTAAACTACTTCGGAGAATCTTTAATAGAACTTTTTAACTTTTTCCTGAAGTTTGACCTACCTTTCTAAGTGCATAACTGGTCTACAGTAGGAATCACAGCACAGAAGAGCTTTAGAGTAGATCCTTTGAAAGCAGCTTTATACTTCAAACCTGGGGTCCTTTCTTCCAGCAGATCTTTAAAACTGTGTAATAAAGCAAGAGCATCTCCCAGTGCATCTTGCTTATACTAAATTTTTGCAGTGTTTTCTGAAAATTAACCTCCTGTGCAGAGCATGAAAAATGGAAAAAAAAAAAAAATGAGTAGAAAGAACATTTGTTAGTGTTATTCTAACCCTCTATTTCTCACCTTTCCACTGGTACTTTTGAGGAGATTTTGTTAAGAGCTAGACTGACACACAAAATAGGGTATCATTGCTTATTAGAATATTTGGATTGCAAAGAGAGAATTTCAGGTTGATTCCTATGTTCCCTGTTATATATGGAGTGGTAATTCCTGTCAAGAAATTGGTTGATATTAATAAAGAAGGGGGAGATTTGGGAATGTGGCCCTGGGGGTTGGCAAGCCCTGTGGTTGAGGTAACATTAGACTCTTAAGGACGAGACCATCAGGAATATAAAAGAGTTTAGAGGGAACAAAGAAGAGTGATTCAGGAGACTCCATGCAGTCTCCGGTTTCTTGTTCTCCAAGTGGTTCTCTTGTTCTCCAGTCATTAAGGCATGGATGTTTCTGGGTGTTTGCTGTTGTTGTTACATTCAAAGTTGTTTGACCAATGAAAAGTTGTTTTGAAAAGAACTGCTGTGGAGAGAAGGGTATAAGAGGGGAGCCTGCACTCAAGATGAAAAAAAAAATAAAATAAAATAAAAAAAGGCAATACGATGAAGTAATGTCATCAATAAATAAGCAGAAAGAAGGAATGAAAAGGAACAGGCTAGCAGAACAGAGACCAAGATGGGAACAGGCACACTGATCACCTCATGAAGATAGTTTAGGCCAAACTCAGCAAACCGCCCGAAGAAGTTCGCACAGAAAGTCACTGGAAATAGGCGCACTGGAACTGGAGAGAAGCTCGAGCTGAGAGAAGCGGACCTGTGCACACAACTGCCTCTTGCTGGTAAGCAGCTGAGCATTATGGGGAATCATACATCCTTACGAACAAAGATTGTCCTGGTAACCTTACAGCTTATACTCCTTGTTATAAATGAGGTCTGAATTCAATCTGAATTTTGTAATATTTATAAAACAAATATTTATAAAAGGTATAAAACCTAGAAAAGGTATAAAAGGCAAGTAAACAGCGCTGGGTGTGCGGGGAGTCTACACTCCACCAGCACGCACAAACAAACATCAAACATTCTAAATATACAGAACATTGCTTTACATACTAAACCAGAGCATGCCTATACATATGTACAATCAGGAAAAGTAACAAACAATCCTTTAAGTTCCATAATTTGCTAAAATCAAGTACGCCTATACATAGAAGGTAACAAACAATCCTTTAAGTTCCATGATTTAACAGTATCTGCAGAGTCCCACACCTTGACCTCAGCTTGGTAGGCCTGGGTCAAAAGGCACGTCCAGGTCAGCATGGGGCGTAACAGCAAAAGCCTTTGATGGCTGTAGCAGAAGAGGTGCCCATGGCATAGCAGTCGGATCAGTAAAGGAATCTGCAGCTCCCTCACTATCTGGCAAACCACATACTTCTGACTGTGGTCCCACATGTCTCTTTAAGGCCCCAGAGATTGCTCACCAGGTGCTGAGCAATCCCACTGCAACCTTGCCATTTTTAGTTGCAGAGTCCCACACCTTGACCTCAGTTTGGTCCCATATTTCAGGCTCATAAACTGTCCAATTGTTAATAAGAAGAATAAGCTGTAAGGTTACCAGGACAGTCTTTGTTCCTAAGGACGTATGATTCTCCATAATGCACAACTGCTTACCAGCGAGAGGCAGTTGTGTGCACAGGTCCGCTTCTCTCAGCTCGAGCTTCTCTCCAGCTCCAGTGCGCCTATTTCCAGCGACGAGCTTCTGTGAGCGGTTTGGTGAGTCTGGCCGAATCTATCTTCATGAGGCAATCAAAATGCCTGTTCCCGTCCTGGTCTCCATTCTGCCAGCCTGTTCCTCTTCACTTCTTTTTCCTGCTTCTTTATTGATGTAGCTTCATCGTGTTGCCTTTTTTATCTTGAGTGCAGGCTCCCCTCTTATACCCTTCTCTCCACAGCAGTTCTTTTCAAAACAACTTTTCATTGGTCAAACAACTTTGAATGTAACAACAACAGCAAACACTCCATATATAACACATTACCACTCCATATATAACATCTACGAAGTCTCTTTATGGACCATCTGAGGACTTCAGTAAGCTTTAAAAAAACACGGACTAATGAAACAAGTATCAACAGCCTTCATGGCATTTTTTCTTTCTAATGTTCTCCAATAGAGACAGGTCACTCACTTGGATATGTTGTTTGCCTTTTGCCTTCAAATAACGCACTACAAATTCTGATTTTTTTTTTTTTTCTCTAGTAATATTTTATTTTTTGTGCTCATGATTAGTTACAAATTGTATGCCATTTCTGTGCATGTCTCTGGATGTGTCTTTAATTTGTGATATAATATTTGTATATAATTACAATAATCAATTGCTCTTCACAAAATACATTATGGAGAGACATTTGGACAACTGTGAATGTCCTTTTTGTTATAACTTTACTTATTAGACATATAATAATGATAACTCCAATATAAGTAAATAATTGACACAGAATAACAATTTCCCAAACAAAGCTAGACAGTACATGGAATGGATGCCTGAAGAAGAATAAGAAGAAAATATATTTATATATATATATATATAAATATAAATAACAAATATATATTAAAACATATATAATAAAATGAAAAATATATGAATATGTATTTTCAATAAAATGAAAACATATAATAAAAGTAGAAATGGAGGAAAATATACTCGTGGAAAAACTAATCTTATCAGATAACAAATTACAACAAAGTCTAGACTAAATCATGATTCCTATGTTGCAAAGGCAATGAAATCTGTTCTGAAAATACACCTCTGTAAAACAGCTAAGGTTGGAGGGATGGTTGCAAAAAGTAGAGATTAAGGGAAAACTTTTCATATGGATGTTGCTGCACTGAAGTGAGCAGAATATCTGTCCTAGAGGAATGGACATAATATTGAGGACTGGTTGGGAACCATTGAAGTGTTCTTGAAGTGTTTGAAGTGTTCTTTTTTCATTAATTTAGAGAAGTGTCATTTTCTTTATTTGTGGTAATAATCACATGCTCTGCTGTTGCTTCTACAATGGGATTGTGCTAGTGATTGACTGTCAGGCCAACAACTGGGTAAAAAAAAAGGGGTAAATTTTTTTACTCACAGATTTTGTTTATTTATATTCCTATTAACTAATCTGTGGAGGGGGGATATGTTTTTTTGGTTGTTGTTGTTTGTTGTTTCTTTTTTCCTAGTTAATTTCATTTCTTGTAGAATGAAAAAGTCAGACATGCTGTCTTTTCCCACAAACAGTGTAAAGAGTTGTGACTTAGTGATTTGTTGTGAATTAATTTTCCTAAATCAACATTTAAATTGGTTAAATTTAGAAGGGAAAAAAAAAAATCCAAGACATCAGATGGACTGTCTTGTTTGGTATATTGTATTTATTTATCTATGTTGTTAAAATTTTATATTAGCAGGTAAGGGAAAGAAAAACAATAACTTATGTACATATATATATATTTATATAAACAATGTAAAAAATGTAAGATGTCACAAAGCTGTAAGGAGCGGGAAAAATATTTTGGAAGGTACTGAGTTTCACTGCTGTCATGAAGGTCAATAGAAACTGGTATTTACAAAAAACAGGTTTACTCTTTTTTCATCTTTTAATATATATATATATATGGAAGACTGTAATGTACATCATATCTGTATGTGTCAAATAGCTGAATTATAACAGGATCACTGTGAGAGTTTGTCTTTGAGTATGTGTGGATAGAAGAGGGAGATGTCAGAATCAGAAACACTTCAGTGTCTGTGACTATGTAACTTCACTTTTTTATATAGCTATATTCATTTTAGAGCTTTATAATGACATACCATACATCAACAGTACAAGCTGGCAAGAAGAGATAAATAGTGGCAGAGCTCTTTTTATGCTATTTTGTGCTGCTGAATACTTTGGGATCTCATTTTTGACAGCTTAAGGCTGAAGTATCATATATTCCCAACAACTTTATTTAAATACACAGATGAATGGTACAAAGCACACTCTTAAAAATGAAAGTGCCTTCTCATCAACATCCACACACATCCACTCACACACTCATATGAGCAGAATGGATTGAAATGAATTAAACTTACCACCCTTTCCTTCAGTGCTGTCTTTTATTGGAGTGGGTAGTGGCTGCTTCTCCTCACAGGAAACATCAAAGAAGCAGCTGGGGAAAAAAGTCAGTAACTACAGCCTGATTTAATAGACTAATATTGCCTGGAATCCATTTATTTTGGGGAGTTTTGTTCACTTTCATTGCATCTGTCAAAGCTTCAATACACTTTTTTGTCTTGTTTTATATTTAAATACAGTAATCCCAACAAATAGAGTTAACATTTTTCTTTTTGTTCTAAAAGCACAATCACAGATGTACAAGCAGCAAATATGAAATAACGATAATGAATACAGAATGGAAATAACACCAATATTAATGGAAGCTCAGACAGCATCCTGTCTTCATCAGACTAGCTGGAAATGACTTGAAGTACAAGGAAAATAGAAACAGCAATTTAGAACATAACAACGTCGAATAAACACAAAATATAGATGGAGTGTCTGAATGTACCTCAGATCAATGTAAGATATGAATTCTCTGCTTGAAGACTCAGCTCAGATAAAATACTTATTTACCCTGCAGAAAAGGCTTTTTCATGGCCTTCACTGTCTCAGTCTGTGAGCATCAAAGAGTGTAGCTTATATGAAATTGCCACATCTGCCTAATCAGAGAAGAAACACAGCTCCACAAAAGACTTTTTAATTACTTTTTTTTTTTTTCCCCCAATAAATATGGTGGTCTAACCTCACATTAAAATAACTGATTTCTCCACCAATGTATATGTGATTCTCTATTTAATGAAACCTTTCTCCAGGGAATGTAAGCCCCCTACCTGCAAAAGTTCCTACATGAATACCTTCTGCTAAATACCACTGTAACAGCACCACTTCTTTCGCACCAGGAGAAGGGGTACACTAAAATCAGACAAAACGGGCAAATTAAGACTATGCAGAATGAACTTAAAACTGCAGAAACCACCAAGAAAATAAATGAGTGCTTTAGTTATATACATGTACAACATAAATAAGATATACCATGTTCACCCTTATCTGTGACATCTCTCAGAAGTTCTGTTCACAGACCTTTAAGGAAATCATAATTAAGCCTCTAGAAAATACACAGGAAGACAGAGAATCTAGTGTTTTTGTAAAAATACTTCATTTTATATGAAAAAAAAAAAAAAAAAAAAAAAAAAGATTGTAACTGAAAAATGATTGCCTTGATTATGACAAAATTTTTGACTGAACAAATTTTCTGAGTAAGGGATACACAGATGAAAATGTATAAAGCAGTCTAGGAGGTTTCTGGAGAGCATGGAAGATAGCTTCCTGACGCAGCTGGTTAGTGAACCTACCAGGTGTGGTGCCCCGCTAGACCTTCTCTTCACAAGCAGAGAAGGACTGGTGGAGGATGTGATTGTCGGGAGCTGTCTTGGGCAGAGTGACCACGAAATGGTGGAGTTCACTATTCTTGGAGAGGCCAGGAAGGGGACCAGTAAAACCGCTGTATTGGACATTCGGAGGGCTCACTTTGAGCTGCTCAGGACACTAGTTGGTGGAGCCCTTGGGAGGCGGTTCTGAAGGGCAGAGGGGTCCAGGAAGGCTGGGCGCTCTTCAAGAGGGAAATCTTAATGCCGCAGGAACGGTCTGTCCCCATGTGCCCAAAGGCGAGCTGGCGGGGAAGAAGACCAGCCTGGCTCAACAGAGAATTGTGGCTTGATCTTAGGAGAAAAAAGAGGGTTTATAATCTTTGGAAAAGTGGGCAGGCCACTAGGGAGGACTTTAAGGATGTTGCGAGGCTGTGCAGGGATAAAATTAGGAAGGCCAAAGCTCATCTGGAGCTCAATCTGGCTACTGCCGTTAAAGATAACAAAAAATGTTTCTATAAATACATCAACACAAAAAGGAGGACTAAGGACAATCTCCATCCTTTACTGGATGCGGGGGGAAACTTAGTTACAAGAGATGAGGAAAAGGCGGAGGTGCTCAATGCCTTCTTTGCCTCAGTCTTTAGCGGCAATACCGGTTGTTCTCTGGATACTCAGTACCCTGAGCTGGTGGAAGGGGATGGGGAGCAGGATGTGGCCCTCACTATCCATGAAGAACTGTTTGGTGACCTGCTACGGCACTTGGATGTGCACAAGTCGATGGGGCCGGATGGGATCCACCCAAGGGTACTGAGAGAACTGGCAGAGGAGCTGGCCAAGCCACTATCCATCATTTATCAGCAGTCCTGGCGATCGGGGGAGGTCCCAGTTGACTGGTGGCTAGCAAATGTGACGCCCATCTACAAGAAGGGCCAGAGGGCAGACCCGGGAAACTACAGACCTGTCAGGTCGACCTCAGTGCCAGGGAAGCTCATGGAGCAGATTCTCTTGAGAGTCATCACACAGCACTTGCAGGGCAAGCAGGCGATCAGGCCCAGTCAGCGTGGGTTTATGAAAGGCAGGTCCTGCTTGATGAACCTGATCTCCTTCTATGACAAAGTGACGCGCTAGGTGGATGAGGGAAAGGCTGTGGATGTGGTCTACCTTGACTTCAGCAAGGCTTTTGACACCGTCTCCCACAGCATTCTCCTCAAGAAACTGGCTGCTCTTGGCTTGGACTGGCGCACGCTTCGTTGGGTTAGAAACTGGCTGGATAGCCGGGCCCAAAGAGTCGTGGTGGTAAATGGAGTCAAGTCCAGTTGGAGGCCAGTCACTAGTGGCGTCCCCCAGGGCTCGGTGCTGGGGCCGGTCCTCTTTAATATCTTCATCGATGATCTGGACGAGGGCATTGAGTGCACCCTCAGTAAGTTTGCAGATGACACCAAGCTAGGTGCATGTGTCGATCTGCTTGAGGGTAGGAAAGCTCTGCAGGAGGATCTGGATAGGCTGCACCGATGGGCTGAGGTCAACTGCATGAAGTTCAACAAGGCCAAGTGCCGGGTCCTGCACCTGGGGTGCAATAACCCCAAGCAGAGCTACAGGCTGGGAGAGGAATGGTTGGAGAGCTGCCAGGCAGAGAAGGACCTGGGAGTGATGGTGGATAGTCAGCTGAATATGACCCAGCAGTGTGCTCAGGTGGCCAAGAAGGCCAACGGCATCCTGGCTTGTATCAGGAACAGTGTGACCAGCAGGGCTAGGGAGGTGATCGTCCCCCTGTACTCGGCTCTGGTGAGTCCACACCTCGAGTACTGTGTTCAGTTTTGAGCCCCTCACTACAAGAAGGACAACGAGGTGCTTGAGCAGGTCCAGAGAAGGGCGACGAAGCTGGTGAGGGGTCTGGAGAACAAGTCCTACGAGGAGCGGCTGAGGGAGCTGGGCTTGTTCAGCCTGGAGAAGAGGAGGCTCAGGGGCGATCTTATTGCTCTCTACAGATACCTTAAAGGAGGCTGTAGCAAGGTGGGGGTTGGTCTGTTCTCCCACGTGCCTGGTGACAGGACGAGGGGGAATGGGCTTAAGTTGAGCCAGGGGAGTTTTAGGTTAGATGTTAGGAAGAACTTCTTCACTGAAATGGTTGTGAGGCATTGGAACAGGCTGCCCAGGGAAGTGGTGGAGTCACCATCCCTGGAAGTCTTCAAAAGACGTTTAGATGTAGAGCTTAGGGATGTGGTTTAGTGGGGACTGCTAGCGTTAGGTCAGAGGTTGGACTCGATGATCTTGAGGTCTTTTACAACCTAGATATTCTGTGATTCTGTGAAATGTACAATTTGAAGTGACAAAGCATTATCTGCCAAAACAAATGAAGGTAAAGAAAAAAAAAAAAAAAAAAAAAAAGCGGTCCCAGCCTTTCAACTGAAAAGGCAAATGCTTCTCTTCCTCACAGCTAAAACCACAGAAAAATATAACAACTGGGTCATATGCCGTAATGGATCTAAGAAAATAAATTTTCTCTTATTTGTCTTTCCTTAATATTTATCTTAGGCTGAAGCTGGAAGGGGCCCATGAGGGAAATAATTTGGCTACGGTGCTTTTCAGGACTCTGAATGTCAATTCTGTAGATTCTTCAATGAACTCATAACAGTAGAAAGATACTCCCTATGTAAAGTCACCACTTTATGAGCTTTCTAATGGAAGAGGCTGCATGGAAGATATCTAATAGCTAAATTATGGCATTTCATTTGCACAACAGTGCAAAGTTGCATATAAAATGAAATTATGGTTCCACTTTTTAAAATAATTCATAGCATCCTACAAGCTGTAAGAAAATTATTTATCTCAAAAAAGTATAATGATAGTGAACAAGAAACAGAATCTTACTAATAGCGTCAATAGTCAAGCAGTCTTTGCTCAATAGTCACGGACAATGGAAATACTTTTATTATATGAACTGGGTATGCACCTCTATTTTCAGTCTGTGGAATTACTTTTGTGATTGGCCCTGTGCTAAATTATATGGATAAAAACTAATAAGAAAGGCAAGGAAATTATTAAAGGAGTCATCTAATTCTATGCTAATGAATTACTTGGCTTCACTGAGGAAAAATCATGAGATTTAAACATCATTGATTCCCTCTAAATACAAAATAACTTAGTACGAGATATTGCATGTTTTAAAGTGTCTGTATTTTCATGGCATTCTGAAATAAAGTGTTTAATAACTAGACTCATTAATGCTAATGGTAAATCAGTAAGATTAAATATTTCTATAAATCATTTTATTAATAAAACAGAGGGCTCATTAAAGAAGTATTGAGCTGTTAAGCTATAATATTTCAGTATCCACATTTTACAAACATTTCAATTAGTACAGGTTGACAACATAGAAGGGGAGAGGTTAAAAAAAAAATAAAATATTCCAGCCACTGTGTAGAACACAGATTGCCAGCTTGTTGAGAAATAAAGGATAATGTTTCAGTGGGATCACAACTGCACAGCAAATTGAACATTTTCAAAAATAAATATATAGGGCTTCTCTAATTTGTGCTGTTCAAGGACCTTCTGAAGGACTGTGTGCTACTACTGTACACGATATCATTTTATCCTTAGAAGGATGACTGCCAACCTGAAAGGAATTTGAACAGCTGAGGACAAAGAAGTGCATACTTAAACACCAAAAGAATAATGATGGCTTAGGAGAACAAAGTGAAGAAAAAGTGCCCTCAGTAAGAATGTTTAACATATGTAAGTACTGAAAAATGATAGATAGAAGTATGCATTTTAAATGTGCTGCAACAGATCTGAAAGCAGAAAATGACCACAGAACAAGTGTTGGGAGAATGTCAGACAAAATGGTTTCCTGATTCTTTTGAAATTCTTTATGTATAACCTTTACTTAGCTCTTTTCCCCATAATTGTCACATATATGCTGTAGGGGGGAAAGAAAGAAAAAAAAAAAAAAAAAAAAAAGTGAAATCTGTAAATCTGTTGTGTAAGTTGATTTCATCCTCCCTTAATGTGTTCTCCATTCTCCATTTCTTAATGATATCAATGTGAAATGGAGTTGATATTAGCTTAGATAAGGAAAAGAGAAAAACTAATGATAAAAGACATGTACTTTCAGAGTCTGGGATTCCTCCAAGAAACTGTCCCCAGTTTTTTGATTTATGAACACAAAAAGAGGTTTTTATTTTGATCCAAGTGTATCAAGAAAATGTTGTAAGATATTCTTTTATTCTCTTTTGAGTTCAGAAATACATATCATTATCCAGTAGGGGCAGGACCTTCTTTTCCGTCCCATTTTGTTGGCAATGTCATCAACTTCTTTCTCTGAATGTAAGTGATGTCATTCTTTGAAGTTAAAAGGACAGCAAAAATTGCTCAAAGGTACAAGTAAATCTACATAAAAATATCATTAGTGTGACTCTTTTCCAAAACTATTGTGTCCATCAACTGAGGTACGCTGTGGAAGGGCAAGTTGTTCCCTGATACAACAATCTGTTGCCCCCAGTTCACACTGGGAGGATGGAAAGGAATATGAGCTACCTCTTAACTCGCATAATTATTAATGCTCACAGAGCACAAGGCTTGATAGGCTTGATAATTTTTATTAGCTCAACTTTATGCTTTACTAACATAAATTACTTCAAAATTCCATGAACTTGAAAATAGTTGCACAATTAGAAAATGGTATGCTAAGCCACTTTCAACAGTAAGCAGCTAGGAAGACTCTTTTATTTGAAAAGATTACAGAAGCAGACAACTAATTAAAAATGAATCCTTAACAACTTTATACACCATCTGACAAAACAGTCTTTGACAATGTTGATGTTTAGTTTTTCTTACTAGGTAATACCTTGTACAAGAGAAAATAAGGTTTAGGACAGTATCTGAAGATACCAAAATCCTGATAGCATTGAAAAGTTTGACTAAGTTTATATCAAAACCGGAAACAAGCCATTCCCCACTTTGGTACCTACCTGCAAATAAAGTCCAAAGGATTTGGCTGAACAAGTTGGAACTTCTCACAGTCATATTAAAAACAGTTTAAGTTTACAGTGATTCTTTTCCTTTTTAGCTGTTCAAAGCTTAACAGAGTATCTGAAATACCTAAATTGATATTGAATTGTGAATTTCATTCACATATATATGTGATACACACGAGCAAAATTTGATTAATGTTTACATTATTTATCTTACAGAGTACTTAAATCTAATGAGCACTTACATTAATCACTTCTGCATCAGGAATAGGGGAATAAAGTTGAGAAGACTGCATAACAACCAGGTTCAAGAAATTAACAAGATCAGAATATATTCATTAAAATTGAGTAGATCCCTAGCGATACTAGTAGAGATGAATGGAAACTTCAGCTTAAAAAAACTGTGATTAAGAACTGAATTACTTCACATTGATGTGCATCTACTTTCATTTGAAGAACTCAAAATATTTGAAAACAGTTTGCCACTTTGTTTCCATGGAGCACACAATTGCAGTATAAGAAATATACAGTCATTATTTCATATTCTCTTATGTGTTGTAGATTTATAGGTAGTTCACCTTGGTGCAAATTAGCAAAAGAAACGAATAAGAGCATTGTACTCAATGGTAATGAAAAATGTATTGGTCGAACACCTTGCCAAAGATGAAATGTAGCCAAGGGGGAAGGTCTACTGTGGTCATCTGCTTTATTAAATATACCATTTCTTCCTACACTGGTAAAGATATGTTAAGATAAGATAAAGATATCTTATTTATCCAGGAAAGATGTCTTCAGAAACCTACTTTACAAAGCATGCTGAATTTTGACTCAAGGGAAAGAGTGACACCTACTGAATCACCACCTCCTTCATCCAACTGTTTGTGCTGAAAAACATGATCGCTGGTTGGTGAAAAGAAGAATCTCTGTGTTTGACAACAGTGACAGTTCTCACCATTCCAGGAAGAGCTAATAGTTATGGATGATCTGATCCTTAAAGGTGAATGAACTGTAGTGCTGCAATCACAGAGTTCAGAAATGGTACTTGATATCTTTGGGCCAGAGGAAAGTAGAAAGCTGGGAAGCTGTTAAGATAATATACTGAAGAAAATATTCAAAAATATCCTACTGTCCTGCATCACTGAATGCCAATCCACAACAACAATGATAGAAATCCTCAGAAAAGGTCCTAGGATTCGCAGCAGTGACACCAGAAATTTCCACAGTGAATGATGAATGTTAAGATTGTAATGTATTACTGAAATCCCAGGGGTTCTGATGCTTTTGCCTGGAGTTAATGTGAAATCAAATACTCTTTGCTAATAAATATGCATGTGTCTTTGTCAGACACAGAACTACTGTGTGTCTGATAATACATTCTATATTTTATTTTTTAAAGATACAGAAAATTTTCATACATTGTGGAGAAATTCAAAATTTTAAGTCATAAAATACTTAGTATCTGCTATTGCATTACAGTGGACACATTAAAAACAACAACCACAACAACAACAACAAACTGTGAAATACATAAGAAGGAAGTCTTTGACTCTTTCTAGAATTGTTGGAATAAATAAATATATTGACTGATTGCACCAGTCATACAATCTGCCCTACAAGCTTGTGGCTTGCAATATACATCTGCCTCCAACAAGTTAATCAATACTATAAATTAAATGGCTAGTCTACCAGGAAACCTTAGGGAAAGTCTGCATTTAAAGAACTTCTCCAGCCCTAATTCGAAACAGCAAAATGAAGGTGATACAATTTCTTTAGATAGGAAGGAGAAGACACAAGCTGAACCCAAAGGACAAGCAAACCACGCAAAAGCATTAGGAAGATTAGCCATAGGCTAATATATAGGCATATATATATGCTTTTCATAAAGGGCACTGATATCACCAGCACAACTGATTTGTTGTTCATCTCACTGTATTTTTTGCTACATTCAACAAATATCTACAGGATCTTCCCATACAGCAGCAACAACAACAAACAAAGCTTCAAACATCATAATAAATGTGCTTTGAGATCTATATGGCAGACATCTTGTAAAAAGCTGTTTTCAGTGAGATTTTTTTCTCATGAAAACACATTATTTAAGAGAAAGGCCTAAGCATGTTGGATTATTTTATTTTTTATTTTTTAATTTAAACAAAATATTATGGGTATTTCTGAGTGATCTTTGAGAAACAACAGTATTCCCCATTATGAAGAGATCAATTTATAAGGCAACACATTACACAATTTACGGTGACAGTTTGGGGCCAGAGTTCTTGTTTGATCTCCCATAAGCATTTTAAGTACCTTGACTAAAGGTACTTAATGTGATTCTAAAGTCCAGAACACAGTTGTGGAAAAAAAATATAATATTTTCATTTTATAATTGCAACTCAAACATTGTTATCACTAATAAAATATGAAATGGCTTCATTTTGCTGTGACAAACCAACTCTGATCCTGATTTGGAGAAACGCCCAAACTGACCAGGGCATTGGTCAGCCATCTCTGACTTTCACTTAAATCAGTGAACCAGTAAACCATATTGAGAAAATATGATCTCACTGATTCAGGTTTTTAAGAGCTACATAATTTTTTCCTACTTAGTTGCTATGATTTTTCCCCTCACACATATTCAGTCAATGTTTTTTCTTTCACTAACCTCAATGCAAAAAGAAGTATAACAATGTGTTTTACATTGGTGATTTTCTGTGCAAAAAGCATATATATATATATGCTATATATATATACATATTTTGATTCTGTGAAAGGTGTTAAGTTAAAATTTTTAAGGTATTAAATCAACATCTAAAGATATTAAGTCAAAACATTAAAAAAATATATATTTTAATTAATCCTGTTGTTTAAACATTCCTGCTTCACATTATACAGGTAAATGATCCTGACCAAAGTGAAACCTCCAGATCCTATAAAGACAAGCTTGAACAGGTTTGGTTTGGAAATATGCCATCTAATAATCTGCGAAGTGATCCAAGAGGAACTGAACAACTCTATCAAGTATCTGTGAGGATAATGGGCACGCAGGGCTATTCAGCAGCAAGGGACCTTGTTCACAACCAAGGAAATTTTTGGAAATTCTTGGAAATTTTTCTAAAATCTCACTAAACTATTCAAATATTTTAAATAAAAATCCTAAACTTAACAATTAAAATGTAACAAGAAAAACAAAAAAACAAAACAAAAAAAAAATTAAGATTTAATCAACAAATTAATGTGATCATATGCAAGAAATACTGAGAAATTCCCTCCTTGCTTTTTAGCATGTATTGGGCCAAATGCATACCTTGGAATTAATAGAATCATAGAATCACAGAATGGCTCGGGTTGGAAGGGACCTTAAAGATCATCCAGTTCCAACCCTCCTGCCATGGGTAGGGATGCCACCCATTTAGGTGGCCAAGACCCCAGTTTGACCCTGAACACCTCCAGAAATGGGGCATCTAAGCCTCTCCGGAAGACCTGTTCCAGTGCCTCACCACCCTGAGTGAAATTTCCTCCTAACCTCTAATCTAAATCGTTTCTCTATTAGTTTACAACCATTGCCCCTTGTCCTGTTGTTATCTACCCAAAGCAAAAAGTCATTCTCCATCTTTTTTGTAACACCCATTTATAGATTGAAAGGTCACAATGAGCTCTCCCCAGAGCCTTATCTTCTTCTAGCTGAATGCGCACAGCTCTCTCAATCTTTCTTCATAGAAGAGGTGCTCCAGCACTCTGAGCATCTTCATAGCCCTCCTCTGGACTCACTCTAACAGCTCCACATCTTTCTTGTACTGGGGTTCCAAACCTGGATGCAGTGAGGCCTCAAAATGGCAGAGTAGAAGGGGACAATCGCCTCCCTTGACCTACTGGTCACACCTCTTTTGATGAAGCCCAAGATGCATTTAGCCTTCTGGGTTGCAGGCATGCACTGCTGACTCATGTTGAGCTTTTTGTCCACCAGAACCCCCAAGTCTTCTGAAGGGCTTCTCTCAATGAGTTCTCACAGTCTGTACTCATGTCTGGGACTGCCCTGACCCAGATACAGCACCTTGCACTTTGACTTGTTGAACCTCATGTGGTTCACATGGGCCTACTTCTCAAGCCTGCCCAGGTCCTTTTGGATGGCTTGCCTTCCTCCTGTTGTATTAACTGCAATACTCAGCTTCATGTCATCTGAAAATTTGCCAAGGGCGCATTCAGTCTCATCGTATATGTCATTGATGAAGACAGTGAAAAGCACCGGTCAAGACAGACCCCTGAAGGACACAGCTCATCACCTGCCTCCACCTGGACATAGAACCATTGACCACTACTCTCTGGGTGTGGCCATAGAGCAAATTCCTTATCCACCAGATGTTTCACCCTTCAAATCCAAATATTTCCAATTTAGACATTAGGATGTCATCTGGGATCGTGTCAAAGGCCTTACAGAGGTAAAAGTAGATGACATTAGTCGGTCTTCCCTTCTCAACTGATGCAGTTATTCTGTCACAGAAGGCCACTAGGCTGGTAATGTACAATTTACCCCTGGTGAAGCCATGCTAGTTGTCCCAGATCAGATCATTGTGCATGTGCCTTAACATTGCCTCCAGGCACAGAAGTGAGTCGCACCAGTCTGTTCCCTGAGTCTTCCTTTCTGCCCTTTTGCAAAATGGGAATGCTGTTTCCTTTTTTCTTGTTACCAGGGAATTCACCTGACTGACACGATTTTTCATATATGATGGAGAGTGGCTTGACAACTACATCAGCCAATACGCTCAGGATCCTGGGATGCATGTGTCGTGGTTCCGCTCGAGTGGGCAGCCGAGCTCCACCACAGCCGCTCTCTCACTCCCCCTCCTCAAAGAGGAATGGGGAGAAAATATGTGAAAAGGGCTCAAGGATTGAGATAAGGACGAGAAAATCACGCAATAATTATTGTAACGGGCAAAACAGACTCGGCATAAGGAGATAGTAAGATTTATTGCCTACAACTAACAAGCGAGAGAAGTGAGAAAACAAAGGAAAAAAAAAACAAAAGCACCTTCCCCCCCCATCCACCCTTTTCCACCTCCTCCCCCCGAGCGGCGCAGGGGAACGGGGAATGGGGGTTATGGTCAGTCTACAGCACTTCTTCTCTGCCGCTCCTTCTCGGTCACTCTCGTCCCCTGTGCTGTGGGGTCCCACCCACGGGATGCAGTCCTTGATGAACTAATCCGGCGTGGGCTTCCCACAGGCAGCAGCTCTTCCAGAACTGCTCCAGATATGGGTCCGTACCACGGGGTCCATCCCTCAGGAGAAAACTGCTCCAACCTGGCTCCCCTACGGGCAGCAGCTCCTGCCAGATCACCTGCTCCTGCGTGGTCTCCTCTCCACGGGCTACAGGTCCGGCCCGGAATCTGCTCCGGCAGGGGTCTTCCACAGGCGGCAGCCTCCGTCGGTGCAGGGCCACCTGCTCCACCGTGGTCTCCTCCACGGGCTGCAGCGTGGAACCCTGCTCCACCGTGTTACTCCATGGGCTGCAGGGGGACATCCTGCTTCACCATGGTCCTCACCACAGGCCGCAGGGGACTTCTGCTCCGGCGCCTGGAGCACCTCTCCCCCTCCTTCTACACTGACCTTGGTGCAAGGCTGTTCTCCCACTCCCTTGACTCTCCCGGCTGCTGTGTGGCGCAGCGTTTTTTCCCTGTCTTAAATATGCTCTCACAGAGGCGCAAAACAACATCGCTTATTGGCTCGGATCTGGAAAACAATGGGGCCCTTCCCAAACATGGGGCAGCTTCTAGATCTTTCTCACAGAAACCACCCCTATGGCTCCCTGCTACCAAAACCTTGCCACGTAAACCCACTACAGCATGTCATCAGTGCCTATAGACTTGTAGTTGTTAAGTTGCATCAGGAGGTCCCAAACTTGCTCTTCTCTTAAAGTCAGAGGGACTTTGCTCCCCCAGGCCCCACCTAGGGGTTCAGGAACTTGAGAGATGTGGGAAGCCTGACCATTTGTGAAGACTGAGGCAAAGAAGTTGTTAAGTACCTCTGCCTTCTCCACATCTGTTGTTACCAGTTCTCTGTCTTCATTTGTCAGAGGTGTCAAGCTCTTCTTTTGAAGAAAAAGAAAAAAGAATATGTTCTACCTGTAGAACACATTCTTGTTATTCTTTGCATCCCTTGTCAAGTTTAGTTCTGTCAGTGCCTTGGCTTTCCTGATCTCATCCACGCACATCCAGACAGCATTTCTGTAATTTTCCCAGAGCACATGATTCTGTCTCCACCATCTATGCATTTCTGTCTTTTGCCTAAGCTTGACCAGCAGATCCTTATTTAACCATGCCTACCTTTCTACCTTTCATGGTTGATTTATTGTGTATGGGAATAGAGAGCACTTGAGCTCCAAGGAAAACATCCTTAAAGAGTTGCCAGCTCTGATTAGATCCTCTGTCCCTAAGGACCGTGTCCTGTGGAATCTCATTCACTAATTCTTTGAACAGTTGGAATTTGGCTTTTCTGAAGATCAGGGTCTTGACTTTACTCTTAGTCAGGCCCTTATCTCTCAAGATCACAAACTCACTCAGCCTGTCACTGCAGCCTAGGTTTCCTTCAGTCTTAACTTCTTTAGTGAGCTCTTCCACATTGGTAAGCACCAGGCCCAGTAATTCTTCTCCTCTGGTTAGTTTGTCGAATACTTGAATGAGGAAGATGTCCTCAATGGACTCCAGGAGTCTCCTAAATTGCTTACTGCCTGTGATGTGGCTTTCCCAGCAAACATCCAGGTGCCTGAAATCCTCCAGGAGGATGAGAGACTGTGAACATGATGTTTCCTGTAGTTGGAGCAAGAGGGCCTCATCAGCAAGCTCCTCTTGATTAGGCGGCCTGTAATACACCCCAACCACAAGATGTTCTTAGTCAGTCCAGTCCCTAATTTTTGCCTACAGGCTCTCCGCCTGCTCGTGGTTGTTTCTTAGAGATAACTCTTCACAATCCATCAGTTTCTTAACGTAGAGGGCAACAACCTCACCCTTCTTTCCATGACTGTCTCTTCTGTAAAGCTTGTAGTCCTCCCTTCCAGTGTGTTTCAACCCACCACATTTCCATGATAGCAATTAGATCATAGTTTTCTAATTGCACCATTGTTTCCAACTCCTCCTGTTTGTTTACCATGCTACATGCATTGGTGTAGAGGCACTTCAGCTGAGATATGGGCAATGTCACCTTTTTAGAGAAGTCCTTCTGCTTCTCACCCTTCCTGCTCACCCTGCCTGTGCACACCGCAAACTGCGGCACCACTCCTGCCTTATGCCCCACACGCCCTGATGGCTTCACACCCTGTTTGCCCACTCTGTTCACCATTCTCCTGATCACTCATGCTCCCCCGGGGCTGCCATTGTAGGACAGAGGAGGGGTACTCCTGACTCCACCCAAGCCTCGTCAGGCACCCTCAAGAGGGCTGACAGGTCCTTGTGGACCTGCCTCCGGTCTGCCTCAAAGGGGCCTCAATGAAGGGATAACCCCTGCACACCACGACCTGCCACTCCTCTTCAGAATGCACTGCCCCTGAGCCAATCACCTCCTGTAAGAACAGGATGATAATAGCGGGACTGCGAGATACATGAATACAGAATCAGGCTAGTTTTTGGTTAAAGTACTCTTCCCATTAAAATCAATCTATCAATCAATCAATCAATCAATAAAATCTCTTAGAGTTAATTAATAGCAGTATGTAACAGATTTGATTCTTAGTCAGCCGGGTCTGCTGTCTCTGGCAATGATCAGTGCCTGAAGTTCAGAGTTCAAAAGAAAGCTAAAGACTTCCAAATTTTTCCTAAGCATTTGCGGAATGTCAGAAGCATTAATGAAGAGAAGAAAACTTGTTTTTATTTCTTTGGAGATCAGTTTAAAGGATATAAAATAAAATAAAATAAAATAAAATAAAATAAAATAAAATAAAATAAAATAAAATAAAATAAAATAAAATAAAATAAAATAAAATAAAATAAAATAAATTCCATGTGAAATCAGTTTCTTGGTTACATTGTATTATCTTGCTATATAACTGATATAATTTACAGTATGCATTTAGTTACTAATATTATATTTAATACCATAATTCTCAGTTTACACTTTCTCATTTTATACCATTTTATACTTAAACGTTTATAAATGTTTATACAACATTTAAAAATAAATAAATCTGAGAAGAAGATTATCCATTTATCCACTTAAATATAAGTGCCATGTATAGGAGTATCTATGCTTACAGACAGATGTAATAGTAAGTGAGTATGTGGCTGGACTAATGATAGAGTTGACCATTTGGTGTTTGCAGTGAGTAGATCTTTCCAGAAGGCTGAACAGGTAGTCATTAAGCAGATTAGTTGCCTAAATACCCATTGCATGCATTAAAAACCTTTGACAATCTGGCGCTAAACACTTACTCTATTAATAAAAACACAGCCCATTTTCATCTAGTAACTTATCTCTTGAGAAACTCCAGGGACCTCAAGTCAAGTTAAAAAAGGATTTTAATGGCCTTGCAAACAAGGTAACTTCAAAGTGAACCTGTCTTATTGCCAGCTAGATGTAGTGGGTTTACGTGGCAAGGTTTTGGTAGCAGGGAGCCATAGGGGTGGTTTCTGTGAGAAAGATCTAGAAGCTGCCCCATGTTTGGGAAGGGCCCCATTTTTTTCCAGATCTAAGCCAATAAGCGATGTTGTTTTGCGCCTCTGTGAGAGCATATGTAAGACAGGGAAAAAAACGCTGCGCCAGACAGCAGCCGGGAGTGAGAAACAGCCTTGCAGGTGCCAAGGTCAGTGTAGAAGGAGGGGGAGAGGTGCTCCAGGTGCCGGAACAGAAGTCCCCTGTGGCCTGTGGTGAGGACCATGGTGAAGCAGGATGTCCCCCTGCAGCCCATGGAGTACCACGGTGGAGCAGGGTTCCGTGCTGCAGCCCGTGGAGGAGACCACGGTGGAGCAGGTGGCCCTGCACAGACGGAGGCTGCCACCTGTGGAAGACCCCTGCCGGAGCAGATTCCGGGCCGGACCTGTAGCCCATGGTGAGGAGACCACGCAGGAGCAGGTGATCTGGCAGGAGCTGCTGCCCGTGGGGGACCCAGGTTGGAGCAGTTTTCTCCTGAGGGATGGACCCCGTGGTACGGACCCATATCTGGAGCAGTTCTGGAAGAGCTGCTGCCTGTGGGAAGCCCACGCCGGATCAGTTCATCAAGGACTGCATCCCATGGGTGGGACCCCACAGCACAGGGGACGAGAGTGACCGAGAAGGAGCGGCAGAGAAGAAGTGCTGTAGACTGGCCATAACCCCCATTCCCCTGTTCCCCTGCGCCGCTCTGGGGGAGGAGGTGGAAGAGGGTGGATGGGGGGGAAGGTGCTTTTGTGTTTTTTTTTTTTCCTTTGTTTTCTCACTTCTCTCGCTTGTTAGTTGTAGGCAATAAATCTTACTATCTCCTTATGCCGAGTCTGTTTTGCCCGTTACAATAATTATTGCATGATTTTCTCGTCCTTATCTCAATCCTTGAGCCCTTTTCACATATTTTCTCCCCGTTCCTCTTTGAGGAGGGGGAGTGAGAGAGCGGCTGTGGTGGAGCTCAGCTGCCCACTCGAGCGGAACCACGATACTAGACAATAACTTTGAACAAGTTTGAATAACACCTCTAGTTTAAAGGCTATGACAGATACTAAAAGGACTGATAGATCTCAAAATGCATGAAAGATCTCAAAAGGACTGTGCTTACCATTGATATATTAAAATAAATAAATACATAAATAAAATTGTGAAATGTTGTTATGAAGCAAACATCGGCCTTTTTAGTGTTATATATCACAAAATATAGTATCTTCCCTGTTGTTATTCTCAATATTTTTTATTAAGGCTTTATAAGGCAAATTGGATTTGTAAAAAAAAAAAAAAAAAAATCATCAGAAAATCATGTTGACTTAGGACGACTCATTTATGCATTTTTTTTTTTTTTGATAAATATACTTTGTAGTGCTTAGATAAACTGTGTGATACATTGTACAGAATATAAACTCTGAAAATTCTTATTTTCACTTTTTATCCTGACAAAAGAAAAAAAAAAAAACATTTTTCTTAAAAAAAAATAATAATAGAGTAATAGAAACTATGTCCAGATCCAGATTATAATTGGATTAGCTTTGAAGCTGCTGTTTATATCTGAACTAACACTGGAAATCACATCCAGATTAAGTAGTTCTAACCACTCAAATATAATTTCTTATGTAATTTGTACTAAAGAATAAATAAATAAATGTAGTAACGTCGCTTGTTAATCATCAATTGTAGTTCTATATTAGGATAATGAATCTAACCACATTTCATAGAATCACAGAATATGAGTTGGAAGGACCCATAAAGATCATTGAGTCCAACTCCTGGCACCACACAGGTCTACCCAAAATTTTAGACCATTTTTAGACCATTTCATACTTCAGGTATGTTCATTTAACAATCTACAGAGGTCAGGAAGGATTTGTCTCTGATGGACAGTTTGATCTCTGGGATTTTTTTATTTTATTTATTTATTTATTTTTCTTCCCAGTTTCCTCTGAAGCACATATCAGCCCTGGTCATGTTTGTGCTCTGAAATGATAGATAGACTCTACCAACTACAGGGACATGTCAGATACACCTTTTTCTCTTGCTCATGAAAAGAATTTTCTGCTCACAAGATTCACAGGATCCTTTAGATCTTCTGATGTATAAAGATCAGAAGATCTTTAACAGCTCAGATTGTTATGATAAATTTTAAAGATTTGAAAATTTTTAAAGATCAGATTGACTTGCTGAGATATCTGGAACATATTGCTTCCTAGCCAAACACATAACACTGCCTTCATCAATTGCTGCCTGCAATTACTTTTCCAGAAGTATTAAATCTGACTAGCATCTGGTTTTCTCATTACCTATGTGGCTAATATCTCAATAACCTATTTCTTCTGCAAGATTTAGAAAATAAGTTTACCATGGTGTAAGGTCTTAAAGTGTCTCACTAGGAACTACAACTAAAATACTGTGTTCAAATCCCCAAATTTAACTTTGTTTCCATATGTCTATCCCCCAAATGTGTGGCTGGTAAGATACCCTAATATAACTGGCATATGAGGTTGGAAAGGACCTCAGTAGATCAAGTCCTGTGACAGTTACCTAATTTTTTGATGATCACACGTATAATTTTGGGGATTTCTGATTGAAACAGTGTAAGTTTATAAGAAAGACAAATGATGTTATGTCTCCTGCAATATTAGTGTGCACTAACTTTCCATTTTAATTAATTTTTGCAACTGGTGTTATTGGTTTGTCTGTTATAGCCAGAGCTACACTGAAGATAAGTTGTTTTTCTGAATATTCTGGACAAGATACAAGTTTTAGTTTTTAGAAGTAGGTTTAGTTCACCTGGTAGGGTGAACTAAGAGATGACCGTTCCATAATAATCTCTTTTTGTGACTTGTAGGCCTCATGACATTTTGTGGGCCTCATGACATTTCCTTATAGATGGCTGCCTTCCCAGATCTTCCTCATTTTGTTTGTTTGATTTATCCATTTTTCTATATATTGTTTTCTTGTCCATGCTAAGGAAACAAGTTATATCGGAGAGATTTGGATTGGTCATTAAGAAGAATTTCTTCATGGAGAGGGTGATCAAGCATTGGAAGGGGCTGCCCAGGATAGTGGTGAAGACCCCATCCCCAGAGGTGTTTAAGAAACGTGTGGACATGGCACTAAAGGATGTAGTTTAGAGCTGGAAGTTGGTAGGTCAGGTGGATGGTTGGACTTGATGATCTTGAAGGTCTTTTCCAACCTAATTTTCTATGACTCTATGATTCTAAATTTCAACTTTTTAAATTCAGACCTGCTTTTAATGATAATTTTGGTTTCTGGGTCTGTCAGAAGAATTGGTGCTGTTGGACTAAATTCATCAAGTGTTGAACTTCATAAAAATAGAATGTGTCTTCTCAGAATTATCATTTGTTACTGTATTTGGCAAGTGTAGATAAAAGATAATGAATGAAGCAGATTTCCTACCAGTATCTTAAGCACTTTGGGCTAGATGGAATAAATAATTAAAAATCAGACAGGCTAGGACACAATACAAAAGTATTAAGTACTATTAATTATACTCAGAGATTAGCATCTAAGTATGTTTGAGGAGCTATGTCTTTCATTTCTAAAATACAAAAACCTCAGTGTTTAGTTGCCATATCTACTCTTAGAGAAGAACATACAAATTTTTGTTGTATAGTTAATATTTAGTTGCTTAAAAATACTTATACACTTAACAAGGAGCTTCCCAGAAAATTTCACTAACAATAAAGCTATAAACCTTTTCACCTTTATTTATGATACTGCTGCAAGGTCACTAAAGTGTGCAAGGAAGGACAATATTTCTCCTTCTGCCTTCCCTCCCTTATCCCAGATAACCCAGAGTAACCAAAACAGGTGAGTAGGATATGAGTTTTATGGAGTACAAGAGTTTGAAACCATCCAGGCTACGCAGGAAATGGATGTGTCTGAATTCATACATAAATATTTTAATCACTGAAGAGAAAGGAGCTCTAATCTTCTGTGGATAGACTTCAAAAAAAGGGTAACCACAAATTCATTTTGTGCAGTGCCCCGTCTTGTCCATTTGCATTATCTTCCATTAGGTTGCATATTATAATATATCTGGGGGAATATCCAGATTTGTATCAGATCAGGCCTATCAGGTGTCAACCTACCCCAAAATGCATTGTCTCTGTAAAGATAAAAAGCACACATCTAGGTGCCTGACACCTTTGAAAATCAAAAAGTAGAGCACAGGGTGAAGAGGCAGCTATCTGAGGGCATTCAGCACCAAAAAAAAACACACTTTAAGTACCTAAATTCTTCATCATAATATTAAATTGCCTTTTAGACCTCCACTACCCTATGCTATGAGAAACAAGAAAATTAGGGAATTATCCAGTCATTTGCTTGTTATTAGTTTGTAACTAGAGACTATTCCCTGAATGATGATCTTGTTCTTTTCAGGTATACAAACGAGGAGAATCTTCTGCACTGAAATAAACCAAAGCACTGGCAGCCTGCAGACACTTCTGTAGGAGCAGACCACCACTCTTGCAGACAGTCCTCTTTCCCCATCCAAATTTCACACATATTCTCCACACATATCTCTCCAGCCTGTAAATGTAAAGATATGTGTGAAGTATTTGTATTCCTGTTGAAATTGCCATCATTTTATGATTTGCAGTAAATTAACCCTGTTTGTTTTTCAGAAACCAGAAGATGTGAAGTTTCTCTTAGAACAAAGACTACTGGAATCTTTCGTCTAAGCATTTTTCTTTCAACCTTGACTGTACTTGTCTGTACTGAGGTGTGTCATCCCCCTTTCCCTTCTCCTTATAGAAAAGTATATTATGAGAAAGTTTCAGGAACTACTTTTTTTATTGTTGTTGTTGGTTGTTATTATTCTTTCCATAAGGTAGTTCTTACAAACAATAGTGTCTAGAAAGCAATTCAGCCAAAGATATCTCAGGCCAAGCTTTTACCTCACAAATAAAAAGAAGTTAGTGTAAAACCTAGTTAAACTAAGCTTCGTAGCCTTAACATTATATAGGATTTACTAAGTGGTGAAATAATTTATTTTCTGATTATGAATGACTTGGCATAAACCATGTGAAAATGTTTCCATTTATAAATAACTTAGGGGAAAAATATCTTAAACCGGAAAGCTGGTACTATGGGCACCACTGTAGCCTAATATTCCCACGCTCAGGAAGTTACCAGTACTAGGTCTGTAACTCCTTGGTTGCCTTCTCTTTGTACATCTCAAAGCTATCAAGGGGTGGGAAAAATATGAATGCATAAAAATCTTCATTGGCTAAATAACAATAATTCTCATACAACAGGAGAAGAAAAATTGCCAGGCAACAAAGCTAAGAAAGGATACCTAACTTAGAATACATTATTTCAGTAGGTAAAATGTTTTGTAAACTTAACTAATTATATTACTGTTGTAAGTTAGAATGGTTGCTTATCAGGCCTAGGAACAGGCTTCATTCTTCTGTAAAATAAATTACTTTAGAAAGAGAAATATCACTGCCTGGTTTTCTTTTTAAGGAGTTTCTGTTTTTATACTATGCCAATTACTGCTACTTAAAAAAAAAATATATATATATATATATACTTATATACTTATTTTCTTAGATATTTATTTTCTTTTGCTCATGAACTCTCTTTATAGTCATTACTAGTATATTCAAAGGTTACAGGTTTGTATACTTAGGCCTGCTAACATTGTTTTTGGCCTTCCACTGAAACATTCCTCACAGTTCACAGATGTATTACTGTAGTAATTCTAGAATGTGACAATGACTACATTAATGTAATAATACTATTGAAATCAATCTTATCTAGCTTGAAGGGTCATTTTCAAAGTTAACAGCCTAAAGTTAGCCAACAGTCCTGGCTTTCGGGGGAGGTCCCAGTTGACTGGTGGCTAGCAAATGTGACGCCCATCTACAAGAAGGGCTGGAGGACTGACCCAGGAAACTACAGGCCTATCACTTTGACCTCAGTGCCAGGGAAGCTCATGGAGCAGATTCTCTTGAGAGTCATCACACAGCACTTGCAAGGCAAGCAGGCGATCAGGCCCAGTCAGCATGGGTTTATGAAAGGCAGGTCCTGCTTGACGAACCTGATCTCCTTCTATGACAAAGTGACGCGCTGGGTGGATGAGGGAAAGGCTGTGGATGTGGTCTACCTTGACTTCAGCAAGGCTTTTGACACTGTCTCTCACAGCATTCTCCTCAAGAAACTGGCTGCTTTGGGCTTGGACTGGTGCACGCTTCGTTAGGTTAGAAACTTGCTGGATAGCTGGGCCCAAAGAGTCGTGGTGGTAAATGGAGTCAAGTCCAGTTGGAGGCCAGTCACTAGTGGCGTTCCCCAGGGCTCGGTGCTGGGGCCGGTCCTCTTTAATATCTTCATTGATGATCTGGACGAGGGCATTGAGTGCACCCTCAGTAAGTTTGCAGATGACACCAAGCTAGGTGCGTGTGTCGATCTGCTTGAGGGTAGGAAGGCTCTGCAGGAGGATCTGGATAGGCTGCACCGATGGGCTGAGGTCAACTGCATGAAGTTTAATAAGGCCAAGTGCTGGGTCCTGCACCTGGGGTGCAATAACCCCAAGCAGAGCTACAGGCTGGGAGGGGAATGGTTGGAAAGCTGCCAGGCAGAGAAGGACCTGGGAGTGATGGTTGATAGTTGGCTGAATATGAGCCAGCAGTGTGCTCAGGTGGCCAAGAAGGCCAACGGCATCTTGGCTTGTATAAGAAACAGTGTGACCAGCAGGGCTAGGGAGGTGATCGTCCCCCTGTACTCGGCTCTGGTGAGTCCACACCTCGAGTACTGTGTTCAGTTTTGAGCCCCTCACTACAAGAAGGACAACGAGGTGCTTGAGCAGGTCCAGAGAAGGGCGACGAAGCTGGTGAGGGGTCTGGAGAACAAGTCCTACGAGGAGCGGCTGAGGGAGCTGGGCTTGTTCAGCCTGGAGAAGAGGAGGCTCAGGGGCGATCTTATTGCTCTCTACAGATACCTTAAAGGAGGCTGTAGCAAGGTGGGGGTTGGTCTGTTCTCCCACGTGCCTGGTGACAGGACGAGGGGGAATGGGCTTAAGTTGCACCAGGGGAGTTTTAGGTTGGATATTAGAAAGAATATCTTTACCGAAAGGGTTGTTAGACATTGGAATGGGCTGCCCAGGGAAGTGGTTGAGTCACCATCCCTGGAAGTCTTTAAAAGATGTTTAGATGTAGAGCTTAGGGATATGGTTTAGTGGGGACTGTTAGTGTTAGGTCAGAGGTTGGACTCGATGATCTTGAGGTCTCTTCCAACCTAGAAATTCTGTGATTCGAGTACTGAACACAGTACTCGAGGTGCGGCCTCACCAGAGCCAAGTACAGGGGGACATCACTTCCCAAGTCCTGCTGGCCACACTGCTTCTTATACAAGCCAGGATGCTGTTGGCCTTCTTGCCCACCTGAGCACACTGCTGGCACATATTCAGCTGACTATCAACCAATACTCCCAGGTCCCTCTCCACCAGGCAGCTTTCTAACCACTCATCTCCCAGCCTGTAGTGCTGCCTGGGGTTGTTGTGTCCCAGGTGCAGGACCCAGCACTTGGCCTTGTTGAACTTCATACAGTTGGCCTCAGTCCATCAGTCCAGCCTATCCAGATACTCCTGCAGAGCCTTTCTACCCTCGAGCAGATTGACACACGCATCTAACTTAGTGTCATCTGCAAATTTACTGACGGTGCAATTGATCCCCTCATCCAGATCATCAATAAAGATATTAAAGAGAACTGGCCCTACTGCTGAGCCCTAGGGGACTCTACTAGTGACTGGCGTCCAACTAGATTTATCTCCATTCACCACAACACTTTGGGCCCAGCTATCCAGACAGTTTCTAACCCAACGAAGTATACACCAGTTCAAGCAATGAGCAGCCAGAATCTTCAGGAGAATGGTGTGGGAAACAGTGTCAAATGCGTTGCTGAAGTCAAGGTAGACCACATCCTTTCCCTCATCCACCAAGTGCATCACTTTGTCATAGAAGGAGATCGGGTTTATCAAGCAGGACCTGTCTTTCATAAACCCATGCTGACTGGGCCTTATCACCTGGTTGCCCTGCAAGTGCCATGTGAGGACATTCAAGATGATCTGCTCCATGAGCTTCCCTGGCACTGAGGTCAAACTGACAGGCCTACAGTTTCCTGGGCGCTACCCTCTGGCCCTTCTTGTAGATGGGCATTGTTGGGAATTAGCATACAGGACGTGGACATGTACTCGTGGAACAATTGTTCCATTTGAGCTTGCTTTAAGCAACCAGGTGTAGGCCTTAGAAATCTCAGGGCCTGTTGTAGCTGAGCAAACCAAGCTGCCAGAGTAACTGTGAGAAGCTCCCACGGCTATGACTCCCACATCACCCAATTAAGGAACTCAGAAAATATTGTTACCAGCAGCTGGCCTCAAGGACTAGGTCTACGTGACCGCTAATCACAAAGGGGGTTCTTTTCTTGCAGGTGGGGTTGTTTTCTTATAGTTGTTTGTCTGAGTGCTCTTGACCAATAATCTTGTCTGAAACACTGTCCGCCCCTGTAAAGTTCACTATAAAAGTTAGGCTATTCGGGCAATAAAATGGAGCAGCATGATCTGACTCAACTGTTGTCTGTCGTGCTTTCAGCCATGCTTCGCAACAGGGCATCACATTTGCTAGCCGCCAGTCAACTGGGATCTCCCCAATAGCCAGGACTGCTGATAAATGATGGAAAGTGGTTTGGCCAGCTCTTCCACCAGTTCTCACAGTGCCCTCGGGTGGATCCCATTTGGCCCCATCAACATGCATACATCCAAGTGCTGTAGCAGGTTGACAACCATTTCCTGGTGGATTATGAGAGCCACATTCTGCTCCCCATCCCCTTTCGCCAGCTCAGGGTACTGGGTATCCAGAGAACAACTGGTCTTGCCGCTAAAGACTGAGGCAAAGAAGGTATTAAGCACTTCAGCCTTTTCCTCATCTCTTGTCACTAAGTTTCCAGTAAAGGATGGAGATTCTCCTTAGTCCTCCTTTTTGTGTTAATGTAGTTATAAAAACATTCTCTGTTATCTTTAGCAACAGTAGCCAGATTGAGCTCCAGATGAGCTTTGGCCTTTCTAATTTTGTCTCTACACATCCTTACAACATCCTTATAAACCTTCTGAGTGGCCTGCTCTCTTTTCCAAAGATCATAAACACTTTTTTTTTTTTTTTTTTTTTTTTATTTTTATTTTTCCTAAGCTCTAGCCACTACTTTCTGTTCAGCCAGGCTGGTCTTCTTCCACGCAGGCTCATCTTTGGACACGTGGGGACAGACCACTCCTGAGCCATTAAGATCTCCTTCTTGAAGAGTGCCCAGCCCTCCTGGACTCCTCTGCCCTTCAGAACTGCCTCCCAAGGGACTCTGCCAACCAACATCCTGAACATCTCAAAGTCTGCCCTCCAGAAGTCCAAGACAGCAGTTTTACTGATCCCTCTCATGACTTTGCCAAGAATAGAGAACTCTGACATTTTGTGGTCACTCTGCCCAAGACAGCTCCTGACCACCACGTCTCCCACCAGTCCTTCTCTGTTTGTGAACAGCAGGTCTGTTGTGAACAGACCCATCTATGAACAGGGAGGAGCAGAGCACCTTCCCTGGTAGGCTCACTAACCAGCTGCATCAGGAAACTGATCCATGAATCTTCCAAGCTCTCCAGAAACCTCCTATTCACTTTGATGGTTTTGCTACTGGTTTGAATTTATGTATGTATTTATTCACATAAGCTCCTTAGTTGCATATCTCTGCCAATGATCATATTGCACCTGAAACTCTCCTTCAACTTTTTTCCTATTATTCTCTATGATGTTTTCCCCAAGGGTAAAAATATAAAGTAGGTTTTTCAGTATCACAGCAATTAGAGTTTTTCAGTATTATGATAGTGAGTTAATAAATGATTGGCGTATGCTTTTTTTCTCAATGACTTTGAACATACATACATGAATCGGAGGTAAATAAACATGAAGAGTGGCTATCGTATACATGAGAATATCTTCAGGTTACTGCAGTGACTTCCTTTACCTGGGACATGTTTAGTAAAGCAGTGGCTCTGTGGAGGATAGGGAAAAGATTTGTTTTCCTTAGCACATTGTAAATGAGAGCCTTCTCTATGTGTGCTTCACTAGAGTGCACAAGGTGTGTACTTTTCTGGGGAATGTAAGTATAATTTATGACCTGTGAATTAGTTTTATTTCACTTCCAGTAAGAAATGTGTATGTGAAAGAATATAAACAAAAAACTAATCCTGCCTCTTTCAAATTTTAGGCTTCTACACTATGCTCTTTGTCATGTCATGTAATTGCTAAGAAGCACTTGAGGCAGGAGGGAGTTGTATGTGGGGGATATGTTTTTTGAGCATATATGACACTGGTCTTTCTATACCCTATACAATTTAACAAAATGAGGTTGTAAAATAATATTGAAGAATGGTTGGAAGAAAAGCACTCATGGATAATATCTGTTCATTTAACAAGGTAACTTACCAAAGTTCACACAATAGTGTAGGTAGAATGAAGAGTTATATAGTGGGAAGGATGTCATAGCTTTTGCTCTTTCTTTGATGGTTTACCCTTAAGATTTTAAATACAATCATCTGAGTTTCTGAGATGTAATCTCTTAATCTTTCAGCCTGAATTTCATCTTTTCTCCATTTCTCATTCCTCTACTCTTTCCTGTTTATTCACTTAGGAGTAACTGGAACCCACTGGCTTTCAGTCTGTGTGATCTAGTGTTTGGTTGGACCTGTGCTTATATTTCTAGTGTTTCTCTCACAAGACAAGAGTTTCCAAGCTAAAATAATATCAGCTAAATAAATAAAATAAAATAAAATAAAATAAAATAAAATAAAATAAAATAAAATAAAATAAAATAAAATAAAATAAAATAAAATAAAATAAAATAAAATGACAATAACAGCAATAAAAAAATAACAGCAACAAAACTAAGCTCACTATTCACTATGTACTCACTATTCACTACGGCCCTCACTATTCACTGTGTATTTTATGTATAAGGACAAATTTAACAGCATAGTTTTGCAGCTCCACTATTCACACCAACAAGAGCGTCATAGTGATACTGTCTTCTTTCTTTCTAGATCATAAACAAATACACTCAAAATGGATTTACAGTGGGGTATAACCATAGTCACAGGAGAACAAAACTTTATGTCATTGGGATCCACTACTTGGAAAAAAAAAAAAAAAAAAAAGAGAGAGAGAGAGAAAGAAAACTTTTACATAAAGGAGTGGTTCCCCCCTTCATGTAACTGAACCCAAACACCTCCAGTACAGTTAAGAGAATGACCCCAGCTGGGGTACTTTAGAATGTCTGATGATAGTTTTTGTATGACTAAGGCTCATTTTTGAAACAAATATTGCTTCACAAAATCTTTCTCCTGACTTCCTTCAGCGTTTGCAAGACTCTTTCTTTTATTCATTTACTTTTATTCCTTTTTATTATTATTATTATTGTATTTCATTTACTCATAAATGAATAGAAAAAGATGGTGGTTAAAGGATGAAATAAAATTGCAACTTACTAGAAGCCAAAAACATGATTCTCAGCAATTAATCTCTTTATTAATGCATCAGCCCCACAAATTCATTCAATATTTTACTGCAAGAACTTGTGTTGTTGTTTTCGCTTGGAAATGGAGGCTTCCACAGAACTATTGCTTATTTCATTTTTCAAAATGAAATATGACCTCAAACATGGTTTCTTTTCCCTCCTCTTAATGTAACTGTTCAAGACATTATTTAACTAAATGTCTGGAATTAAACATTCTCTGTCAATTACTGACGATAAAGATCTTCTCAGATAATGAGTGCTACTACAATTCCTGCTTCAATTGCTACATTATAATCTCCAGATCCAAAAAACTCCCAAGATCCCAAAATACATAAAACACCTTTCAGCTATGCAGGTGTGGAATTTATTACAAGTTGTTTCTTCCCCTCTCTCTCTTGCACACTCTTTCTTCTCTTGTTTTAAAGGGGGGAAAATCCTAAATACTTTGGATGTGTGCCAGCAGCTTGGGGTTCTGCAGTAAGTTGAAATATTTAAAGTCTAAACACAAGGTTGCTTTGAAAGTTCTGCAGAATAGAGAGAAAAGCAGAGAAGCATTACCAGAAGGGCTGTTCAAAGTAGAAAAACAAAATGGTGACATTTCTGAAAATGTACCACCACTATACTTTTCTTTAAGGGGAAACAGTCCACTTCAGAATGACTTTTGGCAGCTCTTTGTAAGAACAACTCACCAAAGCACAGGCAAACTTCTTTTGCTTGTTTGTTTGTTTTTCAGCAAAGCTGAAACAGTCTGGACAAGAAAAACATTTATTTGATTTATTTTTTTTCTTTCCTGAAAGACAAACCTTTTAGCAACAGTTTAGAGTTGGTGACTGATTCAATTATTCCAAGCAGCTAACTCACCTAACTCATTGGTTTCTTGTTGTATCAGAGTTTATTGCCATAATATATTCAGTCTTTATAAGAAAAACTGAAACAATGTATAGTATTATAAGTACAGTCTTAGTTATGCTAAGATCATATTTAGTGAAGGTGAGGAGGGGACCATGAAAGGGAAGCAATTTGAAGCTACTTTTTTCGTTTTCATTAAAACACAAATACAACTGATCTAAATTATGTTGTCTATAGTAATCAGGTAGGACACCCCAATTATCTTCAGTTGCCCTTTTTCAGGCACTTTTTTTCCAGCTCTGTTCCACCATAGGAATGTATTTATAGTGTAAGAATGTTTAGTCATCATTTTAAGATACTTTCTTGGCTACTTTCTGGTTATTATGTGGGAGAAAGCATAGACGGACAAAAACAGAAGCTAAGGTTTTGACCAATCATCAACACTGTAATAATTATCTCATGGAACCATGCTATAGAATAAGACAGATAAATGGAAGCTATCATATTCTTTTGCTGAGTCTCTGGGAGAAAAAGAGAGTTTATGTCTAGTGAAGGAAGGGACAGGCAACTCTTGGAGAGTACAAGGAAGTTGCCAGCATATTCAGAGAGAAAATCAGGAAGGGTAATCAACCTGACCACTATGGTTAAGGACAAGAAAAAAAATGTTTTTATGAATATATTAATGGCTAGAGAAGGGCCAAGGAGAAATTCCATCCTTTACACAGCAGGGAAAATGACTACTGAGGATAAGGAAAAGGCTGAGGTTCTCAACACTTTCTTTACATCTGTCTTTACTAGCCAGACCACTTATTCTCAGAGTATTCAGCCTCCTGACCTGGAATTCTGGGACAGGGTGCTGAAGAAACCCCCCCACAGTTCAGGTGGAAACTGTTAGAGACCTGCTCCTCCACCTGGACTGTCACAAGTACATGGGACCAGATGGGATCCACCTGAGGGTGCTGAGAGAGTTGGCAGATGTGATTGATGAGTGGCTTTCCATCATTTATCAGTGGTCTTGGTCATCTGGAGAGGTCCCAGATGACTGGAGACTTGCTCACGTGACACCCATCTATAAGAAGGGTTGTAAGGAGGACCTGGGGAAATACAGGCCTGTCATCCTGACCCCTGTACCAGGAAAGATGATAGAACAGGTCATGCAATCACAGAGCATGTGTGGAACAACCTGGGGATCAGGCCCAGTCAGCATGGGTTCATGAAAAGCAAGTCCTGCCTGACCAACCTAATCTCCTTCTATGTCTGGGTGACCCACCTGAGAGATGAGGAAAAGACTGTTGATGTAGTCTAGCTAGATTTCAGCAAAGCCTGTGACACAGTCTTCTATAGTATTCTCCTTGAAACTGGCAGTCCATGGCTTGGACAGGTACACTCTTTTCTGGGTTAAAAACTGTCTGGATGGCTGGGCCCAGAAAGTGGTGGTGACTGGAGTAAAATCCAGCTGGTGACTGGTCCCAAGTGGTGTTCCTCAGGGGTCGGTGTTGGCGCCTATCCTCTTTAATATCTTTATTGATGGCTTGGATGAGGGAATTTAGTGCACCCTCGGTAAGTTTACAGACAACAAATTGGGGGGAAATGTCAATCTGCCAAGGGGTAGGAAGGTCCTGCAAAGGGACCTGGGCAGGTTGGATCAATGGGCACAAGCCAGTGGGATGGTATTCAATGTGGCTAAGTGCCAGGTCCTGCACTTTGGTCACAATGACCCCACGCAATGGTACTGGCTTGGGGGAGAGTAGCTGGAAAGCTGTGCAGAGGAAAATGATCCAGGGGTGCTGACTGATGTTCACCTGAACATGAGCCAGCAATGTGCCCAGGTGGTCAAGAAGGCATTCTGTCTTGTATCAGGCATAGTGTAACCAGCAGGACCAGGGAGATGAATGTACTCTGCTCTGGTGAGGCCACACCTCATGTACTGTATTCGCTTTTGAGCCCCTCGCTACAAGAAAGACATCAAGACCCTGGAATGTGTTCAGAGAAGGGCAGTGAAGCTGGTGAAGGGCCTGGAACACAAGTACTGTGAGGAGTGGCTGAGGGAACTGGGGTTGTTTAGTCTGGACAAGAGGAGGTTCAGGGGGATGTTATTGCTCTCTACAACTACCTGAAAGGAAATTGTGGGGTGCTGGGGGTCAGCCTCTTCTCACAGGACAAGAGGGAATGTCCTTGAATTTTGCCAGGGGAAATTAAGAGAAAATTCATCTCAGAAACAGCAGTTAAACATTGGAATGGTTTGCCCAGAGTGATGGTGTAGTCACCGTCCCTGGGGGTGTTTAAGGTAAGGTTGGACATGGTATTAGTGGTGTTAGGAGTTTAGTAGGTAACATTGGTAGTAAGGTGATGGTTGGGCCAGATGATCTTGGAGGTCTTTTCCAACCTTAATGATTCTATATTAAAACACACACACTACTATATGTCCTTGATGAAGTACATGCTTCGTGTTCCTCTGTGTGTGAGACACCTATGCATGACATCAGATGCAGGTGTAATTTCAACTGCTCCTCTGGCTTCTAAAAAAAAACAAAACTATTTCTGTGCTACATTGAGCCACTTCTGTACAGATGGTGAGGTACACTGGAGGTACACCACTCACAGTTCACTGAGCTTCACTGATGTTTTTTTTGTCAGTGGTGTTTTTGTTTTGTCTTGTTTTAATTATATTTGTTTAATTAAAATAATTTTAGCAAAAAAAAAAAAAAAAGATCTTGAGATTGAACATAAAAAAAAAAAGACACGTTTTCCACAAAGCCATGAAGCAGACAGTTTTAGGGATCTACCACTTGAAGTAACATTTAACTGTAGGTGACCCAATAATCCTTCTAATGGGGCTTAATAACATTAAAAAAAAAAAAAATAACGGCGAATATGACTGCAGTGAAGTGAAATCAACACTTACAGCATGTCCCTCTTTGGTGACAGGAAAGATTTCTGAACAGTTTAGTAAGATGATATTTTAGCTTAGTCTCACACTTGTCCTCATGAGGTGGGGCTTCCTTATTACAACCTCTTTAAAGTTCCATTTTCTATAGTACATAATTATAGGTTATAAGGTGCCAAATGCCTGAGTACCTTCCCAAGTAAAACTATGAGATCAGTGGAAATTTTGTTTAAATAAAGGTTTTAGGATTTGGCTCAACCCTAATGCAGAATCTGATAAAGTAATTCTGTCAACCAACTGGTGAAACTGGTGAATGACATTTTTGTGGAAAGCTGATCTTGGCACTTTAAAAAGTGTAAAGAAGAATTTCAAGTTGTCCAGGTTAGAAGACAAAACCACACTTGACCAAAATAAATAAATAAATAAATTAGTCTGCTGCCAAAGAAAAAGGCATTGATTTTAAAACTAATTAGGTACTTACTTACCAGATCTTGATCCAGCACCTAAAACATCAACGACTTCAGTCCATTCAGTTTATTTTCCCCAATTTTTGGGTGGTGCATTATGTCATTTAGCATTCAAGGCAACAAACTTTTAGTGGTTTACCACAGATACATTATCTGGAGATCAGGTATCAATACAAGCTGGGGGGGCTGACCTGTTGGAGAGCAGCATAGGAGAAAGGGACCTGGGAGTCCTGGTGGACAGCAGGATGACCATGAGCCAGCACTGTGCCCTTGTGGCCAAGAAGGCCAAGAGCATTCTAGGGTGTATTAGAAGGTGGTGCTTAGTAGCTCAAGAGAGTTTCTCTTCCCCTTCTACTCTGCCCTGGTGAGACCGCATCTGGAATATTGTGTCCAGTTCTGGGCCCTTCAGTTCAAGAAGTACAGGGAATTGCTTGAGAGAGTCCAGCACAGAGCCACAAGGATGATTAAGGGAGTGGAGCATCTCCCATATGAGGAAAGGCTGAGGGAGCTGTGTCTCTTTAGCATGGAGAAAAGGAGACTGAGGGGTGACCTTATTAATGTTTATAAATATGTAAAGGGCAACTGTCAGGAGGATGGAGTCTTTATGACACGCTCTTCTCAGTGACATCTAATGATAAGACAAGGGGCAATGGGTGCAAGCTGGAAGATAGGAGATTCCACTTAAATATGAGATGAAACTTTTTCACAGTGAGGGTGACAGAATGCTAGAACAGGCTGCCCAAAGACAATATGGAGTCTTCTCCTCTGGAGATATTCAAAACCCACCTGAATGTGCTCCTGTGTGATGTGATCTAGGTGTTCCCGCTCTGGCAGGGGGATTGGACTAGATGATCTTTCAAGGTCCCTTCCAATCCCTAATATTCTGTGATTCTGGGATCTAGGAAAAAGAGTTTTTTATAGGTTTCTGTACATGGTAATTAAAAGCCTTTCTGGAAAGAAGAGAAATAACAGAGCACAGGATTGATCCAAAATCTCTGTCTGGCAATGAACCATAAAATGTACAAGATTATATAGCTCAAAGAACCAAGATGAAGTTCTAGAAATAGTTCTAGAAAGAATGATTTCTGGCTTAGTGTCTCTGCAACATATGTTTATTTCTGGTGGATAGCACACCTGTAACCTGGTCTGTTATACACGTCAGACTCCGATGACCTACATATGCCTGCTCTACACATAGTGTGCAGCACCAGAGTCCTGCTGTGAAGGTTCAGTACGCTTTGTGACAGCATAGTGAGAGCACTTCAAATATATTCTAGACCAACTGTAGGGGCAGCTCCAAGTTTTCTTCACAGACTTTCTCCCATATTCATTCATGACTGCAAGAGTATCAGGTTGAACCCATACACCCCATGTATGAAGAAAGTTTGGTGGTGCTTCACATTCATGGTTCAAGCCTCTGCTTGAAACACAAAAAATAAATACTGAGTGATGCCACATAGCCTTCAAGATTTCTTATTTATTTATTTATTTATTTATTTATTTATTTATTTATTTATTTATTTATTTATTTTCACATATACTATATGCATATGGAAAGGCTTATCTTTGTTTTTCAGTCTGCCCATGTGACAGGTGATTCTTCAAGGCTGACCTCTGTATTCAGTTAAAGTATAATAATAAAATTGTACCCAGCCAACCATCATTAACTTCTCCAACACAGAAATCTCTATAAAATATTCTGGAAGTTTCCCAAGTCTCTCAAGCATTGATTTTAGGGACTTTTTGACTGCATTTGTTCTTCACCTCATTCATTAGATCATGATAAATATGCAATACTTGCATGTTGCGTTACATCATCCTGTTACTTGAGGGATGACTTATTTCCAGTAGGTACCAAGGTAAATCTGTGAAAGCAAGGATCTTGTGATTTCTAAGGCCACACAAAGAGGATTTCAATGAAGTAATGATAAATGGAAACAAGTTTCAGCTACTATAGAATCTATATAATCTATATAATAATATAATAATAATATATATAGAATCTATGATTCTCTATAGAATCATAGAATCATAGAATATCCTGAGTTGGAAGGGACCCTTAAGGATCATCAAGTCCAACTCTTGACACCGCACAGGTCTACCCAAAAGTTCAGACCATGTGACTAAGTGCACAGTCCAATCTCTTCTTAAATTCAGACAGGCTCGGTGCAGTGACCACTTCCCTGGGGAGCCTGTTCCAGTGTGCAACCACCCTCTCTGTGAAGAACCCCCTCCTGATGTCAAGCCTAAATTTCCTCTGCCTCAGCTTAACCCCGTTCCCGCGGGTCCTGTCACTGGTGTTAATGGAGAAAAGGTCTCCTGCCTCTCGACACCCCCTTACGAGGAAGTTGTAGACTGTGATGAGGTCTCCCCTCAGCCTCCTCTTCTCCAGGCTGAACAGGCCCAGTGACCTCAGCCGTTCTTCGTACGTCTTCCCCTCCAGGCCTTTCACCATCTTCGTAGCGCTCCTCTGGACACTCTCCAACAGTTTCGTGTCCTTTTTATACTGTGGTGCCCAGAACTGCACACAGTACTCGAGGTGAGGCTGCAACAGCGCAGAGTAGAGCAGGACAATCACATCCCTTGACCTACTAGCGATGCTGTGCTTGATGCACCCCAGGACACGGTTGGCCCTCCTGGCTGCCAGGGCACATTGCTGGCTCATATTCAACTTGCTGTCTACCACAACCCCCAGATCCCTCTCTTCTAGGCTGCTCTCCAGCGTCTCATCGCCCAGTCTGTACGTGCAGCCAGGGTTTCCCCGTCCCAGGTGCAGGACCCGGCACTTGCTCTTATTGAACTTCATGCGGTTGGTGATCGCCCAGCTCCCCAACCTATCCAGATCCCTCTGCAAGGCCTTTCCACCCTCATTCGAGTCCACAACTCCTCCAAGTTTGGTGTCATCAGCAAACTTGCTCAAAATACCTTCTATTCCTACATCCAGATCGTTTATAAAAATATTGAAAAGTACCGGCCCTAAAATGGAGCCTTGAGGGACCCCACTGGTGACCGCCCGCCAGCCTGACGCAGCCCCATTTACCATAACCCTTTGGGCCCTGCCCGTTAGCCAATTACTCACCCATCGTATGATGTTTTTATTTAGCTGTATGGTGGACATTTTGTCCAGTAGGATCCTATGGGAAACCGTGTCAAAAGCCTTGCTGAAGTCCAAAAAAATCACATCAGCTGGTTTCCCTTGGTCCACCATACGGGTGATCTTATCATAAAAGGAAATCAGGTTAGTTAGGCAGGACCTACCCTTCACAAACCCATGCTGGCTGGGACCAATGACTGCTTTGTCCCCCAGGTGCGCCTCAATAAGTTCGAGAACCATCTTCTCCATGATTTTACCAGGCACTGACGTGAGACTGACAGGCCTGTAATTGCTAGGGTCTTCTTTCTGACCCTTCTTGGAAATCGGCACAACATTTGCCAGCTTCCAGTCTACCGGGACCTCTCCAAATTCCCAGGATCGTTGAAAAATAATTGAGAGAGGTTCCACGATGACGTCTGCCAGCTCTTTCAGCACCCGGGGATGAATCCCATCCGGACCCATGGACTTGTAGGGATCCAGGTGGAGTAGCAAATCCCGCACATGTTCAGGGTCGGTTGGGAGTTTTTCATCCCCACCGTCCCGGTCCTCCAGCTCAGGGCACCCTGGGTCCCGAAGCCCATCATCGGCATTGAAGACAGAGGCAAAGAAGGCGTTAAGCGTCTCTGCTTTGCCTATGTCATTGTCTGTGAGGAGACCTTCCCTATCAAGGAGCGGCCCTATGTATTTTTTAGTTCTCCTTTTTCCATTCACATATCTAAAAAAAACCTTTTTATTTTCTCTCACAGACACAGCCAGCTTCAACTCTAGGTGTGCTTTGGCCACACGAATTTTCTCCCTACAAACACGAACAGCATCCCTGTATTCTTTCCATGACACCTGGCCCTCCTTCCAGTAGCGAAACACTCTCTGTTTCCGCCTAATCTCCATTAGAATGTTCCTGGTCAGCCACGCCGGCCTCCTGCCCCGCCTGCCTGACTTGCGATACTTAGGAATTTCCTGATCTTGTGCTTCTAGGAGGCATCGCTTAAAGAATGACCAGCACTGGTGGACATCGAGGCCTTCAAGAGCAGTTTCCCAGGGGACCTTGCTGACTAGTTCCCTGAGCAGCCTGAAGTCCGCTTTCCCCATATCTAGGGATGAGGTTTTGGTGGCACTTTTCCTTCTGTCACTGTAAATTTTGAACTCAACCACTTCATGGTTGCTATGACCAAGGCAGCCACCAATCACCACATCTCCCACCAGACCCGCTCTGTTTTCTAGCAACAGGTCTAGGAGGGCACCTTTCCTAGTTGGCTCCATTAGCACCTGCACCAAGAAGTTATCATCTAGGTGCTTCATGAACCTCCTGGACTTGCTCGTGTCAGCCGTATGGCACTCCCAGTTAACGTCTGGCAAGTTGAAGTCCCCCATAAGGATAAGGGGAGTTAATCTCGAGGCCTCTCTTAGTTCTGTAAAGAATAATTTATCGGCGCTATCGTCCTGGCCAGGCGGTCTGTAATAGACTCCCACAACAACATCCCCTTTATTCGATCGTCCCTTGATCCTTACCCAGAGGCTCTCAACTTTGCCATTGCCGACCTGAAGTTCCACACAGTCCAGCCCCTGCTTCACATACATCGCCATCCCACCACCTCGCCTACCCTGCCTGTCCCTCCTGAAGAGCCTGTAACCATCTATCGCAACACCCCAGTCACAGGACTCATCCCACCAGGTTTCACTTATGCCGATGATGTCGTAGTTGCGGGACTGGGCCAGGACTTCTAGCTCATCCATTTTATTCCTCATACTGTGTGCGTTTGTGTAGAAGCACTTCAGGTGCATCTCCTTACACTCAGCACCTTGTGGATCTGACCGAAGGACCTCACTGGCACACAGCCCCTCTGATTCTAGCGTACCATCCCTTAGGTCTTCACTGGCGTGCCTGGTTTTAGCCCCTTCCCCCTTTGACTCTAGTTTAAAGCCCTATCTATCAGCCCTGCCAACTCCTGACCAAAGATCCTTACCCCTCTCCGAGAGAGGCACATCCCATCTGGTGCCATCAGGCCCGGTGTAGCATAGACCTTCCCGTGATCAAAGAACCCAAAGTTCTGCCGGTCACACCAGTCTCAAAGCCACGAGTTTATGTGAACAGCACGCCTTTCAGCTTCGATCCCCCCTATCGGAAGGACAGAGGCAAACACAACCTGCACCCCTGATCCTCTAAGTAGTCGCCCCAAATCCCTAAAGTCTCTTTTGATCGCCTTCGGACTTCTCGTTGCTACTTCATCACTACCAACCTGAAAGACCAGTAGCGGTTAGTAGTCAGTGGGCCGTACCAGGCACTTGACTTTCTTGGCAAAGTCTCTCACCCGAGCCCCAGGGAGGCAACAGACTTCTCTGCGGGTTGGGTCCGGTCGGCATATTGGTCCCTCTGTCCCTTTCAGAAGGGAGCCCCCCGTAACAATAGTCCTTCTTTCTTTTTTGAAGGATGATGTGGCAATGCGATGTGTATGTCGCCTTGTCTTAGGCGCCCCCTCCAACTGGGACGGGTTTTTATCTACTTTGTCATTCAGATTGTCTTGTTCTAGTCCTTCATATCGATTATTTAAGGGTAGATGAGAAGGTGAGGTGGGCAGAGAGAGGGCTCGCCTACCACCCCGAATAGGCACCTGCCTCCATTCCCCCCCTTGATCTAGGTCTCCTCCCGCTGCCTGGCAGGAGGAGGGAACCTCCGTCTTCTGCGTAACAGGAGACGCCTGTGCTGTGGCAGGCTCGTGAGCCTGCCTCAGAGAGGGTAGAGTGCACCTCCACCAGTCAATTTCCCTCTCTGATTCCCTGATGCTCCTGAGCCTGTTCACCTCCTCCTGGAGCTCCGCTACCTGGCTGAGCAGTTCTTCAACCTGGGCACACCTCCTACAGGCATACCCACCACTGCTGTCGGAGACCGACAGAAGGCTGGGGCACACTCTGCAGCCCAGGACCTGGACGGCTGTGTGTTTCCCCGAGCCCTCTGTCTGAGTAGCCACACTGGTGACCGTGGCTGGAGATGCCGCACGAGATGTGGAGGCCACGGTTTTCTGCCTGGTTGATACCATGGTCAGGTTCTACGCAAGCAGGTTACAAGCACCGAAGGGAGAGGCAGCTGCAACAGAGCAACGATGGGCCCCCCGCTCGCCCTGCCCGCGCGAACTGCCACGCAAACTGCCGCGCCACGCCCTTCGATGCGCCACGCCCTGTTTGCCCGTCCTGTTCACCACGCTCCTGGTCGCTCGCGCTCCCTAGGGGCAACTTTTAAACAGCCTGTGAGGGGGCGCTGCTGGCTCCGCCCGCGCCTTGTCAGCCTCCCACGCGAGGAGTGCCGGGTCCCGGCGGCTCCCCCGAGTGGCCTCGATGCCGGACAAAAAGCCCTGCCCGCCTCGGTCCCCTGCTCCGCTGCAGAACACATCTGCCCCGGAGCCGATCGCCTCAGCAAAAATGAAGTAATAAGGGAAGTAAATTCCAGTCTTAAATGCAGAGGTATAGCTTAAATGACTGTAAGGGATAGACAGAAATACGGAAATCCTGAAAAGTTTAGAAGAACTGATTTTTTTTTTTTTTTTAAGTAAAATTGTAAGAGATCTTGGGAATTTCATGTGTGAATGAATATTGATTTCAGATGCTCAATTTCAAATTTGGATCAAACTATCCCTGCAGACAGAGTCACATACCAAGGCAGATGAGCCTGGCTTTACTTCATGCCCAGTTTTTGCCAAGTTACTCCCTTCAACACCAGTAAGCTGACACCTCACAGAGCTCATACTCAAGTCATGAAAAGCCACTGAGTAAAATATACTAACAACACACTAATATGATTCTTGTGCAAAGTATTGAGGACAGTGATGTAGGTGAAGGCTGCATCTGCTACAGTCTGCTTTTTCTGTCTTTTCACTGAAAGTACTTTTGAGTTAGACAGGAGAAACTTAAAAACATGTACGCTTTGCCTCATTTGAATTATTTGGTGAGTGTAATATCAAAGTCCAAAGTTTAGGTGACTTTCTGTACTTTATAAATTGCAAGTTTTCAATAATACAGTAGTGACTTTGGAAGCCAGAGCTTATCTGGCTTCAGGACAGATAAAAAAAAGGACATATTCAAAAAGGACACATTAAATATTAAAAAAAATAATAATAAATAAATAAAATGGAAGGAAAGAACACTGACAAATGACAAGTGGTTATTATTAATTAAATTATTTGCCTAATGTTTGTGACTTGTATTTTCAAAAGAAGAAAAGAAGCACAGTTAAAAAATATATGTTTAGAGTGTGTGCAGTGTTTGAAAAGGAAGACTTTTTCAGACTAAGAAATAATTGGAAGCTTCATTTAAAAAAAAAAAAAAAAAAAAAAGAAAGAAAAAAAAAGGAAAAAAAAAGAAAAATGATACAGGTCACTGATCTACAGCAAGTGTTGATTAATATCAAGTGGAAAAGCTGATGATCTTTGGCTAGTTTAAAGAACATATATGTGTCTACTTCACAAATTTCTCAGTACATTTGACACTAACATGACATCTAATCACCATTCATCAAAAATGCATTCATCAAAGAAGACAACTGATCTGTTTTCTGCAGATGGTTCTTCCTCCTGGAACAGTAACATTTGTTAGGAAAGGAACTCCTTGTCCCTGACTATGTTTTATAGAGACACAGCTTCCTTCTGCCTCCCAATATGCCTCAGGTTATTCTGAGTACTAACTATTGAAAAATAAAATAATAATAATAAAAAATAATAATAATCCAAGTCTAATAAGTTTTAAAAGGTAGAATGCTTTACCAGATTCATGCACTTTCCCAATTTATGAATACTGTCATGACAACAGCTCTTATATTTCAACACCTATTTGCTGCCTTCCATAAAAGTGTTAGATTAACAGATTTGAAGACTTACCTCTCCTATTTTCCTCTAGAACATATCTCTTACATTTATGACTTTCAAAATTGACTTTAGCATGATCTTTCTCATCACTACCAACAGAACTCCATGTCAGATATGGAGTTTCCTTTTCTTCAGGGAAAAGGAAACAAGGGAGCCCCCAAAACTTAACTTATTATCATACTTTCACTAGGAGATTTTTCCAGAAAGAAATGGAGAATGGAGGGGAAGGGTGTGGAAGGATGGCAGGAGGTCGGAAGAGAAACAAGATGCACAAGTGCGGAGACTTCTGGTTAAGACAACTAGGAAAATAGGAAAAGTTGACACTATCTCTAAGATCAAAGCATAAGAATATAGTTTGCTGCAGTGTGGTGTTAAGGAAAGCAGCTGTGATCTCAACAATACTTCTCCCACACCAACAGAGGTAATCCACTATAGTACCAGAGAAATAAAAAAGTATCTTGAATGATTTGATATATTTTTCAATCTGGTCAGACTCTTTAGGCATTCTCTCCCCATTTTTGTCCCCTCTTTTTTACCTGTTAATAATTTCACAGAAATTCAGTTATTGGACAGTTAGTATAACTGATGGTGAAAAAACATAATTTATAGCTTTTGAATGCTAAAACTTTTTTCAGGTGCACATAGGTGACATTGTTCCCTGTTTAGTTCAAACTGTGCTGGAAGTGTCTAGGTGAGTACAAATGAGCAGAAGACATAATTTTTGGTAGTGAATACTGCTTCAGAGAAACAGTAAATGAGCTAAAAACCAAGCTTACTGAGCTCAGTGAGTGGCAGAGTGATCATCTCATTTCCAATTCTTGCTTTTATTTGTTTAACAGCAATAAAAACATCAATCTATAATAATGTCTTTTCATGCCAAGACTTTTCTCTTTCTGCATTATTATCTTCAGCTCTAGGAGTAGTGTTATTAGTTAATTGAGATAATAAAATTGGCAGAAAGAAAAAGCACAAAATTATATGGTATATCTTTGAACAATATTTTTCATTTCTCTGTAAGAAAGAATACCTTTAAAAACAGATGATGCATACACTCAAAAAAAAAAAAAAGCTAACAAACAAAAAAGAACATCAGTGCTTAGGATAACACAATGATAAAGGAAAATGGCATACTAAACAGCTGGAAAAATACAATTAAAATAAAATAAAATAAAATAAAATAAAATAAAATAAAATAAAATAAAATAAAATAAAATAAAATAAAATAAAATAAAATAAAATAAAATAAAATAAAATAAAATAAAATAAAATAAAATAAAATTATCCAGCTATTCTTTAATATGGTGATATAGACTATTCTCATCATCATAGCTCTTGAGGCTGGCATCCTGAATACTGCTTAGCTGTACATTTTCTTCAGAAATATTCCATAGACTTAGTCTGATTCATGGCGAATTCCTTGGAGAAACAACCAAACTCTGTCAGATTTAAACACAGTATATAGCAAAGCCAGTCACCTTAGCTTTGACTGAAAGAGCACTTTCCACCTTTTCCCCACTTAATTCCTGTCCAAACTTCACCTATGCTCTTTTACCTATCTGGCTTCACAATCTTAACTGTATCTTAACAATCTTAACGGTATCTTAACTGGTAAGAAACTTCCATCCTACTCCTCTTTTTATGTATTTAGGTAAACTTAGAAGTAACTTGGTGAGAATTTAGAAACTTCAATCTGTTAACATGTCAGTTCACAATAAAAGCCCTACCAACAGTCCAGAATTGCTAAGAAGTCTTCCGTTTGCTCCAAAAGTTTACTAACTTGATCATGATTTAATAATGGTTCTATAAGGAAGAGAGAGAGAGATAGATGAAGACATAAATACTATTTTCTGTTATGAGTATTGCTACCAACAGTAGATATAAAACATCATTAAAATTCTTGGCCAAGTTGATGATTGGATTTGATGATCTTGAATTTCTTTTCCAACCCAAATGATTCCATGATTGTATTTCCACTGGTCTGTAAATATGAAGCCACATTAATATTTACTATACTAGAATTTCTGTGTGCTTAATGAGCTGACAGGCAACATTTATAGGAGTTCTGTCAAGGTTGTCTGGTCAGACATACTCTGCATAAGTTTAGACTTTTCCAGGAAGACAGACCAAACATTCAGGTATGGTCACAAGAACCCTAAAACAAACACAAGCTATGTAAGAAACAGCTAGTGCATGACTTGTACATATCACTGGAATCTTGTTTTCAGATAAATGGTGTGAACAAGTCTGTATCTTTCTTAATCTCTGCTGCTGGAGCACTTCCATTTTGCATAAATATTTATTGGAGCAAGTAGTTAAACTGACAGCTCCCATCTGTCAGGTGAGCTCGCTTATAACAAGAATATGTAATCAATCATTCTCATTTCCTGTATCTCTCCTTACCTTAATAGGTATTTATTTGTGTGACCGGAAAGAATCCTGATGGGACCAAGAAAATTACATTTTCACCTTTTCACAGAATCACACAATGGCTGAGGTTGGGAGGGACCTCTGGAAGTGATCTGGTCCAAACCCCCTGCTCAAGTAAAACCACCTACAGGAGGTTGCTTAGGACCATGTCTGGATGGTTTTTGAGTATCTCCAATGGGGGAGACTGCACAACCTTTCTAGGCAACTCATGTAATTGTTCAGTCACCCACACATTGAAGTGTTTCTTGGTGATGAGGATGCAACTTCCATGCTCCAGTTTATGCCCATTTCCTCTTTGTCTTGTTGCTGGGCACCACTGAAGAGAGCCTGGTTCCATCTCTGCAAACTCCCTTCAGCTATTTATAGCAATTTATAAGCTCCCTTGTGATCTTTCCTTTCTCCAGGCTCTGAATAGTCACAGCTGTCTCAGCCTTCACAAGAGTTCTCACCTTACAGGAGAGATGTTCCAGCCCTTACATCATCTTTGTTGTCCTCCACTAGGCTCTTTCTAATATTTCCATGTCTCTCATACTGGGATCATCCCAGAACTGGACACAGGACTCTATCCAAGTTGAACTTCCTGAGGTTACTCTCCAGCCTAGTCTATCGAGGTTCCTCTAGATGGCAGCATGACCCACAGAATCACAGAATCACAGAATTTCTAGGCTGGAAGAGACCTCAAGATCATCGAGTCCAACCTCTGACCTAACACTAACAGTCCCCACTAAACCATATCCCTAAGCTCTACATCTAAACATCTTTTAAAGACTTCCAGGGATGGTAACTCCACCACTTCCCTGGGCAGCCTGTTCCAATGTCTAACAACCCTTTCGGTAAAGAAATTCTTTCTAACATCCAACCTAAAACTCCCCTGGTGCAACTTAAGCCCATTCCCCCTCTCCCTGTCACCAGGCACGTGGGAGAACAGACCAACCCCCACCTTGCTACAGCCTCCTTTAAGGTATCTGTAGAGAGCAATAAGATCGCCCCTGAGCCTCCTTTTCTCCAGGCTGAACAAGCCCAGCTCCCTCAGCCGCTCCTCGTAGGACTTGTTCTCCAGGCCCCTCACCAGCTTCGTCGCCCTTCTCTGGACCTGCTCAAGCACCTTGTTGTCCTTCTTGTAGTGAGGGGCTCAAAACTGAACACAGTACTCGAGGTGCGGCCTCACCAGAGCTGAGTACAGGGGGACGATCACCTCCCTAGCACTGCTGGTCACACTGTTTCTGATACAAGCCAGGATGCCGTTGGCCTTCTTGGCCACCTGAGCACACTGCTGGCTCATATTCAGCCAACTATCAACCATCACTCCCAGGTCCTTCTCTGCCTGGAAGCTTTCCAACCATTCATCTCCCAGCCTGTAGCTCTGCTTGGGGTTATTGCACCCCAGGTGCAGGACCCGGCACTTGGCCTTGTTGAACTTCATGCAGTTGACCTCAGCCCATCAGTGCAGCCTATCCAGATCCTCCTGCAGAGCTTTCCTACCCTCAAGCAGATCGACACACGCACCTAGCTTGGTGTCATCTGCAAACTTACTGAGGGTGCACTCAATGCCCTCGTCCAGATCATCGATGAAGATATTAAAGAGGACCGGCCCCAGCACCGAGCCCTGGGGAACGCCACTAGTGACTGGCCTCCAACTGGATTTGACTCCATTTACCACGACTCTTTGGGCCCGGCTATCCAGCAAGTTTCTAACCCAACGAAGCGTGCGCCAGCCCAAGCCAAGAGCAGCCAGTTTCTTGAGGAGGATTAGCCACTCTTCCCATTTCTGTATGATCACCATCCTTGTTGAAGATATCCTTTGCCCCAGCATCTTCCTCCTCTTTGGCAAGAAGTCATATGGCTTTGAATTGAGTGTCTGACTCCAGAAGAAGTGTATCTGCCCTTGAATGAGGCCCTGAATGAGGAGGGACCTTTCCCTGGGTAGAGTTCTAACCTGCCATATCCATTCAATATATGCCTTTCTGTCTCCTCCGCTTCCTAACATCAAAATTTGGTTACTGATAAGACTTCACTGAACTTCAGGAATTAATTTTTCATTACATAGTCTCTTAGGTAATGCTTGTTCTATTAACATCCAGGTAACTCGTGTTTGCTCCATTTTAGATGTCTCCTTACTTCAACAATTTTGTTTCTTATTAATAAAATTCTTTAGTTCTTTCAAATGAAATTCAGCATTCACTTCAAGCTTCATACTTGTCTGAGCATAACACACTATTCATAGGTACTATCTAGATTTAAGTCTTTATAGGTTTCTGAGTACAATTGAGAGCCGGACTTCAGCAGAACAGATGCTGTTCTAATTTTGGAATAGGTATTGGACAGCCCTGTACCTATGCAATGTTTTAAAGAAGCATAATCTTACTCTGTGTTCAGAATTATCAGAGTAGAGCTGAATCCCATAACGTGTTCTTCTTATGTCTAGTTTAAGACCTTGAGAACAAGCTTGATTAGTGCATTACAAGTTTGAGACAGGACAAAAGTATAATGGTACGAAACAGGATGATGTTAAGATCAAATCATAACATATCCTGTTGAATTTTTACTTTTTCCCTGCAAATGAAAATCTAACCTGCCTAAAACCAGATAGATAAGTGTAGATAAGGTGTAGATAAGGCCTACTTTATAGTATGGAAAAAAAAATCATTTGCAGGATATGACTGCAGAACAGGAATAAAGGACTTTTAAGCTGCATTAAATATGGCTTTAGCTCATTGTTTCTTTTATAAAAATATCCTGTTTCACATTTCATGCTCCCAAATTATACATCTCATGCCTTGCGGTTAAAATGGTACCAATGGGAAGTAGTTTATGTTCTTTGTTTATATGAGAGTAACAAATCAAAACCAGACAAGTGTTTTAATTTCAAAAGCCTGGTTTTGTTGTTGTATATCTGTTCTCAGCTTTTGAAATACTGAAGCATTATTAGCCTGGAGTTTGTACTTGTATTTAGAAAAGTTATCAGGTTCAGATCCTCAGCCAAAATGCTGATTTGCATTTTATTCAAACTGTTGCTCTTTCTCCTTTCTTTCTTTTTTTTTTTTTTTTTTTTTTTTATTCTTTCCATTCCCTCTCCCACCCCTCAATGAAAACCACTGTACATGAGCAATACAAAAATTTTACCCTAATGTGTACATATTTAGAAAGACTACAACTGGAAATAAATAAATAAATAGATAAAACTCGATATATATCTGAATAATAGTGATGCATTAAAAGGGGTTATCAGGATTTTCTTCTTTTTTTTTGTTTTTTGTTTTTTGTTTTTCTACTCATGTTTGAATGTATACCATATTCAAGTTCAATATTTCAATTTAATAGAGCTAGTGAAAACTACATGTGGAAAAGGCAGATCCAAAAAACTGACATGCTTTTAATAAAATTTTAAAGTGAAATTCAAAGCTTTTGTTAAAACTTTTAACATTTCACATGTGTAACACTTTAAAGTTGCAACTGTATTTACATTTTAAAACTTTTTTTTCTTCTTTTTTAATAATTTGCTCCTTTTTTGCTTGCCAAGTTTAGGATTCTGTTTTCTCTGCCAATCTGAAGTTTCCACAGGATCTGAAACTGAACATGTGTGTTTTGAAAATATTGCCTAACATTGTACCCATAAAGGTCAGTAAAAATTGACAGTGCTCTATATTTCACAGTTCTGTACTGATACAGGAGGCCAAACAATTGGAGAGACTAGCTTCCTGGTAAGGAAACAGAAAAGTTTTATTTCCTAGTACAGAATGATAACACTGTTTTTGGAGAAAGTACCAAAATGGACAGTGCAGTGTGATGGGAGAGCCTCTTCATCCGCATAAAACTCCAAAATGCCCATACATCTAAAGCTGCAGTAACAACCCATTCCTTTCCCATCCTTAGATAATGTCATATCAGAGACTACTGCTTAGTTAACAGAAACATTTGGGATACATTTACATGCTGCAATGCAGTGCTTTGTACAGAGATAAGAATGGGCTTTGAATTCAGCAGTATCTGTAGTGGGAGAAGGATATCCATAGATGTGACATGCTTGGCTCAGGCCATACAACCTGTGTAAAGGGCTCTTTAACCTGGATAGAGCACTGAGCTAACGTGGCTGTACTGTTTTTCATGTATGAAGCAATTGGTGGTTAATTCTTGTAGGATTTTAAATTAACTTTCCAAATGAAGTGAAGTTAATGTTAACAAAGATCTCATGGGGCCTTAAATAAATAGTAACTAACAAACCTTATATAGGCATCTTCACTACAGGAGGTGCTTCATAGTCATTTAAACACAAGGTAAGGTATCATAAAGCTGATACTGATGAGCTCAGTGAAAGGGCCTCTCAGTTAATGTAAATGTTACACCCACCTGTTGTAATAACAGATTGAGCTGGCAAGGAATAATGAAATTATTATGTTTTCATTTATATTAGTTCAGCCTGTCTGAAGTTCCACCTGTTCATACTGTTTCACTCTTTAATACCACCCTAATAAAATATGTTCTGTCACTTGGTTTCAACAGGAAAGCATCTCTATTTTTGCTCAAATATTAATGCATTTATTGCACTGAGTTAAGCCTGTTTCACATAATGAGCATGAACACTGGTCACCTCTAGAGAGGTAGCTATTTTTACAATACTTCAGCCATAAGGCTTTGGTCATGGAAACAAAGGTGAAAGATGGAGAGTAAAATGCATGTGATAATTTAATACAGGGAAGAAATGTCATGATCACTTTTTTTTTTTCCTAATGTGGACCATTTCCTGTTGTGGTGCCAGATACATATCTTGCTTTCATATGGTTGAATTTATAAGTCTAATTTAGAAATGGACCCTGTTTCTTTCCCATTTGTTATGTTTTTGTAATACTGTCATCCATCAGGACTGACTTGTGGTGGTATTTATATTGCTATAAAGTAGGAATCAGCAAAGCCCATTCTTTAAATTAGTTTTGTCATCTAAACTTTTAATTCTGATGTGAGCAACTCAGCCAAAGATGTCTAATTTTATCAATTTCATTCACTGCTCCCATCAGAGTTTTACACAGACCAGTAAATTTGGCAGAGAGATTAGCCCAACTGTAATTGAAATATATTGCATTTCCTTCACTCAATGGGATTCAAAATGAGAAACATTTGGCTGCATCAAAGAAGCCAAAGAGAAAGCAAAAACTTGAAAGGGGAAGCCCCTTTTTTATTTTTACACAGGAGTTTTAAACAAGAGAACTGCATGTGAAAAGTTTGGGAAGAATTAGGTTTAATCCTGCACATACCAGGTTCATTTGATTTACTTTTTCCACAGAAAAATAAGTGGTGTTAAATCATCTGACTATTTCACAAAAATCAACATATGTTAATATTACTTATATGAAAAGGAGATGACAGCCCTGTAACTAGGGTTCCATGGGAAAAGCTGTGTGCCAATATCTTCATGTTTCTCCATTCTTTGACTTTTTCTGCTTCTGGATTCAAACATGTTGTTATGCGTATGTTGATTAATTGGCAGATTGCTGCCACATCACAGCGTTTAGAGACTAAGATGTTTTATTTAGAAGACTGTGATTATTATTTTTTTTTATTTTTTTTGCTTCTGTCTATCATATGTTTTAAAATTATCGTCATCATTGCTGTTGGTTTTTGTTTTGCATAGCCACCTAGCCACCTCCAACACCTATCCACAACATTCATATTTGGTGAGGTCAGACCTCACAAGTACCAATTAAACATGTTAAATTTTTTGACTTAATTCGTGGATGATTGATTTGAGTATATAATTCAAGGGATATTTTACTAATACCAATCATCATAAAATTTCTAATAATTGGTGTAAACTCTGTTAAATGGTAAGAAGTAACTACTTGAGTAGAGATATAAAAAAATGATAATTTAATGAGAATTGTTTAGATGCCCAAAGAATAACAGGTGGTATTACAGCTAGAATGTGATGTTGCTAACCAAAATATAGGTAACCCATTAAATTTCAGGAATAATTAGTTATTAGATTTCCTTAAAATTGTTTTAAAAGGTATTTGAATTTACAATGTTTTGATTATTTTAAAATCATTAATAAGTGTTAGCAAATAAATAACTAAATAAATGGTTTTTAAAAGATGCCTGAGATGGAGAGTCTTAAATAACAGATGTTGCAATCAGTATTTTGCTTAGGATCTCCCAGGATGTAGACAAATGTTTTCTTTCAGAAACATATAGATCCTCTGGGAAAACTGCATGTTGAAATGAGTCATCTTAAAAATAATATAGTGACTGTTATGCCACAATAACTATGAAGGCTAACATGTCAGTTTTATACGAATATTTGTTAACATATGAACTAATAAATATCTTATTATTTCAGTTACTAACTTTAATTCTCATTAAATTTTCAATATGAAAAAAAAAAAAAGCCCACATCCTTGGTTGTTTTTTTTGTTTATCATTTTGTTGTTGTTGTTCCTACAGAACTCCTCTAAAACCCTGCTAAACATGAATCCCAAATTACAGTCTCCAGAAGCTAATGAAGAGTATATATATTATATCTAAATACTCCCCCTGCACATGCACATTCCACAGTATAAGGCCAGAAACAGCAATGGCTTTTTCTCTTATTCCAGATGACATCACCCCAAAAAACTAATGAATTTGGGAACAGTCAGTGAAATTAAAAAGAAATTATGCATTTCAGTCTGCTCCCAGTTTGGCAACACATCTAAACTTATGTTCATGCTTAACTGTAGCCAAAGGAGTAGTCATATGATACTTATGTGTACCCTTGTGCTCACATCTAAGCAAGAGATTAATTATGCCACAAGGGAATTAAGCAAATTTCAGTCTTAAATGATAGAAATTTTCTTCATGTTGTCTTAACCATGCTAGGTAATGGGTATAATTGTTATTAACTTACAATGTCAGCATGAATAAGGGACTGACTTGGGGATGTCTTTATGTTTTCTCAGTATGAATTGGAGTTTAATCTCCAAGTGGATCTCTCTGAGCCTTGCTGCTATTTCTGACCCTTCCCAAAATTTAATATTTCATCAAACTGGATATTATCAGGACTGAAAATGTGGCTTCTTAAAGTAACTCATCCAGAGATTATAATATAAAAATGAAAATAACACACACATAAAGCCAAAGTTGGTACAGTCACACTGTGAGACAGTGTGTATAACCCCAGTGGAGTCAGTGGAATCAAGCTAACCCACACCCTAACCTATTGCTCCCTTCTTTACTGGAAAAGACAAATCCAAACAGACATCTGAGATCTTATACTGGTACTTATTAAATGGAGATACTTTTTGAATGACACCAAGGGCTCTAAGAGGTTACATAGGTAAAGAGGAATTGCAATTTGTACAAAGCTATGGGATCTTGTGTGCATTTAAACTTACATACTCATAGAATCATTAAGGTTGGAAAAGACCTCCAAGATAATCTGGTCCAACTATCACCCTACTACCAATGTTGCCCACTAAACCAGGTCCAACCTTTCCTTAAATACTCCCAGGTTTGGTGACTCCACCACTTCCCAGGGCTATCCATTCCAATGCCTGACTGCTCTTTCTGAGAAGAAATGTTTCCTGATTTCCAACCTAAGCCTCCCCTGGTGCAACTTGAGGCAATTCCCTCTAGTCCCATCACTAATTATCTGAAAGAAGAGGCTGATTCTCAGCTCCCCACAACTTCTGGTACTTTGCTAAAGGGTACTTTGTGGTGGAGAAGATATTTTTATATTTACTGAAAGGCACACATAAAAAAATCATAAATGTGACTGGATGGATTCTTTGTCCACTCACAGAGCTGCAATGCAGGGAAAGAGACATACATGAAGTCCATGGGTACTTTATTCTTACCTGCAAATCCTCCATTTGGCAAATCTCTATCCTCCTCTATAGCCTGATTACTTCCATGTGTTCAACATGTACTTCTCTTCATTCTTATCTAGGAAAGGTGTCTGTACTTTTCACATGATTTGCAATTCAAATACTAAAGAGAAATTAATAGGAGAATTCAAAATGTGAGATAATGTGACAATTTTACATGTATATGTGGTTAATTTCAGGTATATGCTGTATGGAAAATCATGTCCCAGGTAACGAATTGCACACTATCTTCTCAACAAAACAAGTTTTTGCAGGAGCAAAACTGACTGCAACACAAGCAAATATGAAGATAAAATGTGGAAGATATAATGTTTCAAAATAATCTGTTGACTTTTTCTTTTTTTTTTTTTTTCACTATGGCAAAGGAAAAACAGAAGCTCAGATGAATGGAAAATTAACAGTAATGAGAGATGTCCACTCAAATAACCCAAATTTTAATTAATCCAAGATTTATGCCAGGCACCTAGCTTGTGATATGACCCCTGGAAATGTCAGCAGCTGTTGCTACAATCAAGAACATGCTCACTACGTGCTAAGTCTCCACAGGTGAAATAAGAATGAGATAAATCATATTTATGGCTATAATCAAGGTATCTTCAAACTATGACCTGGGAAACTTGTAACCACATGCAAACACATAAGTTTCCATTGAATTGCAATAAATACTGATACTGGTGCTAGCTATAAGGCTTTATTTGGGGAGCCATAATTTCCAGATTATTAACCTAATCATTTAAAAGGAACTTTTCACAGCATTAATCCCATTTAAATTTAAAATGGAAACATTCAGCAGAGGAGAAGCTCTATTAGCTGCACAATGTGAAGCAAATGGGAACACAGAATGCAGCTGAGTTAAAATCAGAAATAAAATGAAACTTTTATAAGCGTTAGTCAGCCCATAAGTATCGAGTTAAACATCAGTTCTTTGTAGGCTTCCTTGACATCATACCCAGCATGATCAGAGATGGAAGTCAATATCTCTACTTAATATAAATGCCATAGAAATCAGCTGAAGATGAACATATGAAAATCACACTGTGGCAGGAAGTACTGTAACTATGTCATTACATAAAAATAGGATCCTCAAATTCTGTCAGTCTTAGAGACCAAATTGTACTGAAGTAGCGGGAGTTCAGTAGAATAAAACTAGAATAGTTTTATAGAATAAAATTATAATAAAAATGAATGGCTGCATCTACACTATCCATATATATAAAAAATAATCAATACAGCAGTTGTTATTATTTCATGTATTAACAATGTGAAGTATTTGTAACAGTGTTACAAAGCATCAAGGCCTTTTCTGCTACCCAATTAAGAAGCTGGGGGTACACAAGAAGATGCGAAGGGATGCAGGTAAGACAGCTGCCCCAAACTGACCAAAGTACACCATGTAATGTTAACTTTTCCTTTTGACCTGGTATTTTGTACTTTTACAAAAATTCTGAATTTTGCCATAATACAATAAATTTCAACAATATGTTATTAATTCATCTCACTCCTAATATGCTTTTCTTATTTAATTAGGTTCAGCTCTGTTGAATATATGTCCGTCCCTCAATTCACAGAACACATGGGGATATGTGTAAATTTTTTTCAATATACAGAGAGAAAGAGAGTGATACCACATTTTCTATTGTAAAAGTTTCAGAAAGTCTAAGATATAGGCTGCAAAATTTAGGATATAAAGCCATGTCCAATTATTAAAAATTAAAAATAAGGAATTGCATCCGCTTACCTTTCTTGATTCATATTTCAAATGTGTCTGTCTTAGGAAGGAATGAAAACACTTTGTTCACAAATTCAAGTAGTTTTTAACTGTATTTTAATACAATATATTTTACCGTATTCATAACATGAATATCAGAATGTATTTCAATAGCTATAAATAATGTTTAAAGGGGGAAACAATGTAGGAGAGACACATGAACTGCAATATCAACTGTAATAAAATTGAGCAAAAGTGTTTTGAAGGACCAGGAATAATGTCTAATAGTGCTTGCTATTTTAGAAGACTGAAGAATATGTATTAATAGAATGCTGTTCCTTAACATCTTTAATGATCTGAGAGAGTAAGTAAGAAGCATCCTAGTAAAATCTGCAAAATGTACTTAAGTATTAAATGCTTCTGTGGAAAACAATGAGATATGAAAACCTGAAAAAATTTGAAGTGTGGGTAGAAACTAGAAAACAGAGATTCAATTTGAAAAGATGCTAGATAGTTATGTCTAGGGGAAAAAAAAAAAAAAAAAAAAAAAAAAAAAAAAAAGTACTCTTGGTACACTCGAAATAAGTGATAAAAACAAACAGACAGGAGAAAAGAAACACTGATAGAAATAGAGCTTGCAGAGATCTAAGGGTGATAGCAGATAAAGATTTAGACATGATTTCACATAATAGGACCGTGAAAAGCCAATGGCGGTCTTCAACACTGTAGAGATGATGAGGTAACGGGTTTTGTCTGTGCCAGTCCAATATGACCACACTTGGGATACTGCATTCAGTTCTGAACAACTCACTGCTAGAAAGATATTGACAAAATTTTGGGAATTCAGAGTACAGACAAAATAGAATGATAGATTGAAACATTGGTTTATGAGAAAACTGAAGCTACTAAAAAAAATATACAATATCAAACTAAGTGATATCCAGAGCATCATAAGAATCTGCACATATTGGTAGAGTATGAATACTTTCAAGAAAATGATTACTTGGAGTAAGGCTAGAGATATAAATAGAATTAACTACATTAAATGTTTAATTAGAACATTTCTTCCAGCTAAAACATACAGGCTCTTCACGAGAGATAGGTAGGGCAGACAAAGCAGAGGGGTAGTGTTGTATGTAAAGAAGGGGTTGGAATGTACTATGCTTTCAACTGGGGAGTGCATCACTGAGAGCCTCTGGGCAAGGATTAAGGGAAACAGGAGAGGGTGTCGAGAAGGTGGAGCCAGTCTCTTTTCAGTTGTGCCCAGTGACAGTATAAGAGGCAATGGCACAAACTCAAGCATGGGAAGTTTCAGCTGAATATGAGAGGGCATCTCTTTACTGTGAGGGTGACAGAGCACTAGAACAAGTTGCCCAGAGAGGTTGTGGAGTCTCCTTCTCTGGAGATATTCAAAACCTGCCTGGAGGCCATCCTGTGCAATTTACTTCAGGTGATCTTGCTTGGCTGGGGGTTGGACTAGATGATAATCAAAGGTCCCTTCCAACCTCAGCTATCCTGCGATTCTGTGAAAATCTAATAAAGCAGACGTTGTTGTGGGATAATCTGCTACATGTCACCCTGCCAGGATGATGACAAGAATGTATTTTTCTATAAGAAATTAAGGGAAAGCTTGCCCATGTCCTTATGGGTAACTTAAATTTCCCAGATGTTTATTGGGACATATTGCTGTACAGTAATTCAGCAGACATGAATGTGGTGGTTTTACCGTGCTGGGCAGCTAAACCCCACAACTGCTCTCTCATTCCCCCTCTTTTTAGATGAGGAGGGGGAGAAGTAAAGCAAAGAACAACTCACGGGTTGAGATAAGGATAATTTAAATAAAGGAAAATAATAATAATAATTAAATAAAGATTATTATGAACTAAACAATTTAACTAAAGGGAAATAAAAATGGAAAAGGGAAAAGGGAGGGGGAAAGGGAAAATAAAAAGAAGGGAGGAAAACAAACAAATAAAATAAATGAAGGCTATATGGAAGTGCAGAGGAAAGAAATTACTCTCTTCTTCCCACAAATGAGCGATGATTGACCATGTCCTTGAAGCAGGGCCTCAACGCATGTAGCCGGTGTTCAGGAGGACGACCGACGTTTTCCCAACAAGAGCCCACCCCTCCCCTCTTCTTCCTGTTTCCACCTTTTATTGCTGAGTGTGACATCACATGATATGGAATATCCCTTTGATTGGTTTAGGTCAGCTGCCCTAGTGATGTTTCTCTTCTCACTTTTTGCCCACCCCTAGGAGGGTTAGAGAGAGGCCTGAAGCTGTGCCAGTGCTGCTCAGCAATAGACACAACACTGGTGTGATAACACTGCTGTTCCAGCTACGAGTACAGAGTACAGCACTGTATGGGCTGCTGCAGGGAAAGTTAACATTCCAGTCAGACCCAGTACAATGAACCAGGAAATTCCGGAAGCACCATGAAGATAATTTTTTGATACAAATACTCAGGGAGCAATCTGGGAAAGGTGCCCTCCTAGATCTGTCATTTGTAATTATAGATGGGTTTGTGGGTGAAATAATGAATGGTGTCTGTCTTAGCCACAACTATCATGAAATGTTTAAGTTTGAAATCACTTATAATATGAGAACAATTGTCAGCAGAATTACTACCCTAGATTTTGGGGACAGCAGACAGTAGGCCACTCAAGTAAATAGTTAAAAAGGCCCTTGGTAATTTGCTTTCAAGACCTTTAAATCCATGAATTCTAGTCACTTAAGACACTGCTTTTAAGAGCTCAGGAACAGGTAATTTCAATGTGTCAAAAACAAGAGAGACAGAAGGCCAACTTGGATGAATAGGGATTTTCTTCTGAAACTTGTGTGGAAGAAAATATTTTGTTGTATTTAGAAGCAAAGTCAGGCTACACAAGAGGACTACAGAGAAGTTGTTCACCATTGCAGTGAGAAAATCTGCATGGCCAAAGCTCAGTTGAAGTTGAAGATGGCTAGCATTGTAGTGGATAACAAAACAGGCATTTTAAAGTATCTTAACAAAGAAAGAAGGACTAACAAAAATGGTGATCCTTTACTTGATGAGGTTGGTCATCTCACAAATAGTTATGATGATAAAGGGGAGATATTTCAGACCTTCTTCCCTTTGTTCTTTGGTATCGATGGATTATAGGACCTGTGGAGCTTGGTTTGGAGGACCACAGCTGGAAGACTGATAAGCTCCCAGATGACATTGAATTTGTATGGGATTTGCTGCTTCTACTGAATGCACATAAACCTATGGGGCTAATGGGATTCCCATCTGTACAGGAAAGAGTTGGCTAATGTTATTGAGAAATCTCTCTCCATTATTTGTCAAGATTCTTTGGAATCTGTAGAGGTCCCAGTTGACTGGAAACTAGAAAATGTTTTTTCTAATTTTCAAGAAGGGCAAGAAAGAAGACCCTGGTAATTACAGGCCTGTCAATCTCAATTCAGTGTCTGGTAAAATTATGGAGATTATTCTACAAATTACTGAAAAACACTTGAAAGACAAAGCAGTCATTGGTCAAAGCCAATATGGTTTCATAAAGGGAATGCCATGCCTTACTAACTTAATATCATTTTGTGATAAGGTTACCCACTTAATGGATGCAGGGAAGGCAGTGGATGGGTTTTTGTGTGTTTTTTCTTTTTTTTTTTTTTTTTTTTTTTTTTTAACTGAAAGGCTGAGCTCAATTAGTTATAGTGAATGTGGTTATTTATGGTTGGAAGCCACTCATACCCCTTAAGGGTAGAGAGGTCTTACAGAGAAATCTTGACAAATTAGAGGGAAGTTCAATCACCAGCCATATAAAATTTAGCACAAGCAAATGTCAGATTCTGTACCTGGGATAGTGTAACCTTGGATATAGACTGGGGGACAAGTAGCTAGACTGTAATCCTGCAGAAAGGAATCAGAGTGTTTTGACTGATGTTGGCTTTGATATGGCAAGCTCAGTCTGGTTTGATGGTAAGCAACAATATGACCTGGAGGCCAAAAGGGCAAACTATATCCTGGGGTACAGCTAGCCAATTGAGGAAAGTGATTGTCTCACTATATTTCACATTGTTGTGGCCTCATCTTGAGTACTGTGTGCAGCTTTAGGCTCCAAAATATAAGAAGGTTAAAAAAATAGTAGCATGTGTTCAAAGGAGGGCAAGATGACAGAAGGACTAGAGCGCATGATTTGTGAGGAGTGGCTGAGGATATTTGGTTTGTACTCTTAGTGAAGAGTAGACTGAGGGACCTCATTGCTGACTACAGCTTTCTCATGAGGGTGAGTGGAGAGGGAGGTGCTGGTCTCTTCTCTGGTTTCCAGTGATGGGACACAAGGGAAAGCTGCCAGCAGACCAGTATTAATAGAAAATTTAGGGTGCTTTCCAAGGAAACATGCACATCTCCAAGCCTGTTGGTGTTCAAGAAACATTTGGACAACAGTCTTAGATATCTGGTTGCTCTTAGGATACTCTGTATGGAGTCATGAGTTGGACTCAATCCTTACATGTATGTGTCTCCTCTAACTCAGGATATTTGATGATTCCGCGATTTTAAGTAGTACTCTGTGGGAAAGTATTTGAAATAGAGAAGGGAAAATATATCATTTGAAATAACCAAAATTTGATTAGAGATCAAGTAAAAGCATCAGATCATTATCAGTCTCTCTATTATTTCATTATCAGTCTCCTTCAGAGGTTCTCCATTTATTCAGTGTCTCTTTCTAAGGTTATCGTAATTGTGCATTTCTGTCATGGAGCATTTTATTTCATTCCTTTTATCATCACAGTCTTAAAAAGCATGAAAAACTTCACAACTTCACAGTTTCCTTTTTTTTTCTTTCTTATTTCCTTTTTTTTTTTTTTTTTTTTTCCGCACCTTTAATTTTGCAGCTGCTGCCACCGATTGCTATTTAAAACTCATGTTTTAGTTTAAACTTTATTGATAGAAAGTCCTCAACTACCACCCAAATATAGTCATTTGGGTGTAAAAACAGGCTAAGATTTAATGAGCAGCTGCAGGATTTCTGTGTAAAATGAAGAATGGTCGACTTGACCTAGAGACACCCATCAGGAGTATTGTGACAGATTCTTTTTTATCTGATACAAGTCTACACATACTGCAGTACCACTTTACATCGCCACACAGCCAATATCACAGACTGGATTGGCCCCATCTGAGAAACAGGCTTTATGCTGTAAAGCAAAACCACAAACCTGCAAAATGGGAGGAGTTCTTATGGTCTGATCTACTTAATGGAATTTAAAGATTATAAATGAAAAAGCAGGAACAACGGAAAAGTGAAATAACTTTACAACAGGCTTTTTATGCACTTTAGCACAATTAAAAAAAAAAAAAAAAAAAAAAAAGTAAAAAAAGTTAATGTAACTGTCTTTTTCACCATACCTTCATGTCCTAGGTAAATAAATTACTGTAAGATATTTTACTTCCTTTATACTAATACCAACTTTATCTATCTTTGAAAAATGTCCTTGAGGTAAGTGTAAGAAAGCCTTGATAGGACAAAAATCAACATGTATATTTTCAAGTAGGTAAAATATTGCAATATTCTGTCACTTTTAAAGGATAAGCAAAAAGAGACAAATACATCAAAGAAACTATCCAGTATTCCGCCTGGTTATATTAACAAACATCAAGCACTCTTGTCACATTTGTTTGAAATGAAAATATAAGGTATATGTTGTAAAAGTAGATGAAGATGATACTGGATAGCCTAGCAGCTCCAGAAAAGCAGTAATGCTGCTTTGTCATGACCTTTGATGAATTTCTTTGTTTTTTCTTAATAGTCAAGCATACAGACATTGGTAAAATACCACCCTGCCCTGTACCTTTTCAACAAGCACTACAGTCAATTCTACATATTACTTTGAAAATGTGCATTTACTCACCTTCATCTATTCTGCTTTCACACCTATAGATTCCAAAATGAAGAACATAAGATGACTGCACTCTAGGCCGAAGGATCATTGTTGCCCAAATTCATCAGTTTGTAACACTGCCTCCCAAGGTACTTTTAGTCTGCATAGGCGGCTTTAACCATGTGCAAATGGACACAGCAGGATAAACACACCTTGCAGAGAGAGAGCTGGGAGCCCTGGTGGACATCAGGCTGACCATGAGTCAGCAATGTGCCATTGTGGCCAAGAATGCCAACAGAATCTTGGAGTGTATTCAGAAGAGTGTTTTCACTGTTTCAGGTGAATATGAGAGGGCATCTCTTTACTGTGAGGGTGGTGGAGCACTAGAACAGGTTGTCCAGAGAGGTTGTGGAGTCTCCTTCTCTGGAGATATTCAAAACCTGTCTGGAGGCCATCCTGTGCAATGTACTTTAGGTGATCCTGTTTGGCTGGGGGTTGGACTAGAGGTCCCTTCCAGCCTTGGCCGTTCTGATTCTGTAAGACTACAAATTAATTCTTATTGGCTAAAACACACAACAGATGGCTAAGACTATTTGAAAACAAACAAACAAACAAACAAACAAAAACACAAAAACACTAACTACTACTGTGCACAACAAGAACCGCCCCCTAGTGAGTCTGTCCTGGCTAGTTTTCTGGTTATCAGTCAGGTAGGGAAAGAGTAGCAACATCCCTGTTTTGTTTTGTTTGCTTGTCTGACTTTAGGATTTTATATCATCTGATAGGAGTGCTTTTCTTCTTGAATCCTTGGGCTGCTAACTGTCCTGATATGAACAATCTTAGCTCTGCATGCAGTGTTACCTGTCTTACCTTACATGCTCTACTCTGTGTTAATCCTCAAGGTTTGGCAATTTCCTCAGCAGCCTGAACCAAGATTACACATCTGAGACATATCAAAACTTGTTTTCAAAGACAGACAGCTGAAGACCTAGAAGGAACTTTAATGTACCCTGGTGCTTCTACAAAATATGCTTAGCCTCCAACACTCATAACTCAGAGAAGAGAAGTACTCTCACCTCAAAGTTCCTTTTATGGCTTGCTTTTAGACTCATCTTAAAAGATGTTCCTGAAGGTTGCTGCTATTTTCTGATGTCTACTCAGTTTCCTATATATAGTGTTTTTATTACAATGAATGATAATATTTTTAGGGTTTGCAACAGAATAGCTGACCTATCTTAGCCTGATTTCTGCTTCTATAAAACCAGATTGCCTGGATGTGAAGCTGTGTGTTTGACTGAGACTTGATAATCATTTGCTGTCAACTCATTTCAATATTGTAATTGTTTCCGTCTTACAAGGCCAAAAACACGCACAGAAAATACCCTACAAACTGGAACAGAGACATAACTAGCAAATAATAAAATAAATAAATAGGTAAATAAAAATGCTGGCAATGACTGAACAGTTTCCCCATTTTTTTCCATCACAATATGGTCTCTTTTCCCATGACACATGGTCTCTCCAAATAGACATATGTGCAATATGACCCCTTACACAAAGGCCTGAGGAAGGAGAAAACATCTGCCAGTGTCCTGTAGGGAATGTCATCCCTCAGAATATGAAAAACCCTGAGTTCACATGGCACATACCTCCTAAAAAGCTATGGAAGCTGTGGAGTATAAAAGCAGTTTATTTATGGTCTCTGCGCTATACTGATTATTGTTATTTACTAACTTTTTTTTTTTTTTTTCCATTCCATCTGTCAATATTTTGTGTTAAAGAGAATATTCTTCTGTATCTGTAGGCACAACAACAACAAAAATCTTTCTATATTTAAAAGCACAACAAAGGTAAATCAAACGTTATTGTCTTGTATTCAAACCAATATATCAGTGGAACAATAGACATACATTATGAGCAGAATGAAGGTAATAGTCACAGCTCCATGAACTTTCCTATTGGTTCATATTTTATTTTATTTTATTTTATTTTATTTTATTTTATTTTATTTTATTTTATTTTATTTTATTTTATTTTATTTTATTTTATTTTATTTTATTTTATTTTATTTTATTTTATTTTTTTCTACTCCAAAATTCCTTCCTGAATCTCTTTAGTTTCATTCATATTTAGGCCTGGGGTGCAGAGTCAGTAGCAAAAAATGACATAAAATGCAACAGACTGAATTTGAGGAGGTTGGTCACATCTGTTGAGATACACAAAAATTTCAGTAAATGAATGTTTCAACTTCTGAATCTTTGGTACTGAAGCAAGTACTTATTGATTCTAATTGGTATCACAGTCTATTTATATGAACTATTTGTTTTATGTGAAAAGAATTAATTATTAGAAAACTTCCATTTGGGATTTTTGACTCATTTGAATTACCATCTATTTCTGACTGTAAAAGCACCTTAAAACAAAACCAAACCAACGAAACAAACAAATAAATAAATAAATAAATAGGAAAACAAAAAAACAAACACAAAAAAAAACATTATTTGTGCATTTTAGTTGTGTTGATATGTTGATTACAAAACAGATAAACAGTTTCTCACATTTCTGCTGGAAACACCAAAAGGCAAGAACCTCAAAACTCTGACAAGTTGAAAATCATGGAAACATAACATCAAATTATAGCAATACTTAGGAAAGTGAGAACAAAAGCAATGAACACAATAGTTTGTTGTTGTTGTTGTTGTTGTTTAACTGAAAACATATTTATAAGAAATAGTTAATGCAGTCGTTCAGCATTTTATAAGGATAAAAAGACAATACAACAATGCAATGCTAATACCAGGCCTATTTTTCTGCCATTCAATTTCAGCATGCTCATCTCATGGCAGTTTATCCATGAGAGAATTTATTCTGCTTTTTCCACATATAGAAAAGGAAGTATTTATTAAAGCTCTTTTTCCTATACTAGTATTTTTACTTAATTTTAAATGAATGCAAGATAAACATTTAAAATGTTAGCGTTTGTTTGTTTTTTGTTTTGTTCTGTTTTGTTTGTTGGGGGGGATATTTTTATTTTTTTTCCACTATTTCATTTTAGAGATTTATCAGATTTGTTTATTGATTGAATTTCAGAATATCATGTCAGATCATGTATAACTTACACAGCTGACTATTAATCTTAGCAAGCAATCTACCAACCTGTCAAGAAGATACATCGTTTGTCTGCATGATCGTACTGCATTTTCTAACCCTTTCAAATTTTAAATGTGATGACCATTCAGAAATTGTATATGCAAGTTCTGTATAAATCACTAGTTGAATGCCTCTGCAAGAGACATAAACCAATCATACTCTGGAAATGCATCTGCCTCTTTTCATGAAAAAAAAAAAAAAAAGAAAAGTTTTTGTTCAGACTCTTGAACTGTCAAAAAGAATAAAAAGAACTTTATTGGCATTGGATTCATCACATCTACATTTTTTTGTATGCTTGGGATATGGCAATTACATATTAACTGTAAACCTAAAACTGCAACATACACAAAAATAAATAAAAATTAAAGCAGTGTGAATAAATACATGCTATTTAAACATCTCACAGATATGTATTCCTCTTTGTTTCGAAATTGAAATAATTCCATACTCCCCCCCCCCAAGAATTAGTGCATTAACACACATTTTTGGACAATGGACAACTCAGAATCACAGAGAAGAGATAATATCTTCCTTTTATTCATAGTTCCAATTAATGGCATTGATATTCCTCACTGTTTTCTTATTTGAATTATACAAATATATTAAGGCAATAAATAAATTAATTACTATGGTATTGGTCATTTTTGTTTGGTGAGTTTTACAGTAATTTTCCACATAAGCACTTCTACTACAGGAAAAACAAACAAACAAACAAACTAGTATTTATGGCAGATGTTCTGAATATGAAAATTGTCAATTTGATTTAGTTTGTCCTTTAATATTTTAAATGTACAAAAAATAATAATACATAGTATTCATAGATGTATTACTCCTAATTTATCCACACTTCCCTCATGTTTGACCACAATATGAATATATATAATGTAGATTTAATTTAATAATCACTATTCCCTATACCCACAAAAATATCTCACTGCTTTTCTTGGGAACTAGATACAGACAGAGTCCTAAATGTTGCACGGAAACTCACATTGAGCTCTTCGCATTTTGTAACAGCTTAAATACCTTGGAAATAAATTTTAAGGGCAATTATAAAAACAAACAAACAAACAAACAAAAACAAAAAAACACATAATGTTCTAAAACTTATTCCTTATAGCTCTGCCAGAACAAAAATGATTTAGACTTTCTTAAGACAGCAGTGTCAAATATTTATACAAGTAAACAAAATATTTTATGTTGAGTGAAAACTCCCCATTTTCATTAGACTGGTCTTTCTTTTGCAAATGTTAGTTGTGTGCATAGATACTACACCTTAGTTATTACAGCCTCGGTTTTATTTGTCTCCTTATTGATGTTTATGAACATTGACAATAATTCTGATATTTAGGGGTAATGTTAATTTTATAGGTACAAAAATTTTGGTCTTACAATCAAATGTTTTTTTCATCACTTCCAACCGCAATACAGAACATTAGGTCTCAGTCTTAATTCCTTCACATGCGCACTTTCAAAATTTGAACTTCAGTTTCTAAAATTGTGCTTGGATTAATACAACTTCTGCCCACTGAGTTCCTCACTTCTCTTTACCAGATAACAATGGTATATCATACCTACAATACACTACGTATACCTATGCTATGCACATGTATATGTATCTGCATTAATATAGCTCACTCAGTTCCCCTTTTAATATTATTTTCAGACTTTATATAAAGTTTTTTTACCAGCCAAAATGGAGTGATTAGATTCAGCAGTAGCCCAGAGCTTCAACAGAAGCCCAGGTTAAAAGTCCGCTTGCGAATCTGAACTGGATGTTAGCGGATGTTTCCAATCTTCTACTTTCAAAAGAAAAATAAAACAAAACAAAAAAAGGCACTTGAGTTTCCATCTCCAGCCTATTGTTTATTTGGCAACTGGAGGAGCAAAAATCAACCCACAGTGGAGCAAGTCAAACTGCATTTATTGCTAGGGCCCTATAAACTGAGTCATAATTGGAACTATGAACCCACAGAGACCCTTGTTAGAGTTTAATGGACTGGCAAGGTCAGCACAGATTTCATAGTGAAAACAAAAGTGCTGTCTAGGAGTTTAATGAGCACAATGACATTTCTGCACTTCCCTCCTCCCCCCCTTCCCCCCCCCCAAAAAAAAAAAAAAAAAAAAAAAAAAGTCCTGAGGGAAACCTGGTCTGACTTGTCACAACGTTGATCTTTCTTTCTTTCTCATTTTTGTTGTTTGTTTGTTTGGTTTTATTTCTGAGGTCAAGCTTGTTTGTATATGTCTTAAGAGGAGGGGTACTTGTTTTGGAAAGACTTTTTCTTGAATTTTTGTTTTAATGCTAGACTCAGTATCTTCCCCTGGAGAAAAATTAGAACCTTTCAGCTCTGTACCCTTTTCAGGGAAGGCAAAACCAATAATGAGAATAATTGTGCAAGGTCTAGAGTGACTATTGTCAGCAAGATCTTACAAACAGAAATGGATTTTTACTAGGAATCTGGTTCAAACTAAAGTGGCTGTGCATTCCTTAATCGAGTGTCTGGAAATAACATCCAACTTCTTTTTAACCCATAACAAAGGCTTAGCTCACCAGCCATGCTGTAATTCGAGACAAAGCTATAAACAGTTGCATTCATTTAAAAACATAATAGGAAGAAGGGGTAAAAAGAATCCTCTCACCATCTTGTTGCTTCCTTGGAATGGCTGTTACCTTTGTATCTCATTAACCAATCCCTTCACAATCATTAGGGCCAGAGTGCTAATGAAGGCTTCTCTGAGTCTCACAATACTTATTAAAGCAGTCGGCAAATCCTTAATGTGGTGTAACTTCCAATTAATTTTTTAAGGTCAGCTGTCACACTGCAATCAAGAGTACAACTGCTGCATACAATTCCATGGAGAACAAGGCTTTGAGGTATTGATTCACCAACTATTGCTCCTTCTGGGTGAGAAATAATTAAAATTAAAAAAAATCTGTTCCTCAGTGCTACTTTAGTAATATGTAATAGAGTGAGAGCAAGGACACAGTTTTAAGACAATCTAACATATAGAGACACAACCAGGTATATATAAGTACAAGTTTTTAAGCTATGGAAAAGCAGAAATATCAGCTTAAAGGCAGGGAGGAATGTTTTTGTTGGTGGTGGTGGTTGTTTTTTGTTTTTCTTTTTCTTTTCCTTGTTTTTTGATGCACCATTAAAGCACAAATTGAGCCCCAAAGGGACTTTTCTGGTATGATGGCTTGCCCGTATAAAGCTCTACTCCCCAGCGTGTCAGCATGCTGTACTTACACACCATGATACCATGCTAGTTCAATACTTTCCATTTAGGATAAGCTATCTAACTGGACAACTACAGCTATTAAAAACTCTACTTTGTAAGTAATGGGTTTACCTACAAAGGAAATAAAAAAAAATTGGGAAAACCTGAAGTAAGATAATGACACTATAAGTATATTGCAATTATTACTAGAGTGTAGTTTTTATTCTTAATACAGGGAAAAATGACATTTTCCTCAAAATTGATGTTTTTTCTTCCTAAAGAAACCTCTTGATATCTCAAGAGACTTAATCTTCTATCAGAGTGACTGCTGACAGAGATCCACCACCAAATGACAAATGGTTGGTTACACTGAATAGAATCACAAAGGTTGGAAAAGACCTCCAAGGTCATCTGGTCCAACCATCCCCCTACCACCAATATCACCCACTAAACCATGTCCCAAAGCACCAGGTCCAACCTTTTCTTCAACACTCCCAGGGACAGACACTCCACCACTTCCCTGGGCAACCCATTCCAATGTCTGACTGCTCTTTCTGAGAGGAAATTTCTTCTAATGTCCAACCTAAACCTCCCTGGCGCAATTCGAGGACATTCCCTCTTTTGCTAGTTATTAAGAAGAGGCCAACCCCAAATCCCCACAACTTTCTTTCAGGTAGATGTAGAGTGTAATAAGGTCTCCCCTGAGCTTCCTCTTCTCTAGACACCAGTTCTCTCAGCTGCCCATCAAGATTTGTGTTCCAGACCCTTCATTAGCCCTTCTCTGGACATTCTCTGTGGCTTTGATGTCTTTCTTGTAGTGAATAATTCTTGTAGTGAATAATGACAGAATTTGTACATAGTAGAATGTATTTTTTCTAATTTATTGAGCATAATTCTAGTCTGGAATGTTTTTCTTCTGAATGACAAAATAATAAATAAATAAATAAATAATAATAATGATAATAAAACTATTCTTAAAAATGCACTGGACCAAGTGGTTGCACAAAGATTTCTGCCCTGCTGCTACTGCCCTCTGGTGACTGATCTGAGGAGAAGTCCCTTGTTGGCAACAGTGACCACACCTAAATGTTTCCTCCATTTTCAAAGACCCAAAGTAATTCTGGGATATTCTGTATTCGAAACAGAAATCTTAAATTTCTAGAAAATAGCAAATTGGAAGAACTCTAAATGTGACTATGTAATTATGATAGTGTCAAGGGCAAAGACATATAGGTCAGGGGCAAAGTTGTTATGTGGATGCCATAAAACTACATGTAAATTAGATGATAAACAGTATGTCAGTATGCGTCCTATACCAAGGTTCACAATAGAAAAATGACCAGATACTAGGTAAGAATTTCTGCTAGCTTGTAGCACTCAGGCAGAAGAAAAAGCACACAAGCCTAGTGCATGTGAATTAACATACCATTACCTGTTGAAAGTATGGAAGACATAGTAGGTTATAGGTTCTTTTCCAATTGCAGAGGTGCTGGTATCTGTTTTCATGGCCACGTGACAAGCTTATGGCTACTGTATAACTGTATATGGAACTGCATTACTTGTGTGTCCTTGATGTGCTTTATCAGAATCAAATGGCATGTTGGTAGATTCAAAATATTTTGTATACATTTCAAGTTGAAAAATCATAAATAATGAAACTATGTTTATTTCTTTCACTTGGGTTACATCTGAGATAAACCAAAGAAGAGCAGTCAGAATTTATTAATGCTGTATCAATCTAACTGAAGTGGAGATTTTCTTGTGAAACCTTAAGTGCTTTTGCCATAACAGTAGCTAAAGTAGTGCATAAAAATATAATAACTATGTGGTAGTGGTGCAGTTCAGGGAATAAAGTAGAAAACGTGCATTCCCTTAGTTAACATATACTCTTCTGACTATTTCTCTGACAGCACTTAGTAATTCAAAGTGATTAAATTAAATTGTTTTTATATCTTTGCAATAAAGATAGACTACACAGCCTTGTTCTCTCAGCATAGGTTGGGATTTTACTACTTAACTTGATTCTTGCTTATAATTGGCCTTTTGGTTCTCAATGAGCTGTGAATAAAATCTGAGATGCTTGAGATTATGTTAAGGGGGATGCACTTAGGAGTGAAATGCATTCAATTTTATGAGAAAGTGATGAAGATTATGATTTCAGTGTATTTGAAGTGCAAAATAAAAAAGGCTTACATGGATAATCAGGAATCTTCTGTGTTTCATGTTAATTAGTATTGGCAGCTTCAAGCCTTATTTTCTTATTATAATTCACCAGACTATGATTTTATTTATTTATGTATGTATTTATTTATTTATTTATTTATTTATTTATTTATTTATTCTTATATAGAGCTCTGTGACATTAGCTAAGAGTCTCGTGCAGATGGCTGGATGTAAAGCATCGAAATGTGATCTCAAGAGTTTTATTTTGATATGATATTTTTGTGGTTTACATTATATTTTCTTGCTAGGCGTGGTGGTTTCATTAATCTTGGTTCTGTAGAAACAGGATAAAATGACAATCTTAGCCCAGAATTAGACTTCACAGTATAAAAGTTATGGTGATTAAGCTAAATGAACAAACAGAATGGCATGGAAGATCTAGGCAACAATAGGATTTTTAACATAGTCTAGCTGTATGTATAATTCATAGCAGCATTTACTTACACAAGTAATTTTTTTCTCAAGCAGTTCCAGAGGATAATTTATACGAGCATGAATTGCTCGTATAAATAAAGCTGATATGACTGAACTGATACTCAATGGAAATCATGCAAAAATCTTTTAAATAAGGTGCATAAAACTCATAAAATTATCTTTCACCTCTGGAGACCTTTTATGAGAGCTGGATGGTGTCACTATGTTGGTAGCGTTGCATGTTGTTTAGATTTCCTTTATCTTACTGGTCATTTGTCCACATCTGAAAATTACCATATGGCATATAAATTGGCACAATTGCCTCTGTGCACACATGGGAGGCCTTAATAACAGCTGGTATTGCCTTGGCAAACTTGTGTGGAAAAGCTTCTGTGAGCACTAAAGTTCATTGAGTTTGAAAATGTGTATGTTTATATCCCCCAAATTGCCTTTTAAGGAAGACTATTCAGACAGTACAGTCAAAAGTGTACTCATATAACACAAGTAATGAAGTGTACCCTTCTCTCTTTCACTAATGTAAATTGGAAAAGGCTTGGTTTAATATAGCCTCTTTCTCTCCTCCTGGAAATTTTATTAAAAAAAAAAAAAAAAAAAAAAAGGCAATCTAGGTCAGTCTCCTACTGGTGTACCAATTAACATGATATGTCCATTATATTTATGATCCCTTTGCAAGGTGTCAAGCTTCGACTTAAGAGCTAGCAAAAACAATATGACCTCAATTTACAGAAAATTGTGGAGTGTGAATGTTTTTGGTTTGTTTGTTTGTTTGTTTGTTTCAAATAACTTGCTCCTCACTTTGTTGTACATTGTATTTAAGTATTGTTGAATTTAAAATGTCCAGGTTTTACCAATTGCGGTACATTCTGATGGCCCCAACTTGCATTTTCAGTGACTCCTACAGTAGATTAATGTTCTAATAAGTACTGGAGATTTTGTAGTTAGGAAGCTGCCATATTGAACACTCCAACAGAAATTTGATTTACCAATTTTTCCTTCTTTTCTTTTCCCCTAACTGTAAATTATAAAAAATCACAGTATTGAATGATGTTCCTCTTTCTTATGTCTGCTTCATAAAGAAATAGCACCTCCCTGTGATAAACAGAGTACAAAATGGAAATGCCTTCACAAAGTACACTTCAAGGATATGATTTGAAAGAAAAATATGTTGTCAATGGTCTGGATGTTAATAGGGTAGTGTGGATGTCTCCGTTGAAAAAATAAAATACAGAGAGATGAAAACAGGACAGAAGAACAGAGAATGTCTGTAACACTCAGGTAGACTTAAGTGTCATTTAATCATAAAGCACTGTGAACAGAAAGGGGAGAAATTCTAAGCATAAATGTTTTTCTGAAAATTTGCCAGAACCTATGAAATTTGGCATTATCCTGTCTCCTACACATACATTTCTAGAGTGCCTTAATAACATGCAAGAAAGACAGACACAAAATAATCAATGCCCTGAGGTCTTTAACCCCCAATGGAGGTCTTTAACCTCCATTTATTTATTTTATGAGCAGGATGACAAACTATCTCTCACCTAAAAGGGCTGGTGGGATAAGTAAATCTCTGGGATTGCCTGTATTCAACCGTCATGGGTCATACACAAATGCTTTTTTATAAACATCACACAAAATAGTAGGCAGTAGTAAAAATGGTAAAAAAATAAAATTTCAAGACAGTTCCAGAATTTGTGTTGAATAACTCAGTTTCATAGTTGTGTTAAGAAAAAAAAAAAAAAAAAGATTTTACTATAAAAAATAACATACATAGATATATATATATATATATAGCCATTCTAGTATTCTAGTAAATACTTGATTGTTCTGGGAGGAACTAGAGCTTGTTTAACAAGGCAGAAGATTGGTTTGTTGACACACAAAAATAAATAAATAAATAAATAAATCTGTCACTTTCTTATCACTAATATAAAAGACCTATACCTAGGCACTGCCTTCTACTGGAACTTTGTATATTGTACTGATATGTAGTTTCTCCATCCAAATGAGATTTTTATATGCTGTTGATGTGCTGCTATGTAATGATGTCCTTGTTTGTACCATTCATTGTAATTCTGAAGATAAATAAATGAAATGTTATGAAAATACACTAATACTAAGTATATTGCCCACTAATACCAAAATTAGTGAATAATTTACATTTGGATTCAACTTTCACAAAGCATTAATATAAAAGCAAAAAGCATCACTATCATTTTGAACAACTCAGTACTGTTCAGAATTATCGTAAACACCACTAGAGCATCAGCTAGCTGCACAATGCCAGGTCTTCTATTTCTTCCTCCCTACTATCATCAGGATCTCCCTTTATATATAAAATATGAAGTTTATATACATGTTTAAGCACTTCCCTTGGAAATACCAGTACACCCATGACCTGTGATAACGGCATACATTTACTACTTTGTCTCACTTGCCTTCGTATAATTTCTAAGCTACATCATTTACATTGTTCTTAAGCAGAGTTAAGTCACTAAGTGCACACCAGGTGAATATTTAACTAGGTTTTATTGGTGACCAGGAGCCTGGGAGGAACTGTGGGGGGCACAGGCTCTATTTCTGCCAAGGTCCCAGAAAGTTGTGGCAGTTTATACACTTTTAAAAGTTTCCCCTTCCCTTCTAGTAACAAAACAAAAATTTGAATTCCTTTCTTTTTGCTTTTCTACGCCCTTTTCAGACAATTAAGAGCTATTTAAACAGGAGGTATGTTTTCTGGCCTATGCAGAAATTTGAGTGCAAACACTTTGTGTGCAAACTCCCAATCTGGCTTCCATGGCTTACTCTTTTCTATGGATAGGACCTAATTTCTAATTTGAACCTGCTTTCCCTAATCATTTGAGGAGTTTCACTGCACTTTGTTTGAAAAACACATTAATTGTAAAGGCTGTTTTCAGCAACGCATGTCGTTTAGAATTTCCCAAGCTGATGGGTCATCACTACAAGACGTCATGCCTAGTTACTTCTGTCTGATACTATTATGTGACATGGCTGATGATATTGCATCAGCCCAATGAAATTGAAAAACAAGTGGGATACTGAGCACTGCACTTAACTGTTTTGAACAAAGAAATCTCTGCTCAACCTCTGCTTTTTCAGATGAACCAAAATACCAGCGGGTGGGCAGGTTTTTAACTAGGAGCTGTAAGCAGCAGAAACTGTCATGTATGACAAGTTTACCTTTATTCTAGGTTGAAAAGCCCACTGTATAAACTTTTTTCATGTGTTTTGAAGCATAGTAGTAATCTGTCACTTAGCAAGCTGTGAAGTGTACAACTACAGGTGTCTGTTGCTATGGTTTTATTATTTTGCTTTAATATTGCATATAAGGCTAGCTGAAAATTATATGCTGTAACTGTTTTTCAAATGAGTTTTGTTAAATAAAATTTAGCTCTATTATATGTACTTTTTTGAAAAAGGAAGAGGGAAAGGGAGAGGGAGAGGGAGGGGGAGGGGGAGGGGGAAAGGGAGAGGGAAGGAAAAGGAAAAGGAAAAGGAAAAGGAAAAGGAAAAGGAAAAGGAAAAGGAAAAGGAAAAGGAAAAGGAAAAGGAAAAGGAAAAGGAAAAGGAAAAGGAAAAGGAAAAGGAAAAGGAAAAAAGAAGAAAGGGCTGGGAATGGGCTAGGGAAAGGGAAAGGGAAACAGGGAGGGAAAAGGGAAGGAGAAGGAAGAGGAAAGGGGAAGGGGAAGGGGAAGGGGAAGGGGAAGGGGAAGGGGAAGGGGAAGGGGAAGGGGAAGGGGAAGGGGAAGGGGAAGGGGAAGGGGAAGGGGAAGGGGAAGGGGAAGGGGAAGGGGAAGGGGAAGGGGAAGGGGAAGGGGAGATTGTTTTTCCATGATATGGGAAAACAATACCAAACTAATTTTTCAACACACACTCACTAGGTGTCACTATCTAGAGAACATAGCACAGAAATTAAGAGAAAATTTAGGCGAAGTCATATCTCCCATTCTCAGACTACACAGCTGTGTGCACTGAGGTCTGTGAGAACTGGGAAACAGTTCTGTGCGTTCTGCAATCTAACTCCAAAATATGGAGCAGCTCTGTAATTACCTGTCCAGTCTGAAGGAGGACTTCCAAAAACCAGGGTACAGAGTTCCAACAGAAGTATGATTCCTGCATGATTAAGGGAAAGTATGGTTTGTGATTAGGACAAAGATATCCAGTCAAAAATTACTGAGGTTTCTCATGAACTATGAAAAAATAAGATTTACCTTTTAATGGATTATGTATCAGGGATTAATTATCAGGAATTATGTATCATGATTTAATACTGAATATATGACTGAATTATCCTTTTCATTTTAATTAAAGAGGGTAGGGAATTGAATGACTAAATTCATTGACTGCCATATGAGCTATGTAAGTGCCCTTAAAAATCTCACTCCTTTTCTTGTGGTATACTACTAATTAGCGATACAGACTAGTTTTATAGTGGTGACTGGTAGGTAAAATTAACTGACATAGAATGGGAAGGTGAGATTGTATACAAAATAAGTTTCACCAATAGACAATGAAATTAAAGAGTAAAGAGACAGAGAAAAATGAAATACATCACTGTCATTGCTATTTTACTATAGAAGAGACATATGAGTAACTAAAGAAGCAAAGGAACAGAACATCTTGGACAGAGAAAGATAGAATTAAAAAATCTTTGGATATCTTTGGATACCTTACGTAAAATGCATCATAATAAACTGAATACTGAACAGATAGCTGAAGGACACTGGGTAACTCTGAGATCCTTCTAAGGTCAGCAGGAAAAGCCAGAAAGATAAATACATGAACAGCACTTCTCTTGCAATAATAGCAAAGCTCAGTCTCCCCAAACCTGACACCTTTCAGTGTAAGAGAAAAAGGAAAGATGCAGAGAACCAGAATCACAGTGAAATATGTAGCACATTTGACACTTAATGCTAAAAAAGCAGATGTATTGAAACTCCCTCACAGGCTTTTTTCTCTAACAGATCTATCTTTTGACTAGCAGTAAATTCACTCAATGCACATGAACTTTTGATTAGCATTGAGTGCATCAAATATTTATTTTTTCTTTCCACTCAATATAGCTGGAAAAAAAAAAAATAAAAAAATCTAGATTGTGTTCCTGAGCAATACACCTTTCCTAGTGTACAGAGATTTATTGTAATTGAAATTCAAGACTGATGTAGTGTAAATGATGTCTAATATGAGATGGGTATGTATTTACTCATGGTGCACAACACTGTGAAAGCTACTAAGAATCCTTTTTTTTCAGCATCATTAACGCAAATGAAATGTGTTAAGTCAGAGTAAATATTGGCTCAAGGATGATTTTTCAATAGCATTAATTGATTATTTTTAATGGAAAATCTGTTTTCTAGTGAAAAAGAAGAAAGAAAAAAAAAATAAAAATAAAAATAAAAATAAAAATAAAAATAAAAATAAAAATAAAAATAAAAATAAAAATAAAAATAAAAATAAAAATAAAATAAAAGAAAGGAAAAAAAAAAGAAAAAAGAAAATAAGAAAAATGAATAAAGAGAAAAAAAAATACACCTGTGAGAGAGAGAAACAGAGAGAAACAGAAGTGCAAACAGAAATTAATTAATTAATTAATTAAATACAATAAAAAGGCTGCTTTCACTTCACTTAATTTAAAACACCTTCTAAAAAAAAAATCCAAAAAGTGGTTTCAAATTGATCTGCACTACCTGGAAAAAAAAAAAAAAAAAGATTCACTTTTTGGCAGAGTCTGTGCCCTCCAGAGGGAGTGCCCCACTCAGTAGACACTGCTGTCCCTGCAGTCCCTTGCAACAGGAGATTGCCCAGCCTACCCAGACAACAGAGGCAAAGAACATGAAAGAATCAGCCTACCGCTCTCACTTCAGTGCTACTGCTGAAATATTTCAGGTTTGGCCAAACATGTTTTATGTTTGCCTGAAATATTTCAGCCTTAAATTTTTGCTCATCTTATTGTTGTTTTTCTGTCTTCATTAAACCAATGAGGAAGCTTCATTTATCAAAGAGTTTGTAGCCATCTTTGGTACCATAGTATCCTCTGTAGCCTTTCATCTCAGAGGTTTTTGATGACAAGAAAACTTTTCAAAGGGCTACATACCTTTGAATACCAATAAGTTGAAGACAGTTGTTCTGGCAAGTACATTACAGTCACTTCACAGTATCTATGCGAGCTCATCAGAAAGGTTTTAAAAGCTATGAATATTCAGAAAATAAATGAGAAACTCAAATAATAAAAAAAAAAAAAAAAAAAAGATTTTAATAAAAAGATCTAATAAGTAAAAGCATGGAAGTCTTTTTTTTTTTTTTTTTTTTTAGGTAGAAGGGAATTAGACAATAAAAAATAACTCAGGTTATAATTTGGTTATAATATGTAATACTTAGTTTCCCACTATTAATTTCCTCCTATTGTCAGAAAGACAGATATTTAAAATATAAAAAAGGAGTATGGTAAAACTAACCAGAATAGAATCGAGATTTTTTTTTCCTGTTTCTGTATTTTGTGTTGGAAAATAAACCACTAGATTCCAGGACAGAAAAATAGAAGTAATTTATTTAATAAGTTATGAAAATGTTGAGAACAGAATGAAAAGAGCACTTAAAACATGTTATTTTTCATGAAAATATATGGGTACTAGATAGTAGAAGAGATGGGCCTCAAAGAAGGTCATCATCAGTTAATGCACTGCTTTCAGGCCAGCAGCGCAAAAGTCAAAGTCAACATTAGAGGAAACAGAGTCATAAGAACGTAATAACTCCTCGGTAGTATGAAAGCCTTACCTAGGAAAGAATTACCTAGGAAAAAATGCTATTTTAATGTAGCACCTGAAACTGGTGCATTTTACACCAGCTAAAAAATAAAAGTTATTTACTTTAGAACTTTGAGATAACCAGAAAACATCATAGTGGCAGAAATATAGGTAACTATAGATATGCAGAAATCAGGTATTTTATTGTAGCAAGAAGCTGACAGGGGATGAGTAGAAAAGTATCACTTTAGGCATCAAAAACAAAATAACAAAACAAAACAAAACAAAAAGCTTTCCTTCCAAAGCCTTTTAGGTATTTTATTTTACTTCCAAAATACAGAAATCCTCCTATAACTAATTCCAGGTTTTTATATTTGGTATATTTATATTTAGCTTTCTGTCCTCTGAACATTACTGTATTCCTATTCAGCCTTAGTCCTCGTTTAACTACCACAGTACTATAACATTTTTTTACAACATTATCCTTCAATACTGCTTAAGATCCTATTTTCTGAGTTTCAATCTTGGATCAAAGTCTAGAGGTAATTTTCTTTATAACAGTGTCAGTGGGAGGGGGAGGGGTTTAATATTAAGGCCCTATTAAGTTGCAGCTTAGGTTTGAGATGTTAGAGCTGTTAAAGAAGTTAAGTAGTACAACTATGACCCCTTCCAGATTAATTGACTATTTTCTTTCTCTCTCTCTCTCTCTCTCTCTCTCTCTCTTTCTTTCTTTTTCTTTCTATCTGTGCTTATACAAATGTGTCTCCAGTGTAAGTGGTATAAGCCCATACTATAGTAACAAGACTGAGAAGTTCTGCTTCATTTTGTAACAAAAGAAAATGAAAATAATAAATAAAAAAAAAAAAGCTCTACATATTACGTTACAATGTTTATGTTTTATACTCCATACGAGAAAAACCTCACCTTCAGAGCACACACAGTACAGAGAACATTGTAGTTTTAAGAAAAGGCAATAGAACAATATGTTTGCATTGTATTTTAGCATAAAACTTACCATCTGGTGCTTACCTTTTATTTGGCAATGACTTATAATTGCATTATTTCGACAGATTTTATCTGTTAATTGCTAGGTAGTAAAAGGGATTCCAGACTCAAACTGTACAATGAAATATAAGACCACTGCAATGACTTGCAGCAGATTTATTTTATTTTATTTAAATTGAAAATTGACTACCAAAGAACTGAGATCACAGTGAATCTGATTTGACCTAGTAAATAATCTCCAGGGCAGGTATTCTAGTCTTGGCTCTGGCTCTGGTCTGCTGAGGGACTTTCTGTGTCTCTTAGTATATCCAGCTGCCAAATGGAGTAATCATGCTGAACTCTTTGTAAAAGGTATTATTGTTACTACCTGGATATGTACCTTTTATTTCCTATTCCTTGTATCCATGCTGTTCTAACTGCAGAACAAATACTACATTTTTGTGTATGAAAGCCTTGTTATTCTCATATCTATCCTGAAGACATGATACCTCTGATACTTCTTCACAGGCACTCTTTCTTCTTTTGTCAGTACATGAGCAAGGAATCTGGGTTAACCTCATAGCATACAATATATCAGGAAAGACTTTTCATTGACCTTGTTGTATCTAACAGACCCTCACAAGAAAAAATATGTTACTCGAGACTACAGCAAGTCATTACACAGCATATATCTAAGCAGCACTATTACCATAAATAAATAAATAAATAAACAGGTAAATCATAGAACTAGAACTGAGGGTGCAATTCCCTTCTCCCTTCTATTTGTTTCTGGTGAATATCAACAGCAATAATGAAGCAATATAATGCTTCATTATATTAGCAAATGTTTCTACTAACCATCTACTTTAGCTGTCAAGATGAAGAAGAAAATCTGGACAATTTACTCATAGTTAAATCAGTTACCTGAGAAGTTTCCTTTGATCTTTTGTTTCATTCTTCACAAATCTTACTTGTCTAAGTAGATGCAGAGGGATTCTTATTCGTGTTTATGACTGAAGATAATGCATAGTTCAAAGTGATAATGTCATCTCCCTTTCTTGTCATATTCTGCAACTTCATTGCATCAAAAGTTAGACGGTAAAATCTTTCATACTTTTATGTCTACAAAATATTTACCATACTTGCAGATACTGTTTAAATAAAGTAACACAACAAAAGCCCAAATTGAAATTGCCTAGTGACTTTTTCATAGATATTTGATCAGAGAAAAGTTCACAGGAATCCCATTCAGAACCACTTTTGCAAAAGGATCCAAATGAAAGACAGTATAAAGAATGAATATCAGGTAGCATTGTTATTGCTGTGACATCTTGTTGGAATAAAACATAAGAACATTATCAAGATTAATTGTTTAACCAATTTGCTTGGAGACAGAGGTCAGGATTTCCACTACTTTAAACAAAACAACTGAAACTGTTATGTGCTCTACCTGCTGGGATTTGTCACTCACATTAAATAAATAAGTTGAAGGCAAAATAATTGTGTCCAGTTAAACCTTTATGTTTAAATAACTGTAAAAGAAATCACAATGATACATAAAGCAAATGCAAGGTGTTGCCTCTGAGATTACTTTTCCAATCAGCTTAAATTGCATTAGATTCATCATGTATAGCAGCTGTTGAAATGATAGGTAAAATTTTGTTTTTCTTGCTCATCTGTACCACTATCTGACATGTCTTAGTTTTCTTAATTGTGAACTACTAAGGCATAGCTTATTTTAAGATGAGCAATCAATTTGCACTGTGTTACCTCAGCTATATTTTGTTACATTAATATATTTTGTGACAATCTGTGGGAGTATAAGTGCCACATCACTCTGACAGGTCCTTTCAGTTGGAATGTTTTAGACTTACACAGTTCATAGGGCTGTATGGCACATCTCATTTTGTTGACAGTTTAAGAGGAAATGGGGCCACGACAATGCTGCTTGTGTCTACAAATCCAACGTTCCAACATTTTCTAATGATCCAGTTTAAAGTCCCTATATAAATTAATATGAACTCTTACATAACTCAGTTTACTATAGAAATTATTGCTGGCTTACAAGTCTGCATACAACATCAAAAATAAATAAATAAATTAATTAATTAATAATAATTTTAAAAGAAAAATCATAATCTAGGCAAGCCTATATAAAAGTACAGCTGTATGCTCCCAAATACAGTACCAGTATACAAAACCAAACATTTCAGTATTGTATTGGTGTGTTTCTTAAATGCAGTATCAATATAATATTACACTTGTGCTAGGAAAACACTTGTGGAGGATATGATGGCAACAGCTAAGTCTTAAAAGTTTTTATCATCTCCTAGGAGTGAAGTTCTGGCTAAGATGGTCATGGCCATCTTTATTCAGATCCCACACTCATTGTATTCAAGTCCAGCTAATGCTTGAGAAAAAATAGGTATTTCTGTACATAGAGTCCACAGATGAATCTAGACTGACATCCCCTGAAACAGTGATTTCTACCCTAACACGGGAAATGTTAGGAAATGCCAACTGCATCCTGGGTTGCATCAGAAGAGGAGTGGCCAGCAGGTCGAGGTAGGTGATTGTCCCCCTCTGCTGTGCTCTTGTGAGGCCTCCAAGGCCTCATATCCTCCACAAGTGTTTTCCTAGCACAAGTGTAATATTATATTGATACTGCATTTAAGAAACACACCAATACAATACTGAAATGTTTGGTTTTGTATACTGGTACTGTATTTGGGGGCATACAGCTGTGCCCTAACACTTTCCATAGGTTTCCTGAAATATGAAGAAATCCAACAGCCCATAAAGCCTTTTTATATCCAAGTCACAAATCTGACTGAGGCTGACTGACTGACTGACTTTTTCCCCCTCATTCTAGTTTTTCGGTATTGAGTGTTAAGTGAGCTGCTAGTCCCAGTGATCTTTTTCTAGTGGACACAGGCACTGAAGTCTTTTCTCACCCAGAAGGACCAGCATTTCCTTGTAATTGAGTATGTTTCATGTATATGGACAAAGTCAGGGATAGCCACAGAGTTAGAAAAGAAAAAAAAAAAAAAAAAAAAAAAAAAAAAAAAAAAAAGTTCAGAATACCTATGGTGTAATTTATAATCCTTTATACACTCAAGCAGAATATATTTACTGAAATTTAGTCTTTTCACTACCAACCAGCAATAGTCTGAGCATAGTTCAGAAACCCTTTCAGTAGCCATCACATACTGATAAAAGATTAAAAAATTTACCATTTGGAGAAAAGTGTCTGAAAGGCTGACTAGCAAAATGACTTTTCTGTCCTTTTGTTGTTGTTGTTCTTGTTGTTTCTCATACTCTCAGGCTGAAGATTAGTAACAGTTTTTGATATTATTTTTTTTGTGTGTGTTCAGTAAAATGATGAAAACGAAAGACATCAAAGAAACACAGAATCATAGACTGGTTTGGATTGGAAGGGACCTTAACAATAATTTAATTCCAAGCCCCCTGCCATGGGCAGGGACACCTTTTATTAGATCAGTTTGCTCAAATATAATTTCCAATTATTAGAGCTAATCTTTGTACAGTGAACTGCATTTCTTTACTTCCTGGTCCACTCCTATGCTAAAAATACATATATGCAGATAATCATCAGAAGAGATTTGTACTTATGAGAATACAAACAATCATCCAAAACACTACGGGAAAATAACTCAAGACATAAGAAATAGGCCTCTTAATTAGAGCAACCAGTACTCCATTCCAGAGAAAATAAATAGATAGATAGATAGATAGATAGATAGATGGATAGATAACATACATAGATTTGTTTAGTCCAGTGACTTCGATTGTCTTAAATTGTCATGAAACAACATTACAAGCCTTGGTCTACCAAAATTATTTTTGTATGTCAGTAAACTAATGGCAATGTTTTATTTAGAATTTCATAAAATCTTTTGAGAAGGAAATGTAAGGCAAAGTTATAATAGGCAGCTATTATAGACATGAGTTTAGATGCAAACACTGCTGTGGATTACTAAACTGCTAGCAATTCACAAAACGACACAAGCAGTAAGTAAGCATTTTTCAGCTCCAGGAAAAGTTAACAGGAGTGTGATCCAGGGTACGCAGTCACATTTATATGGTTTGGTAATGTTAAACTAGTTTCCTAAAACTGATACAGTAACTGAAACTTTGCAAAATTTGCAGAGGACTATAGATTGTACTTTTAAATAGGACTCTTTCCCAGATGAAAGAGGCCTAAATCTCTTGCTTTTTCTGCTTTATTATGATTATTTTTAAGATAAGGCAAAGTGATCAATGTTAAAAATAATATTGCTTGAACTTTTAGTCTAGAATAGACTACAGAGGCCTTACTGATTGTTACTACTACTACTACTTCTTTTGTCTGAAGGCTGGTCACACTGGGAGCACTTTACGGTTTTTGCTGAAGCAGTTCAAATTTATCTATTTATTTATTTAGAGTTTTGGAATTTGAGAGGAACAAGCATAAACATAGAAAAGATTTGATTTAATTAATATGGTCGTGTTTATCATCAGAAATTTGACTTCACTACTTATTATTTTGTATGTTTATGAGATAGGTTTCTGTTCTGCTATGAAAGCTGACTTTAGTTAATCACAGTAAGGCTGTCTACTACAGGAAAAGAATAGATCAAACACTAACAAACTACTAGTTATTTTTTGATATTTTTCTTTTTTTTGATACTTACATCTCTGCAGTCAAATGAAGTATGTAGAGGGAAATCAGCATGCCAGTCTCTATCACTACAAATTTGTGAAATATGTCTTATCCTTTCTTCACTTCACCTACAGTAAAAAAGAACAAATATCTGTTGCAGCTATAACATGCTGAAATGGTGAAGAATTATTTATCATGAAACCAAAATCCTAAAAAAAAAAAAAAAAAAAAAAAAAAAAAAAAAGAGTTGAAGTTCTAAATATACAGCCTGTATATTGTATATTTAGACTGTATACAGGCAGTAACACAGTCATTTTGTTCTGGGATCTTGTTCTAGAGGAGAAAGGAAGAAAGGAAACAAAAGTGCAATTTTTATTTTCATAGTGATATCATTAACATAGTGATTGCATTAACATATACCTTACCTATGTATGAAGAAAATTCCGAAAGTCTAAATATTCTTGAAAGTACCTTCAGTGCATAACAGAAGTTTATACTTGTCTTGAGGATTCCTGAAAAATGAGTAACAGCTTGATACTCATAGTCCAGCATAAAGTAAACCAATAAGAATGCCTCTGTTTTCTTCATGGAAAACAGTTCAGTACTTGGGATGACAGAAAGGTAGATCACATTACAAAATTCATTCCCAAGGCACTATGTTTACATTAGAAAGCTGTAGAAGTACTGTAATGTAACACAAAGAAAAGGCTTTTGTGGTAACATGAAAAGGCTTCATTGGATATGAACAGTCCAATTATATAGTCCTTTATACATGAACTATAAAGATTTAAGATCCTCAGAATGTAGACTAATGCAGCCCTTAATTAACCCCAACCCTAACCCCCTACCATCTTTAGCCAAATGGTTAACAAACAGGTCTACTGCTCTATCCCTAAATTTCCTACATATGAAAATATATTTTTCTGTACCTTAATTAGCCATGAGGTTAGAAATACATGTACATGCAATAAATGTAGCCCTTAATTTTCACCCACTATCCCATTTCAGTTACTGCAACATTACTACCTTTGACTGTCATCACTGTCTTGAAACTGAGTATGATCTGCATTGTAGGTTTGCTCTGGTTCAGATTTAGGGCTTCTACCTGCTACATTTTCATGAATAGCCATTTATCAACTAGGACACAAGTGACATATATTTTTAAGAATGAGAAAAAAGGACAATACCTTAAAACTTAACTAAAAGCTTTGAAGCTAATATCTTTAATCTCTTACCTGCTGTGGGTGGTAAGTAGAGACTGACTATACATACAGCCAAATGAGGAAAAAAATACAGAGCAATGTAATATTGGAGGAAAATATATACATATATATATGTGTGTGTGTGCTTACTTTACATTTATAAGACCCTTGGAAAATCAGGACTGTTGCTGCTGTTCCTGCCTGTGTAGAAGCAACTGCTGAGAGACAAAGTGAACCTTTCCCAAAGCACATGTTCCCATGTACACCTCATGTGATCCTATCAACACCAGGAGGTGAAACCACACCTCTCCCTCAGTCTTTCAGTTCTGTCCATACAGAAGTGAAATCAAGTACTATCTCTGATACATTTCTATTGATACATTTGATACATATTGTTGATACATAATTATTATACATATTATTGATATATGATATGATACATATTGATACATGTATTGATACATGTCAACATTTCTATTGATACATAAGCCACTATTGTTCAAATGTGCTCTGAATTTATGCATGCTTTTGGAATAATATTTTTTTTTTTAATAAAACCTTGTTAGTTAATCCAGAGAACTGATGATCTTGGTCTAACTATTGTCAACTATTTTATTTGAACTACCTGACATTTCTTATGCGCTGGCCTTGACAAACACATTCTTTCCTTGCTTATATCTATACAAAATGTTTCTGACAAAATGATATTGTAGATATTTTGATAATGACATGTGATAATGACATGTTTCTATTTGAATATTCCACTCTTACCTTTTTATTACCACATCAAGCATGTGATTATTTCTTTTAATCTCTACAATCTTCCTCTATATTTGAGTAATAACCAGTAATATGGTGTCTGGTCCTCACTACATGCAACATGGTGCAAATAATTCCAAATACAGCAGCAATACAGGTGTTAATGTACAGTTAAAATTTAAAATTAAAATAAATTAATTAATTAAAAAGTCATTTCAATGGGATACATTACTCTTGATTTTTTTAAAAGCCAGGGGAGATGATTATGTCTGCCATCAAAATACTGAGCAGAAATTATATAGTAAATCAATACTAATTAAATATAATGAAATATAACTAGGGTGAGTGGAAAGTCCTGCATCAGGTCAAGAACAACTCCAGGCACCAGTATAAATTGGGGACAGACCTGCTGGAGAGCAACATAGGAGAAAGGGACCTGGGAGTCCTGGTGGACCTGGATGACCATGAGCCAGCACTCTGCCCTTGTGGCCAAGAAGTCCAACAGCATCCTGGGGCGTATTAGAAGGGGTATGGTTAGTAGATCGAGAGAGCTTCTCCTCCCCTTCTACTCTGCTCTAGTGAGACCACATCTGGAATATTGTGTCGAGTTCTGGGCCCCTCCATTCAAGAAAGACACAGAACTGCTTGAGAGAGTCCAGCACAGAGCCATGAGGATGATTAAGGGAGTGGAGCATCTTCCATATGAGGAAAGGCTTAGGGAGCTGTGTCTCTTTAGTTTGGAGAAGAGGAGACTGAGGGGTGACCTTATTAATGTTTATAAATATGTAAAGGATGAGTGTCAGGAGGATGGAGCCAGGTTCTTCTTTGTGACATCTAATGATAGGACAAGGGGCAATGGGTGTAAGCAGGAACATAGGAGGTTCCACTTAAATATGAGACAAAACTTTTCACAGTGAAGGTGAGAGAACACTGGAATAGGTTGCTCGTGGGGGTTGTGGAGCCTCCTTATCTGGAGGCATTTAAAACCCACCTGGATGTGTTCCTGTGTGATGCGATCTAGGTGTTCCTGCTTTGGCAGGGGGATTGGACTAGATGATCTTTCAAAGTCCCTTACAATCCCTAGCATTCTGTGATTCTGTGATTTCATGAATACTGTTTTAAAATACTGCATTTTTCCCCTCATGTCAGAAGTTTGGGTTATTATGGAAAAGCTACAGCCAACCCATAAAAGCTTAGCAATGTTACTATAGTCTCTTAGCAATTGTAGTATCAATCATAACTACTTATTACTCTTGCTAGGCAGATTTTGGCAACTAAATATGAGGGAAGTTATAAAAGCACACTGGAAGATGCCACCTGTATCCTTGTTCTGAGGACAGCAGCTGCAACCCTAGCTCCATCCTGTATAGTCTGATTGGAAGAGAAATGACTGCTGCGTTATGACATGGGATTCTCTTCCCCATTCAGTTTTGTATGTCTCCTCTTTGAATGCTTCAGAGTTAAATCAAAGACATCTGTAAGTTAGCATTGAAAGCAATTAAACAGCAAAGATAAAATTTTGCCTTAGCTCATCATCACTGTCTCAAGAAGTCAGTTTTACAGCTGAAGAACTCTTTTACCATAGCTATGGTGAAAAGGTATATTGCTTAAGAAGGAAGAAATCAAAACACATAATCTCAGCGGAAGAGGAAGAGGTAAGGCTGCATGAGCCCAAGAAAAAGATAACTTTGGTAAACAAGGTGATAATCTGGTAAAACTTATGCACAGAAGGATTAAGCTACAGGCCAGACCTGCTCCTCTTCATTAACAAGTAAAAGTCAGGCCTCTCCAAGATTTGAGTAGATACAGGATTCTTTTTTATTTCTCTCTTAGTCCAGCACATGTCAGATGACCTCAGAGATGCCTTTCAACCTATGTTATTCTATTCTGTCACTAACATTCTGTTGGAAGAACAAACACTGTATTATTAAGAAATTTTGCTTCTGATTGATTTGGAACATCCCACAGCCACCAAAATGAAGTCAGGCTTGGTACCCAGTGGACTGAGTCACAAAGTGAGAAGAAGGCATGAACTGAGGAAATCCAAACTGAGAGCTGAACATCTGTGGATGTATTACATGCACTTTAAAAAGTGTGAGCAGCACAGTCTAGTGAGTGCAACACCATACACAACAGTCATTACAAGGCTGAAAGGCTTTTGTGCTTTCCATCCTCTAATCATGTTCCAAGTGCTAGATGAGGGACTCAGCTGTTGTGCATTCTGCAGAAGAGAAATGTGATTTTTTTTTTTTTTTTTTTTTACTTTTCAGAAAGGGTCTACTTATTAAGTCAAGATAAAAGAGTGCAAAACATGCAATTGCTAATGTACATGATACTCTATATTTTCTCTTTTGTTTCTTTTGAGAAGAAAAAAAAAAAAAAAAAAAAAAAAAAAAGCACCAGTGTTCACTTCAACTTATGCCTTTAGCCCTGCATTAACATCCTAATCCTCCACATACGATATGACTTATCTCCTATGGATATATTAAAATGGATATGGATATATACAGATATATTAAAAAAAAATGTGTTTTATATTTTTTTTATAAACAAGAAAACAACCAGAAAAAGAGAACTAAGCAAGGAGATGAAGTGTATAACATCTCTGTCATTGTTGATGTGGTTTTAATAACACATCCTTTCTCATGTGACGTCAGTAGATTTGAAATGCTTATTAGACTATATGAATGTAATACCATCAATCTGTCCACCTTTTTATGTTTTATTAAAAATGGATTTTCGTTTTCTGGGGAAGTAGAGGATATTCATAAATGACTCCAGACAAAACCATAATGTTACATTTTTTTTGCTATTTTTTTCTATGCCTTTTAACCCTTTGCTAGGTTGCTACTATTCAGAGGTAGAAGTAAACCAAAAGATAAGTTGTTTCTATTTCTCTCTATATATATATACCTTTTCTTCTAAAGTTAAAAACACATTGTTCTAGAAGCATGCTTTGGCATTTGAATCAGCCTTGGTGATTTTATTTTTTTCTTTTTTAACTGTGTGAACATCTTGTAATGTTTCATCTTGGCAGAAAGCTTTAGGGGGAAAATAATAATGAGAAATTGGGGGAAAACAGAGCAAAATGAAGTAAAAAGAAAGAAGAAATAAAGCAATGTTTTGGCACTCAAAATATGGAGCAGAAGGGAGATTACAGATAAAGCCATGTAGGGGATAGGTTATTCATAAGTGATCCTTTGAATAGAGAGCTTGGAGATATTTTCTTTATCTTGTGTCATTTTGGTTGGTTGCTTTTTGTATGTGCTCTGAAACAGTCATGGGGAATCTGCATTACCAGAAGTGTCATTTTGACTGCAGGGCTGCCAAGGAATGAAGAACAAATGGGAGAAATATTACTGAAAGAAGAAGGACAGATTTTTAGGACACATATATATATATATTTGTATTAAAATAGTAATTTTCTTTTTTTTTTTTTTTTTCCATTTCTGTCCTTAAGAAAGTATGATATGCTTTAATATGTTTCAGTTTAGCAAAAGAAAATGACTTGAAAAAAAGTCAGTCTGCAAATGTGATCCACTAGTCCGACTTTCTCTACTTCACTTTTCAACATACTGTCTGTTTCTCTGATTTGTGGGTTAGTACACATATAATTACTACTGATCTTACTTCAGATTTTACTATTGTTGAAGGTGACTTTTTCTAGAGAGACAAGAAATGTGAACAAAGTTAAACACTGGATCTTGAAATGCCAACTCTTTGTAATGTAGTGTCCTGAGCATATCACAATGATCTTCAAAAATACACAATATGTATGGGATATGGTTTAGTGGGGACTGTTAGTTTTAGGTCAGAGGTTGGACTCGATGATCCTGAGGTCGCTTCCAACCTAGAAATTCTGTGATTCTGTGACAAGAAAACTTCTTTTTTACTGTTTCATCTACTAGTCAGATTATATCAAAACAGAGTAAAAAAATACACACTCTCTATCACTGTGATTGCATTAATCTTCCCTGCATATCAGAAATGTAGTCCTAATTTTATCAACAAGAGCATTAAGACAGTAGGTTTAGAAATAGAAGAAAACAAATTTGCTTAGGAAGGTAACAACTGCTTTTTTTTTTTCAATGTTATAGAATTAGATCCTATTGAACTGTTTTTTTGTTTGTTTGTTTGTTTGTTTTTCTTCTCTTTTTCTCATGATTTTAAATTGCTTCACTGAACGCTTGAATTCACTCCCTCAGAATATCTTTTTTATCTATAATGTAACATCATACATTCTACAGTGTAGTAATAATTTACTAAGTAAAATATTTGCTATTATTCTCTGAAAGTCAAATAATGAGAATGTATTTTAATTCCCCCTAAAAGTACTTCTTTCTGATGGAAAATAAAAGGCCTCACAAATCACTCGGGAATCAAGAGAAGGATTCTGGTTACAGATGAGGGAAACTTGACTGTGGCAGAGCTTAGTCAAATAAATATTTTCAAAAATCACAATATTTTGCACTGAGGATTGTGAGGGAATAATTTCACTTGTGAGAAGTCTAGTATTTTTGGGACTTAGTTTATTCCAACAAATACTGTTCAGCAGATCACACAGAGCTCTTCATTGAATAGGTCATTCTTCTTGGAACAAACCAACTCAATAAATATTAATTTTGTCTGCTAAATACTAGTACATAAAGGGTGACATGCTATGGATCTTTTTAACTGCTGAACACTGCTTCTTGGTAATATAAAATAAATATGTCTTCTATAAAACTTTGAGATTAGAGAATGTCCCTAGTATTTAAAATGGGATAAAGATTACTAAAATATATTAGACAGTTAGCTTTAAGTTTGTACAAAACCACTTCTGATTTATAGGTTTGAATACTAAAATAAAATAAATCAATTAATTAAATTAACTTAAATTAAAAATAAATAAATAAATAAAAATCTAAGTAGCAACAGACTGTATTAGCTGACTATCTTTAGGATTTCCTAACTGATTGGATATTAGTCCTCTGTCAACAATCTCTGAGAAAAATATTGGGTATTAAAACCAAACGTTTCTTTGAGAAATTAAAAGTAAAATGAATAGAGATTAAATTAATGGAGTCCTCAGATTAAAAAAAAAAAAAAAAAAAAAAAAAAAAAAGCCATTTTACATACATATAGTTATGTTTATTAAAAAAAAAATGTATATATATATCTATTGCAGTGCATGCTACAAAAATTTAACAAAGACTGATGGAAACATAAAAAATAAACACATGCTGAGTACAAATACAAAATGAGATATTTATCCTCTTGAACTCAAGTGTGGGCTTCAATGACTTTGGATTTTATTGAGAGCTGAGCACTGAATTTCCCCAAGTATCCCCATGCTTTGGTAAATTGTGGGCTACATTCCTGCTCAAGATCCATACCATAAATATGTAAATGCAATTTGTTTCAAGCTAACTTATATCAAAGTAATCAGTAATTGGCTGAGATGAACAGGATTGTTTATGAAAGCTAACTACAGCCCAGCTCCCTCTCCATTCACTGGGCAATAAGAAGGACTTCTCAAAGAGGGTACTTTGAAGGATGAGTTTCCTGTTCTGTGCCTATATCTTTTCTTTGTGTCTGCATAGGGACATCTACACTAGGATAAAATTTCTCTTTTTGAACATTCTCCTCATCTGCCCTTCTTTGCACTTAAAAAATCTTTTTAACTGCTGAACACCACTTCTTGGTAATATAAAATAAATATGTATAACTCTCTCTTGTCCAGTATACAGTAATGTAAAAAATCATCCACCAATGAATAACTAATCTGCCTAAGGAAAACAAAACCTTTCTTGGCAGCAGATTTCCTCTCTTTCAGTAATAAGTTTGCTTTGGCTAAATCAGCATTAGCACCAACAAATTAGCTCTTTGATTAGTGTTGCTTTGCAATTTAAAACCAAGAGAACAATTTATCTACCTAGCAGAGAGAAATGTTGGCTTAAAGGAAATAGGGACAGGCTATTTTAATTTGGTTGAAATTATAGATACTTAGCTGTTTTTGCTAAGAAATCTCCCCAGTAAATATAAGAAGACAGAAATGGGATCTGTTTCCTGTTCATTAAGAATCCACTTCTTGTTGAAACAATCTTATGAAATAATTCATCTTTTGCTACTGATAAGAACAGTGAAATAGAAGTTACAAAATCTTTTTGCCTCAAATTGCAGAAATCTGAGCAAGACCAGCTTTTTCAAAAGTATTCTGCATCCAGGTTTTCCAGCTGTTCATGGCACATGGAAGCATATTAAAAAGTCAGAACAAATTCTGAGATTGTAAGAAAGCACCAGAAATGGTGATACTCATATAGCTGTGGGAAAATTACATTCATCCTGCTTGACAGATCTTCACAGTCCTGCTGAGAGAAAAGTCTAATGTAAAACTTATTTGAGAGACAGCATCAATTAGATAGGGTAATACCTTCCATTTTGGGAACCAAACCACTTCTGCAGTACAAGTTCTGCACAGTAAGATATGTCATAAGAACATACAAGACAGGTTTACCAGATTGGTCAAAAATGTTTAAATATCTATAAGATAATGCTGCAATGTATGGTGTTAACAAGCCAAGGCCAGATTTTTGAAGTTTATGGGAATCTGACAGCTCTTACCTTTAGTGCTGAGAACCTCTGAAAATCCTCTTTTCCTTAGAGCATTTCAGAAGGAGCTCTTAAGTACTTAAGATCAATAAGTACTTAAGTACTTAAGTACTTAAGTACTTAAGATCAATAGTGTCACTATTAGTATCAATAGCTGCAGCAATTGTTACTTCAGCCATGATGATTACGTATAGCAATGAGGTAAAGTTTGTAGTGAGGAAATATCTTTTATCAAAACAACTGATGCAGTGTGGAGAAAAATGTTTTCAGGAACGTAATGCTTCAAGTCTTTCTATGTACTCAGTAAAGCAACAGCTGAATCACTTAAAAGGTGGCCAACTGCACAGCTGTGGCCAACTTAAAATACACTGTATATTCAGAGGAAAGGAAATTATTGTTGCAGATCCTCTAGAAAGTAGAAAAAAAAAAATTAGAATGGGAATTAGAATTAGAACTATTAGAATTAGAAGCGCAGGAAGAAATAATACCAGATCCTAGGTCTAATCCTAGGTCTAATACCAGTTTTCTGAGAATGAAAAGCTGTTTTTTCTATGACTGTATTCATAGACATATTGTTATATGGGAACATGTTGTTATAACAAGTTCAGGACTCTGCTCTCTCTCAAAGGAGAAAAAGTCTTGTCAAGTCACAATTCTCATATCTGTGTAAGAAGTTACCATACTCTCACTGAAAGTCAGCATCACTTTTATTTTTACCTTCCCTAGGTGTTCTGGAATATACTAGACAATAATTTGTTGATCATCAGATAACAATCAACTCTAAATTGCATCAATAGTGTGAGCCTAGACCTCTACTCATTCTACGTAAACTCCTTTCATAGCTCACTGACAATCTTCTATTAGCTTAAGGTAATATTTAGTGACTTCAAAAACAAAGCAGAGAGTCACACAGGAGAAAAACTGGGTGTGATCACAATAAACAGGATACCAAGCCTACAAAAGGCTTGGTGCCCGATGACACAGAACTGTCTTAGTCTTATTATTATAACTTGTGTCTAGATGTCATAGAGGAAAAAGGGTTCATCCTCAGTTATAGCAGATATTAACTCTGCTAAACTAGTCTTTATAATAGAGGAAAAGTTCAGTAGGGTTAAAACTTCCTACTGCTTTCAGTGTCATTTTGTTATATTGCACCTAAAGCAGCACCTGCAGGAGTCTTAATGAAAGATGAAAGCTGAGTGACAGCAAGGCTATTAAGAAAGAAAGAAACAAGGGTAGATTCATATTATTTGCTGCTTAACGGAGTGAGGAGATGCATTTGGAGTTTTATTTTTAAACAACTTCCAGCACTTCATGCATTATTTATGCGACTCTACCATGTAACTTACACAGAGGTTATCTGTATTCATCAACAGACAATATTCACTGCTGTACAAGAGATCATTTCCTATATCCATAGTGATACAATTCCAGTTGTGAGGTGTGCTTTTTTGTTGTTGTTATTGACTACAGTGACATCTAATGAGTTTGGACAACATGTTGAGGCAGCATTGGGAAACTAGAACCAGAAATAATACAAATCAATGAACTTGCATTAACTTATAAATATCATATAATATCTGATGTTATATCCCTTATCAGTTTAATACCAGCTCATTTCTAAGATTACAGATTGCTTATTCTAACCAACTAGGTTGTATTACAGCATTTTTATATCCCTCTAGTAAGCATACATGAAGATTTTTTTTTGTTAGTGGAAGCCTGTTGAAAGTAAATCTTCCCTCTGGCAAATTGTATTGTGACATATAATTATAGAGAGCTCAGCAATATAACTTTCACACAGATCAATACTTTTAGATTCCCAGCACAATTCTTTCTTTGTCTTTGCTGATATAAATGAAGTTTTCATGTTGAATTAACTCAGCTAAGGCAGAATGCCTCATGTCAAGATTTAGACATGTCTGAGTTTATTTAGTGTCCAAAGTCCAAAGAATAATAGAAGAAAAAAATAAAAATAAAAATAAAAATAAAAAAATAAAAATAAAAATAAATAAAAATAAAAATAAAATGAAGGGACAGAAGGAGAGAATCACCTAGATTATTGCGACTATACTAAAAGCAAAAACTATTAGAGACTTCAGAAAATATTTTCAAAGCCCTATGAAACAGGTATTTTTGTAAGAAAAAAAAAAAAAAAAAAGAGAGGTGTATGTTACATTTTTTTCAAAGAATGCTTCTAACAAAGGTATTCAAGAAATCCATTCTGCTCAGCAGGCCTTTCCCTTTGCTGTCACTCCATTGTTCTTGCCTCCACTCCTGAAATAAAAGCTTGTTTAGTAAATAACTGAATATGTTTGTATGCAAAAACATTCCAAGACAAAATGTCATTTTGAAACTGCACCGCAGTCTTGTTTAGTTTTATATTATGTTCAGTCTGTGATGATCATTTTGAAGTTAAAATAACCATGCAGGAGAAAAGTCTGATCTTGAGTTGCTTGGCTCCATGACCTGAAGGTTGGAGATGCCATTAAAAACTACACTTTTTACTGACTGCTATGACAAAGCTGTATCAGGGACAGCTACAAGTTCTTTATGTTCACTGATTTTGTTGTAGTAATAGCAACCATAGGGTAAATGGATGATAAAATTTGTCATGTTACTTTGAAGTGACTTCCATACCATGTGTGTAGTTAACAAAAGCCATATGACCCACTAAACTTAATGCCTTTCTATGGCAATAAACAAGTTACTGTTTTACAAAGAATGATACAATCAGTGAATGACTTGGGTTGGAAGGGACCTCATAGATCACCTAGTTCCAATCCCCCTGCCATAGGCAGGGGCACCACCCACGAGATTAGGTTGCTCATCTAGCCTCATCTAACCTCACCTTGAACACACATAAGGATGGGGCATCCACAACCTCTCTGGGAAACCTGTTGCAGTACCTCACCACCTACTGCGCGAAGAATTTCCTCCTAACCTCTAAGCTAAATCTCCCCCTGTTTAGTTTAAAACCATTCCCACTTGTCCTGTCTTTATTCAATTGACCAAAGAGTTGCTCCCCATCTTTTTTATAAGTCCCCCTCAAGTACTGAAAGGTCACAGTAAAGTCTACCCAGGGCTTTCTCTTCTGTAGGTTGAACAGCCCCAACTCGCAGCCTTTCTTCATAAGAGGTGTGACCCTTGATCAACTTTGTCACCCTTCTCTGGACCCACCGTAACAGCTCCACATCTTTCTTGTGCTTGGGACTCCAGACCTGGATACAGTACACCAAGTGGGCCTCACAAGAGCACAGTAGAGGGGGACAATCACCTACTTTGACCTGCTGGCCACACCTCCTTTGATGCAGCCCATGATGCAGTTGGCATTCTGGGCTGCAAGCGCACATGGTTCACTCATGTCAAGCTTTTCATCCACCAGAACCCCCAATTCTTTCTCTGCAAGTCTGCTTTCAATGCGTTTTTATCCCAGTCTGTACTCACATCTGGGATTGCCTCAGCACTGTGTACAGCACTGTGTACAGCACTGTGTACTTGGACTTGTTGAAAATAATTAGGTTAATGTGGGCTGACTTCTCAAGCTTGTCCAGGTCCCTTTGGATGGCATTCCCTCCTTCTGTTATAGTAACTGCACCACTCAGCTTCGTGTCATCTGCAAACTTGCTCAGGGTGCACTTGAACCCACTGTCTATGTCACTGATAAATGTCATTAAACAGCACCGGTCCTCGGACAGACTCCTGAGGGTGTGGAGACACCACGCATCACCAGCATCCACTTGGACATAGAGCCATTGACCACCACTCTCTGTTTGCAACCCTCAAGCCAATTCCTCATCTACTGAATAGTCCAACCTTTAAATCCATATCTCACCAATTTGGAAACCAGGATGTCATGTGGGACTGTGTCAAAGGCCTTACAAAAATCCAGGTAGATGACATCAGTTGCTGTCAACCTTGATGCAGGCACTCCATCACAGAAGGCCAACAGGTAGGTCAGGCACAATTTACAACTGCTGAAGCCATGCTGGCTCTTTCAGACCACTTCCTTGTCCTGCATGTGCCTTGACATGGCTTCCAGAAGGATCTGTTCCATGATCCTGGCAGTCACAGAGGTGAGAGTCACCAGTCTGTAGTTCCACAGGTCCTCCTTTCTACTCTTTTTACAAGTGGCAACAATGTTTCCCTTTTTCCAGTCACCAGGGACATCACTTGACTGAGAGGACTTTCCAAATATGATGGAGAAAGGACTGGCAACTGTATCAGCCAGTTCCTTCAGGACCCTTGCAGGCATGTCATCAGGCTCCATAGACTTGTACATGTTTAGTTTTATCAGGTGGTTTTAAACCCTCTCTTCATTTACAGTGGGTGGGACTTTGCTCCCCCAGCCTCCATCTATAGGTTCAGGGAAACAAAAAGACTTGGGAAGTCTGACTGGCAGCAAAGACTGAGGCAGAGAAGTTGCTGAATACCTCAGCCTTCTTCATGTCTGTTGTTAGCAGTTTTGCCTTCTCATCCATCAGAGGGGGTATGTTTTCCTTGGCCTTTCTTTTCTGAGAAATGTACCTGTAGAATCCCTTCTTGTTATTCTTTGCTTCCATTTCTAAGGTCAGTTCCACCTGTACCTTGGCTTTCCTGATCTCATCCCTGCACATCTGGGCAGCATCCTTGTGCTCTTCCCAAGCCACATGTCCCTTTTTTCACTGCCTGTGCGTTTTTTTCTCATACCTCAGTTTGACTAGCAGACCCTTTCTTACCCATCCTGGTTTTCTGCCCTCTCTGCCCACTTTTTTACGCAAGGGGATGGATGGTGGGTTCTAGTGCTCTAAGGAAAACATCCTTAAAGAGTTGCCAGCTCTGTTCAGCTCCTTTGTCCTTTGGATAGTGTTCCAGAGTATCTCATCTACCAAGTCCTTAAATACCTTGAAGTTTGCTCTTTGGAATTCCAGGGTCCTAACTTCACTCTTTGCCAGACCTGTACTCCTCAGGATCACAAATTCAACCAGGGCGTGGTCACTGCAGCCCAGACTATCTCCAGTCTTGACCTCTTTAATGAGCTCTTTTGTGTTGGTAAGTAGCAGGTCAAGTAACGCTTCTCCTCTGGTTGTTTTTTCTAAAACCTGGACAAGGAAGTTATCCTTGACATACTCTAAGAATCTTCTGGGTTGCCTGCAGCCTGCTGTACAGTTTTCCCAGCAGACACCAGGGTGGTTGAAGTCCCCCAGCAGGATGAGGGCATATGAGTATGATGCTTCTTGTAGTTGGAGCAAGAATGTCTCATCCACAGTCTCCCCTTGATTGGGTGGCCTGTAGTAGACCCCAACCACAAGTTGTCCTTTATTGGTGTGGTCTTTAACTGTCACCCACAAACTCTCAACCTGTCAATGGCCGTTTCTCAGAGGCAGTTCTTCACAATCAATCCCTAATGTAGAGGGCAACACCTCCTCCCTTCCCTCTCTGCCTATCCCTTCTGAAGAGTTTGTAGCCCTCTATTCCAATGTTCCAGTTATGTGATCCATCCCACCATATTTTGGTGATAGCGATCGGGTCATATTTGTCTAATTGCACCACAGTTCCCAGTTCTTCTTGCTTGTTTCCCATGCTGTATGTGTTGGTGTAGAGGAACTTCAGCTGGGCAATCAGTGCTATCACATTTCCAAAACCCTTCCTGATTGCACTGGGACAGTTCATGAGTATTTTCCTGATGTTATTTAGACCTCCTGATAAGCCCAGCCAGCTTACTGCCCAGGACACTCTTGCCCCACATGTCAGCTGCATCCCATCTGGTGTCAGCATGTCCAATCCCTCAAAAGTGCATCCAAGGTCATAGAACCCAAATCCTTCAGCACAGCACCAGCCTTGCAGCCAATCATTCACTCAGCCCATTTGTCTCCTTCTTCCTGGGTCCCAGTCACCAACTGGGAGGACAGAAGTGCACTACTTGCACTCCCGATCCCTTCAACATCTTTCCAAGGGCCATAAAATCACTTTTGATATTGCAGTTTCCTTTTCACAGCATCATTTGATCCTACTTGAAAAAGTAGGGAGGGGTCTTTGGGACCCACCAAATTTGGTAGCCTCTTTACAATATCACAAATATGGGCTGCCAGTAGGCAGGAAACCTCTCTGGAGAGATTGTGTGAATGGCAAATGAGAGCCTTGGTGCCTCTCAGAGAGGAGTCTCCAATGACTAACACCCTTTGTGCTTTTGTGACACTGGTGTTGATGCAGCTGGGAGACTGAGCCAACTTCATGTGGTCGGCCTTTCTGAGTTCCTTGTGCTTGGTCTTTCTGAAGTCTTTACTAATTCTCCCGGAGTCTCCTCTCTCCTGCCTTAGAACCTGGTATCTATTGTGCAGGGGCACTTCAGGGGTAGAAGGAGACTCCTCCTCCATCTCCACAGAGACAAGGGTCCACTCTCCCTTGTCCTGTGAGTCTTTTGAATGTGTTTGTTTTGGGCTGCACGTTTGTTTCCCTACCTCTTGCATAGACTTAAGGCAGGGTTGTTGCTCGGCCTGTGACAGTGTATAATACCATTTATCAATCTCCCACTCAGATTCTCAAATGCTATGTTGCCTGGTGAGCTCCTCTCACAACTGAGCCACATGTTTCAAGAGCTCATCCAGCTGGGCATACTTGCACTCATGATACTCCTCTCTGCCTTCAGGCCCCAGGGGTACTTCCAGAGACTGAGGGTCTGGGCCACTCTTTCAGTCCTTGTGAGGTCTGTTTGGGTGGAGGCATCTTCTCGGGGGACGTTGTGGCCCCTCTATCTGGGTTTCAGACACAGAGTGGCAGGTTCAGTGAGTGGACACCATTTCCTCAGAAGTTCCTTCCCAGAACACAAATATGACCAACCCTGATCACCCTGCCCATGCGCACTGCCATGCAAACTGCCACACCATGATACGCCATGCTAAGTGCAAACTGGTACACTATTTGTTTGCCCTGGTTACCACCCTCCTGGTCGCTTGCACACCCCAGGGGCTGCCTTTTTACAGCAGATGGGGCCAGCCACAACTTGTTAGTAGCCGCCCTCGCAAGGCCTGTTATTTCCAGGCCACTCCCTCAGCTGCCTTGAGTGGCCTCCTTGCACAAAAAACCCAGCCTGCCACGATCCTCCTCTCCACTGCAGAACATGTCTACCCTGGAGCTGATTGCCTCAGTGACTCTTTGGGACCATTATCTTAAATAGCTACTTTTTATATATATATCTTAAAGTACCTTAAAGTAATTTAATTTTGCTATTGCTGGTCATCGTTTAAAAAGACACGTAATGATTAATATGTACCATATGTTTAGTAATGTACACAGAAGCTCACTCTTCTCATATGATTTTCCTTCTTTATTATTTTGAAAAATTTTAGCAACAGTTTTCAACCAATTTAATCTAGGATTGCATGGCAGAGGTATACTATGATAAAGTAGCTCTTTCTCTTGAAAATTAACCTGAAATTACAGAGGCATGGCAAGCAACAAGGCAAATCTTAATTCGAAGCAAAAGGGAGCATGCTGAAAAAGAATAAATTGTAACATATGTCATATTTCTGCCTTTCATTCTAGATATCTCATGCAAGCCCTACAAGGAAAACAAAAACATATCAAAACAAACAAAAATTTTTGCACACCTTTACTCAGTATGTGAGAAAGAAAATTTTCCTGAGAGAAGAATCCAAAACAAATATAGGCATTTTTGTCTGCTCTGAGTAACCCTTCTTCACAGAGGTAGGATCTTCTTAAGTCATTACCTTTTCATCACTTTTAATCACACATAACTTCACGAGCTGCAATTCACATCTGCTTCAGATATTACAATTATTAAAGTTCCTACTTTTATGTGATATATGCAACCTTTAAATCTCAAAAGTAAAAAAGTAAAGAACACCTATCTGCATTATATGTTCTAATACACATTTGTAAAATGAAGAGAGATGATTAGAGAATTGATCAGCAATTATTCAGTGAAATTCTTTCTTACTCTCCCTTCCAGTTTTTGCTTGTTTGTTTTTTATTTGTTTGTTTTCTCTTTAACATATAAATTTATTGTTATACAGTCAGACTGTCAAATCAATACTTAAGAATATTTTCTAAATTTGCATTTTCAACTACTTCTAATCTGTGAATAGTCATTTGATTATCTTATTTCATTTAGTGTCTGTGAAAGGGCCAAGTTGACAGTGCAGGAAATTGCAGTCATATGCAGTCACCAACAGGTACAACACAACCATAGTATTATAAGCTTCCTTAAACCCATATCTAGAAGTATTCCAAAAAGGAGTAGTGTACCTTAAAAATGGAAATACTTGTGTATCATACAGCAGGTTGGCTAACTCTGGTATTTGTTGCTAGTCAGGGTGAATGTAGGTGACAGAATCTGGACCTAGGAGGGCAATCTTAATTTCTAAGAAATTTATTTAGTATCTCCCAAAGATTTCTACATATGATGAAAGTAGGACTCTAAATTCAGAATTCTGAAACAGCAGTAAATTTTACTTCAAAATACTTTAATTAAGCTGAAAACAATAGTTTTCCAAAGTGTTCCACCAGTTAGGTTATGTCAGTGACTCATTCAGCACACAGAGCAGAAAGTACTCAGGAGAACAAAATTTCATTTCAGGCTACACTATTGTAGTAGCATTGATAGCTGCTGTTGTAATAAGTAAGAACTGGATCCAAGTATGAGTCTGCAGCACTGAGACCATAAACTGTTACCACCTAGGAAAAACAGGAACAACAAAAAACTAACAAAACAATAATAATAAAAAAGTAATTTATTACTGTCTTAATATCCAAACATGTCATGGAGCAGCAGCTGGTAGTGGCAACATCCCAAGACAATAAAATTTACAGGAAGCATGTCAGTCCATGAGTAGATAAGGCAGTTGAATGGAGATCTGACACTTAAGAGCATATGTTATACTGGTAAATTTTCTGCATTCAAAATGGTAGTTCTAAGGTCTACATCCTTATAAGTAGCCAAAAAAAAAAAAAAAAAAAAAAAAAAAAAGACTCAGAGTGACAACTGGACTGCTCTTCTGTCTTCCAATCACTATAGATTTTCACCATTTTTATTGCACTGGATAACATAGTCACAAGTCACAATTACCAAACCTAGATGTATTGTTTAGAGTTGCTTCTTAATGTGTCTTCTATATTTGGTTGGGTGGTACTAACAGAAAAGCAGATAATCAGCAGATACAGAGTTGGAGTAGCTGGGCATCAGGGAACAAAGCAGAGAAGATTGTTAAAGAAATTCTGAGGTGCTGAGACAAATTTATCCATATTAAGAATTTGAGCAGCAGCATTTCCTATTACTTAAAGCCCATGAAAGACACATTCTCACTGTCTTACAAAGGGGAAATTGCGCTAGAGTAGATAGGACCGGAAAAGTATACTGGGCAACCTGAGTAGACAGCCATCCAGTCAAACCATTTAATTCTTTAAGAATAAGAACAGGAAAGAGAGATTTGGCTATGAACACTGCAAGAAGCAATATATGTCAAGACAATTTACTGTAGCTGCCTTTTGCAGAGACAAAGTGCATAGCTTTCTGCTGCCCCTTCAGCCGACTTTGTTTTACCTGGCATATGAGTCCTGATACCTGTACTGTGGTGCTAATAAGTACTACATCTTTCTTGATTTTTAGTGGATTTACAATGGCAGAGCCTAAAATGCCATTTCAGCAGCCTGCAAAGGACTTGTGTCACCGAATGAAATTGCTGTTCTTCCCATACTGCCACCTCCCAAATGGAATCAATAGGCTGTCCCTTCTAGTGATGGGATTCACTGAGTCAGCTATTTTGTGGGTTTTAAATACTCCAGTGGTAACACAACACCACACATATAGAGAATTTTTAAGGCCAACTTGAGCATTATTCACTGGTTGGTCTCTATCACTGTTCATATAAACAGTATGCTGCAAACTGATAGTTGAAAGCCATTAGAGTTCAATCAATTTCCTGTAAGCCTGTTTCTATTTCATTCAATGTTCACGTGTTTAAATATCTTTGCACAGCATGGTGCTGTACTGCTGAATACAGACTATGTGTCACAGTTTCATAACCAATACCTTTGTCAGTGGTGACCTAAACATTTCACTTCTAATTCTCTGGGAATAGATTCTTTCTCCAAAACAAAATGATTATATCTGGTCCTAACCCATTTTTCCTGCTTGATAAGAACAGTATCACAAAGACTGTTCATTATATATGGATTTTCACTCAGACCCTACTCTATCTCTCTCCTCTAGCCTTTCGTTGACAAGTCCACCCATTCTTCACTTTGTTATATTAATCAATATTCTGACTTAAGGCATCTGTCACTGAGAATGATGCTACACAGTGGCAAAATATGGGATTTCCAAGGATTAAAATACTTGCTTGCATATACTTGCACTTTGCTTTTGTATTAATTGCTTATTTTATAGCAAGCATAGCTCTCTCACTAAGTTTGTTCATCTGGCACATGCAAACTGAGAATAGAAAGATCACTTAACTCTGGTGGCACACATATGGTCTGAAATCTTGAGCTGTCAATCAGAGCCACAATATGCAATTTCTTGCACTCCTTCATGCATCTCACCCTCTTATCAAAGAACTAGTAACACCTAGAACTAGTAACTAGTAACAAACACAGACTTGTGAAGTGCAGTATTATGTACAAACGTGAGTTAATAAGTTCTTTTGCTCTTGCCTTCTTTAAAGTTATTTCTCACACTTTGAGTATGTTTCAGACCAAGTCACACTAATTTATTATCAGTCCTTTCACAACCTGGTTGGCATCTTTCACACAGGACCTTCACATGGGACACTGACTTCCTCTGTAAAAAATCTCATCATAAGAAACATGCTTCAAATTCACCATCATGCTATTCTTAATAAGATGCACTAGAATCATAGAATGATTCTATTTATTGCTATTATAAAAAGCAATACATTTATTTACTTAAGAGCAATTTTACTGATAATAATAATAATAAATAATAATAAATGCTATTTATTAACAGCATATGGAATGCCCATGAAATGGCATGAATGAAATGAAAGCATCTTTATATATTAAGTAATTTCAGGACTTTTTCCCCTGCATGCCATGGCATAAGAATATAGAACATCTAACCCCTGATTTTTGGTCATAAATCTCAATTACATCCCTAACTTCAATGCACCCCATCTCTGGAAGTGCTTCTGCAAATATACCTGTGGATTGTCAGCTAGAGAGGCTAAAGGACCAGTGCTTGTTTTGTTGGTATTTTCTGTTTGGTTGGTTGATTTGTTTTGTTCTGTCTGATTTGCTGTTTTATTTTGTTTTTTCATTGTCCAAAACACAAAATTGTTTGCTACATAGTAAAGATTTGGTGTTGCTCTGATTTTGTAAAGCTAAAATATAATCTTAATAACTTCAGTTTGGATTAACATAGAGCAATGTACAAGAGAACACATATATCCTTCCCAGTTCTCTGTCCAAGTTTAAAACAATGGGTTGGAGCCAATCATTGATGTTCAAGAATAAGATCTTAGAGGAATGAAAACATCAGCATAGTGCCAGTACTAATAGTAAATGAATGAATGATTGAATAAATAAATAAATCTGTTGAAATTAGAAACAAAACAGAGAATGACATTGTATGTATGTAAGTTAATGGTTCACCCACACCTGGAAAAAGTTCAGAGAAGAGCAACAGGGCAATTGCAAGTGTCATGAATAGAGCTGAGAGCTCAGCTGTTTATCAGCCTTTATACTACAAAACCATAGGACAGTAACTGGAACTTAAGGACATTATTTATCATGTAATAGACAGTATGGGCATGAAATTTGATATCCAGAAACTTTTAATGTTTACTGCTCCTGTTTCCTGTGTCCATGTTTTTAAAAGGCAGAACTGGTGGAGATTATAATTTAGCAGCAAGGCTCAAAGTTATTGCCTACCATTTCAAAGATAATACGGTAGCAACAATAGGAACACTCGTTTGATCCATTAGATGTTGCTAAGCACCCACACTTATTGTGCTGATAAACACTCTGCCTGCAAGAAGGTTACTGAAATAATAAGGATAACTGGTGAAATAAATGTACCTTTTAATGATCTACATAAGGAAGCAAAAGTAACCTGCAACACTGACCACTTCAAAGCAAAACAAAGCCAGTGAATTACTACAGGAATTATAAATCAGAAATACTGGATTTTTAGCATTGATAGGCCTGTATAATAAGCCTTTGTAATACTGTGTGTTCCTTCACCAAGATTAGGTTTTGTGGTCATAATAAATGGTGTCTAGACACTAGACTGAGTTTCTTCTGCTGCTAAGCACCTTCCTTTTAGCTGGAATCCTGTTTTTCTTTTTTAACATTTAAAAATATATATGTAACAGTGCTTTTTGAAAGGTGGTACTCTTGGTCCATCTACTGAAATAGTTCGTGCTATGTATGCATCAGAAGCAAAATCCAGACAGCTGAACTATTATTTTTAAACATAAGGTAGATGAAAAGGTTAAGACCTCTTCCCTACAGAGATTATGTATGGATGGAGCTAGCATACAAGGCAGATATTGGCATAACAGAACAGAAATAAACTAGGAACAAAAGAAAGAAGGAAAGAAGTGATGGAAAATGTGAGTCAGAATGTTGCATTTACATTCTTACTTAGCTGCTGCTTGAAAAAGACTTTGTATGTGCATGTTTGTGTGGTTAGGCAGGCAGAATGGGTTTGTACAAAAGGAAAGGAGTAGAGCAAATTATAGTCAGCATATGGATTTTCTATACTAGACTGCACTGAAAACTGGCTATTTCCCTATACTTTTGCTTTGAGATCAATAGAGCAGTGATCTCTCCAGGTTACTGTTAAGATTCAGGCTTAAGTAAACAAATCAGAAAATGACATGCTGCTTGAACTCTTGCATTTCGTGTCTTCTGAACACTATACAAAACTTTGATTTTTATATTTTTACCTGGTATGATAGTATGAACTATCCCAAGTAGCCATAACTACTGTATTTCCACTGTCTAGGTGAAGATTAGAAGCTATTTCAGTATGGAAAGATTAAATTTTAGTTAACAATGAAACTTAAATATATATACATGTATATATATATATATATACATATGCAAATTATAACTAGATTAATAGTGCAGAGTTCCCCTGACATTTTAATCTGGTGAAATTAGATTTTATAAGTGATTTAAATTTGTTACGTCTAGACTAAATTTAAACTCTTTTTTTGTTAGGATAAAAAAAATAAATAAATAAATAAAAACAAGCATTCAATCAAGGCAAAATGATAGTTTTCATTTTTCTTTGACTCTTTAGCAGGAGAGCCTGGAAAAGAATTATGTTCTCCTAATATCTATCTAGAGTAGATTTACAGAGTAGTGAGCATCAGACAGGCGCAGGATGAAGTAGAAATACATCTCTTTGATTAAATTACATCAAAACACCATGAAACAGCCTCAGAAACTCTCCTTTCAACTGGAGCCATGATTATGTGGCCATTGCCCTCTGTTCAGATATTCCATTGGTTTCAGTGGAACAATTGTGGTAAGAGGAAATATAATGTGGTGTAAAAATCTAATGTCAAGTGCACTAAAATAAATGATAACCGAATATTATTGTTCCATTCTTTAAGTGGAAAAAATTTAACATTGGTTAGATGTGTACTCTCAAATAGCTACTCCTCAAAGGACATCTTAGAGAAGGATGCCAATCTTGTTGTATGATATGTGGTAGGATATGATTTCACAATAAGGAGTGACTGGAGCAATTACTGCAAGGTTAATTACAAAATAACAAAAAACAAAGTACCTAACTGATAAATTTCATGTTGTATTTTTTTTTCTGATGCTATGCAACATCATTAATGTATATGTAGAACTTCTATTGAAAGCTACCAAAAGACAAATTCTATTCAAAAGACAAATTCAGTGGTTTAAGGTAATTGTTGTCCAACTCCTGTCTGAAAAACACAAATGTTTCAACTGCCAGCAGAGCTATAGTTAATAGTGGTGATGTGTATGTTGGTTGCTGAGGGAGGACATATGTTTATGTAGAATCACCTAATATTTCTGTATGCAAGAAAGTTAAATTAATAATAATAATAAAAAATAACTAAATAAATAAAAACGGGAAGACAAAGGAAGAAAGATTGCCTTTTAAATTCCATAGTTAGGACTTGAAGCAACAAAATAATAAGAAACCTGAAATTTGGAAGTCAAAGTAATCTAGTTTGATGCTTAAATATGCAGTTTAGAGTCAAGTTTAGCTCCCAATATCTCACAGCCTTAGTCTTAGTCTACAATTGCCTTTTAATGTTTACAAGAAGAATGAATTTGGTTAAGAAGCTGATATATAGTTTTCTTCTTTTCTTTCTTTTGAGGAATATGAATGCCATATGAACAGGCACTTATATACATTGTATCTTCTTCCTACCTCATAATGCTTTGTGTATTTAACACTTACACCATGTACAATTATACACCTTAATAGTTAACATTTTAAATATTATTTGGAAAAAAGTATGTCATCTGTATCCTAAAATCAGGAATTAAGGCCAAGAAAGACTAGATTATAAATGTAGACTTAGCAGTGTTTAGTACCAAATCACTATGGCATTAATGGCATTATTATGCCATCAAGTACACAGTCCTGCATTATGCATATAAATTCCCCACCTGAATCTGCATGCCTTAGGGGCAAAAGAATGAGATTTACCACTGTCAGAAAGCTTATACTGCTGCCTCAGTAAGGTGTCAGGATACTCCATGTTCCTCTAACATCATAGGTTCTTCTTATGAAAAACCTTCATCCAGCATATTTCTGTACGAAATTTAGAGCCTAAATATTATCAGTCCTTTTTCACTGGATGGCTGCACATAATAATTAAAGATCAGTGGGTCCAAAGAGCCATTGAGCCCATCTTTCCTACACTCATTGATAAGCTACCTGGCATGTGTTCCTGTAAAAGCAGATAAAACAAGTCTAGAACTTTCCTAATACATGTATGTAATGGTCAGGGGTAGATGGGGGGGAGGGGAGAGGGAGGGAGAGGAGGAGAAGGAGGATGCCCTGCTTCCCAGGAAGTGGCTGAATCCTGCCACTTTTTTTATTATTATTATTTGCTTCTGTTTGTGGCCTTCGCTGTTATTTCATTGGTTATTTCATTTAACTGCTGTTATCTCATATTTTGCATCTCATATTCTCTCTCTTTTGTGCTGAGGATGGAGAGTGACTTAGTGGCTCAGTGGACAACACACTTCCATACCACTGTATATGATTAATTCCAAGTAGCAATTTGTTCTTTGGGGTTTAGTCTTGCTGACTATAACACAGACTTCCTAAGGTGGGTTAATATCAATACAAATACTGTTAAAACTTGCAGCTAACTTATCAAAATGTATTTTGGTACCCTTTCTTAGAGAATGAACACATGATCCTGGACTTACCAGCTATTAATCCTGGTGATGGCTTCTTCTGAAGATGCAAATTTCCTTTTGAAGATTCAAATTACCATCTGGTTTAGTAGTTTATCTTGTCACACACATTATATAAACTATTAGAATTAAATCTTATGCAGTCAGTTCAGAGAAATCTAGTAGAATAAATGTTTTCTTATTTAAAAACAACAACAACAACAACAACAACAACAACAACAACAACAACAACAACAACAATAATAATAATAATAATAATAATAATAATAATAATAAAAGAAAGTAGAAAATTGTGAAAATAACAGTATTCTCAATCTATAAATAATCTTCAAGGAAAATCTTCTTTCAGATAATCATTCCCCTTCTTTCTTGTTCATAAAATTAAAAATGAAATAACATAAAATATAAATTAAAAATAAAATTAAATGAAATTAGAAGCACTTATATATAATATATATATAACATTATTTATATTATATATATATATATATATATATATATATATATATATAATTACTATTCATAAGTGGCTAATCATCCCACTACTGTGTGGTAGTAAATAAAATTTATATACTAAGTTTTCCATTCTTTTCTAGTAAAAATATTACTTTGAGACAAAATGATTCTCCCACCTACTGGCCTTTTTTTTCCTTTCCTCATCTAAAAAGGTCATTCAATCTCAATTGTTTTTCTCATGGATTATTTAAGAAATGGAAATCAGAGTAAAATGTGTCACTTTCCTTAAGACATTTTCATAACATAATTATACATTGAAATTAATGAAGAGCAAAGAAGGCAAATGAAATTTCACATGAGGACATAGAGTTTTGTTGCAAAAGAGAAAAAACAGTGGATATGTTTCACTAACATGGGCTGTCTTTCTGCAAGAATTTGCTCCATTAGCATTTAGATCTCATTAAGAAGCAAATCCTAGGAGAGTATAAGGAAAGAAAGCACTGGCCAACTGCTCTTCTATCCTACATAATCAATAAATAACTCTTCCTAAAAATAATGAATGACCTCTCTCACACACTCTGCAATTTCAAATATATTTCATCTCCTCCAGAACATAAGAATACCATTCAGGGGCAAAAGAGGCAAAAGACTGACAGAAGCAGAGCATAGGCAAGAGATGACTGGGCTATGTTATTTAACTTTAGTTGCAGAACACGGTAACCTAGTCCACAATGCCTTACTAGAAATATGCAAGAGCCAAAATTTGGACACCAGACTTTGTTAACCTCTTTTGATTAGTAAGTATTACAGAAAAGACAGGGAAAGCAGGAGGTCTGGGACAAAGGACAGGCAGAGATTCAAGTTCATTTATGTATCATTTTCTCATGCCAGCTCGCACCCCACCAAAAATTACAGAATGATTGGTACCTCATGTGCATAAGACAGTTTTATTTCTGCTGCAAGGGTTTGCATCCCTCGTGCACTTTGAGCTATCTTACTACATAATACATTTCTTCTGCAGACACCTTCCTAGCCATGAAAATAATAATAATAATAATAACAACAACAACAATAAATCTTACACATAAGTAAGACTGTTTCTTTCTTTTCTTTAAAGATACAATATGTGACATTTAACTTTTGCCAGAGCCAGTTCCAGCTGATATTTGAAATGCTGTTCTTACATTGGATACAGAGTGCTTATTGACTTGTCTGTGATATTTGTTCTAATATGATGATAAAATATATCAGTAAAAGGTAAATATCTCTTCCAAAATCCACTCAATAAGAACAAGTCTGCTATAGCATTTTAGAGCATAAGAATACAAAATTATTGAATAATATGAACTATTAACATACAACTAAAATTCTTACAAAAATCAGAACCCTGTAAGTGAGCAGTGTCTTAGAGCTGAATCTCAGAGAAGACTAAGAAAAAAAAATATTTTTAAGAGCCATTATCATCTTGACACACTTGTAGGTCAAATTGGAATTTTCTGAAAAAAAATGTTTTTTTTTTTATCAAAAATAAACAGATGACAGGATTATATAACTCTCAAAATATTTGTTACTTCCAAAATTAACACTCCACATCTTGATAAAGCACTGATAGTTATGAAGAAGAGGAATACACTGTAAGAGTAACAAGTTTTCATATCAGCTTTCTACTATTTTCTATCAAAATGCTGGTTTTGATAGAGTTTGGATCAAATGTCTTGGAAACAAGACATTTTTATATATATTTTTATGTATCATTTTATTAATAATCTACTTATTTTATTTGACTCCCGAGGCAATGGTATAAAGAGGAGGACCAGAATTAAAACTGATTTGTTCCTAAGAAATAAGAACTGTGCTGAACCTATCTATAAAATTACAAAACCTAAAGATGAGAACACTTTATATATTTACATATGCTGTGTAGGATATTGACGGTGTGTTCTGCTGTTTTCTCCAAAACAGGTTTAAAATGTACCTAAAATTCCATTTTATTTTTATATTCATTCTTTTCAATATATTAGCTCTTTTCTAAGCTTATAATATATTTGACTGAAAGCCTTAAAATACATTCCTACACTTCTACCTTGTAGTGGTAACTTTGTAGTGGTCTCCTATTTTATGAAATGATTTCTCCTTCTAAACAAAAGCCACAACCCTTTAAGCACAGTATCACCCCACTTAACTGCTACTTAGCTAATATAAACGTATAAAAACAGATACCAAGATATCAACTTTCTCAGACAGTTTAGCTCTCTTATTATTACAGTATTCATAGTCTGAAC
>NC_139080.1:58545726-58683226 GCF_965140915.1 Aythya marila | reverse complement strand
CTGATAATGCTCTACCACTCTTCTTCTGATGAAATCAACGCTCTTCACTGTGAATAAATAAATAAATAAATAAATAAATAAATAAATAAATAAATAAATAAAAATGAAGAATGGTTTGTCCCTTTGTCAACAAAGATCCAGTTGGTGACATTTGAAATAAGCTGTTGCTCTGCTATTTCCCAGAGAAGACTGACTGGCCGCTCAAAATACCACTTTAACCTTTTCCCTATTTTTTTTTTTTTTTGTCTGCATTCTTTGTATTCTCTGGGTTTTCTCTCACTCAAATACAGTTTAGTTTGTCTTTCAGCTGTTTCCTGGTCAACACACAGAAATGAAATATCTCCCAAGTGGAGTTCAAAATGTCAAGAAAGTTAGGAAAAGCAGATTTTCTTCTCCAAGATGAAAGATATGTTTTCCTGGAGGTTTCTTGAAATACGATATTCCTTGCTTATCTTTGTCAAAGCAAAATACTGAATTTATGCATAAGCAACTGGCTACAATAAATAAATAAATAAATAAATTTATAAAATCAGAACTAGAATGGGTGTTACCATATCAATCAAATAAATGAATATTTATCTGGTATTTTCAGGACAGAAAGCAGGGGCAAGTAGGTAGTATACAGTGACATTCTATTAACAGCTACAATTTACATTAATTTACACCAAAGAGTGAGATTTTCAATTGCACAGTTTTTCACCTGGAGATCACAGCATGCTTACTGTAAGCTGTATTTTTAAACCAGAGCTCAGAAAGGCTAAATGGCAAAACACATCAACAACCTAGATGAAAATGGAAGCCAGACTTCTTAAATCACTGTCACTTGCTATCATGACCGTGCTGTCTACCTTTATGGGACCCTTTGATACCACATCAAAATTACTGAAATAACTCAAACATCTCCTCTCTAGGCAGACCAATGCAGGACAGGAGAAAAGAGAGAACTTTTTCCAAAATATGTATGAGCCAGTCCTATGAAATGCAAAAAAAGACATCTAGCAAGCATCTGAAAAATGTTAGAAACTAAATCTCTTTGGGAATGTCTGGACAATGAAAGTAAATGGGTGCTATAAGCTTCAATCAGTCTAAAAACACAGTGAAAGAGGCCTAGCATGGGCTAGCAATCCTACATGTATTTTAGTACATCAGGCTCTGAAAATCATGTATGTCATCATGAGAACATCAAGCCCAGTTAGATTCAAGATGGGCTGAGTGTGCCTACACAGTTGAACATCAAATCATCATACCAAGCATGAGTGGCAGCAAATTGGTTCTGTTTGAATCTGAGGATTCACAAAGAATCTGGATTTTTAGACTGTTAATGAGCAGATGTCCTCTGAAATCAGTAGCCTTAGAAGAACTGAGAAACCCACTTGTCTGAACAAAGACATCTGCATTAGTCCAAAAGCTGGGAAGAAAGCTATGGAGAGCCTATCACCTATGCAGAGCTATATCACCAGTGACTAAACTGTCTCTTCATGTCCCATATTATGTGCTCACCCTATAAGTGGTAAGACCTCAAGATGATTTCATGTCACAGGCATAAAAAATTCTAGTGTCCACAGATGAACTCATTCTCAACTGAAAACAGCTTTATCTGACAGATAGTATTTTTTAATTCAGTTAAAACTCTAATTCACTTCTTTACTTAATATTTGAAGGTGAATTTGTACTAATATTTTCTGACACTCTAAACATGTACATGTATGTTATGCCAGTTTGGGCTTATGGATTTGGCTTTTACTGTTGTAAAATATATTATCTTTTTTTTTTTTTTTTTTTTTTTTTTTTTTTTTTTTTTCCCTACACATAACTTTCAGACTTAATCTAAGGAAGCTTATCAAAAAGTCAATTTATACTCTCTTGAACTACATCTCTGAATTTTTGTTTTCTTGTATCTTGTACTTCTAAGTAAACTAGCATTAGCATGTATGGAAAGGGGAAAATGCCTGTAGCCTGAAAAAATCACAAAGGTAGGATTTTGGTGCAGACAGCTCTTTCATTGATCCACAAAGCCACTTTCATTTATTTATTGATTTTATAATATTAATGCTTCATATAGAAACAACAGTGACAATGGAATTAAACTTTGTGACTGGAAAATGGTCTACTTCTTTGAAAAAAAATTCCTCAGACTCACCTAAATATTTATTTTCTATAACTTCTCTTATAGTTCCTCAACATTTAACTTGCTATGGGACACTGTTATCCATTCAGAGTCTTCAATTCCATTTGCCTCACTCCTCTCTGATGCCACATAAAACTGACATCAATGAATCAGACATCTGGAGGCTAAACATTCTCTTTATTGTTATTTACTGCTGATCATTTTTAAAATATCAATGAATAAATAGCTATTTTAGTTACAAAAGTCCTGCCAATGTTTCTTGGCTAGAACAAACTTTTCTTCACCCGAATAATCTAGCAGACAGGGGATGGGGAGAGAGGAATCGGGAAGATGGGGGGACAACACGACACATTACTACTGCATCAATATCTATCAAAAAGATGACAGTGTTTACATTAATCTTTGTAAAAAGCAAGATAAAAACATTGAAAATAAAATCAGAAAACAATTTACCCTAGCATTTCCCCTAACATTCCCCTGTAACAATGATTACTTTGGCTGAGATTATTTCTTTTAAACTATTCATTCACTAGTTTTCACCTAATTCATAGTTTTGTGTAAATCTTAACTAAAGACAGAATATTTTCAAGGTATAAAAGCTCAGTAATTCATTCTCTTTCATTTGTCTAGTTATTAGTTGTTTTATGTTCCAGGAACTATTTATAATATAACATTAAGTTAATATGTGGAATTATGATAATGTCAAGTTGTGTCATTCTTTACAGAATATTTTACAATCCCTTCCAGAGATATTACAATCATATAAAGCACTCTAAAACTATTGGAGATCTGTGTTATATTTGTGCAGAATATGTATAACTTATCATTAATAAAATTTTTAATGCTTACAGTAATTTTGATCCAGCAAGTAAAATGCAAGATTTTTTAATCTCTCAAGAAATTATTAAACTTTTTTTTTTTTATATAAGAACGTATATTTCCCTAAATGTAATACAGAAAGATTTCCAATTCTCATTTATTAATTGTGGCTCTACAAGTCTCAGTAGTGTAGTCTTCAGTAGTGTATCAAAAAGAACTGAGGATGGTTAAGTGATAACATCTGTAGTCCAGGTGCCCTCAAATGTATTGCAGATGTGGTTTTTGTGTTGGACATTGTTCTCTAACTCCTATTGTGCATTTGCAAAAACCATGAAACACTCTTGTAATGAGAAGGCAGGTATTTATCCTCCTCCACATGAAGACCAGACATTAGTTTAAAGCAATGCTTGCCAACACAACTTATGCATGTTGTGCCCATAATCAAGGCAGTGTTGGACTAAGAACACAGAACAGACATCTAGATTTATGCCACTTGAAGCTTTTTCCAGCCATATGAAACTAATCAGAATAATTTTAGATCAATAATGATTTGTGAGAGAGTTTAATATTACCCCAAGCATGGGAACCCCTAATACAATAGTATATAGATCCGATGTTAAATTTTACCAGAGGACTGTCTATTAAAAAATATAAAAGGTATAAATTCCATTAAAACATTTCTCTCGGAGACATAATACTATGGTACTTTTTTTTTTTTTTTTTTTTTTTTTTTCCATGTTTCTAATACAGTTTTTGCCCAGCTTCAATGTTTTCCTCTCAATTGTAATCAGACAATTCATGTAAGAATTTTTGTAAATCTCTATTATGGCTATAGGCCAAATTTTTAGACAGAGTAAATTGATTTGTATTGGAAGCTCACTCTTAAGTTCTATAAAAGCAATACCCATGCAGTTCATAACAAAGCTTCTGATCAGAAAAACAGAAGTTCCCCTGCACTGGTTAGATTCTTTTGTAAGTCAGTTGATCTATTTCAAAAGTAAATACTGAGTTGAAAGTTGAAAGTTGATCTTGAAAAGTGGCTTGTAAGTTTGTATTTCTTTCTTTAGCCTTGAAACCTTGGAAAGGCTAATATTGGACTAAGTATTTGATTTCTATTTTCTCATGTGTCTTTATTTTTCCCAACCCTTCCCCCTCCTTTTTTTTTTTTTTTTTTTTAAAGGATTTGATAGATAGGTGAAATAGGTTTTGCTAATCACTAGAGAAACTGTGGGAGGTTTATCAATAATTTGGATAAATAATTTATCTTTCCTTAAATTAGTCCCAGCTATAACATTTTTTTTATCACTTGCTACCCAGAATGCAGTCCATGTACAGGACTTCAATGTCTTTAAGCAGTATGTCAAAAACCTCACATAAAAGACACTTTAAACCTCATCCATCTGAGCTTCAGTCACCTGTAAACATGCTAAGTGCTAAGTGTGGACCTAAGTCCAGAACACACTCATAGAACTCAAGAACACATATTACTTCAAAGAACAAAGCAAAAATGACACAGATTTACAGATACTGCCTATCATTTGTACAATGCCTTGAAGAAAGCAGGAAGTCAAAAACAGATTAGAGCAATTCCTTAGGCAGAGAGGAATTAAACCTGTTTCTCAGTAAAACATATATATATGTTTTGATATATGTATATATATATATCAGAAAGGCCGTTACCAACTTTAGGTAACAGAGTACCTTACTTAGGCTGTGGAGACTCGGCAACAGCACAAAGAAATGAAAGATACTGAAAGATCCATGTGCTTAGTGAGATCCTGATGCTGCAGTCCTTCAGCAGAGTGCAATAAGCCCCAGGTCTAGCTGAGTGAAGTTTGGCATTTCTCAGGCTGGTGTTTAGAAAAAAGTATCAAAACTTATATATCCATGCCTTCTCCTTCTCCTTTGGGAAAACAAATGAACAAACAAACAAACAAAACACACACATGCGATAATAATAATAATAAGAAGAACAACAATAATAATAATAATAACAATAATAACAATAATAACAATAATAATAACAATAATAATAATAATGATAATAATAATAATAATAATAATAATAATAATAATAATAATAATAATAATAATAATAATAATAATAAAATAAAGTCACTTTATTTGTGTGTAGTTAAACTAAAATCCTATTAACAAGAACACTGCTCCTAAATAAACTGGCAGAAGTCTGAACAGAAATCAATTTCCCTATGGCAGGTGTTTTGTTCCTTGAAACACCTGATATCATAATACTGCAATTTCTTTATTCAAAATACACAAGGTCTGAATTTAAATTTAATGAAAAAAAAAAAAAAAAAAAAACACTATAATTTGTAAACATCTTTTATTTTTTTATGAATTATAAAGCACCAAGGTAAAATGTGTCTGGCTTTTTATTTAAGTAGTGCAGCTGACAAGTGGAAGAATTACCATCACACTGAGACCCATTTTAGGGTCTATGGCACTGTTTTGATCAGGTACGAGAAGTAAGTTTATTATGGAGTTCTCATAAAATGCTGGTGTTTGACTGCTTTATCTCAAATTCAGTTTGCCAGTATAGAATTCCTTCTTCAACATGCACTAATCAGTGCATGTTCCTTCAGCCTGCTCTGAGGAACCTGCTTTGGCAGGGAGGTTGGACCTGATGATCTTTCAAGGTCCCTTCCAACCGCTACAGTTCTGTGATTCTGTGATTCCGTAATCCTTGGGGTTACATCTATTTCAAAGACTGAAGTGATATGAGTAGAACTAAATCAGCACAAACTCTGAGTTTAATTTGCTCAGAGAAGACTTTGATTTTTACATTGAATTGTATTTAAATCATAGTTATTTGTAAAGAAAAAAAAAATGTAAAGAATATAATATTTGTAAAAAAAAAAAAAAAAAAAAAAAAAAAACCTTTCAAATATATAGTGGGTAGAGGTGTGGCATACTCTACCCTTCTGGCTAATCAGAGGGTAATTTGGTAATCAGAGGTAATTAAGGAGGTGTGGAGATTCATGCCTGATCCACAGTCTCCTAGAAGATGGATCTGAACACTTTCCTACACTTTCCTCGGATGAAATATTTTCCATTCAGTTTCTTCCATCACAAACAGGCTACTGTATACACTGCTGCTTCGAAAGTAGGATATTAGATTTGCTCATTACTTGTTTGCTTATTTAAAAGAAAAGAGACATAGGGACTTTTCTTCAGGAAAGAGGAGGAGACATTTCTACACAGAGAGTGGAAGAGTTTTTGGCATATTCATAGTATTTCTTAAGGTCATTTCAGGCAGTGCCCTGTTGAGCATACAAGTCATTATGCAACCCATTCTGAGAAGCTTTGTTTCTGTTCATATATAGGGAGCTTACTGCAGAAGTTTCAGGCTTCAGATTAAAGCAAGGTTCTTAAAAATTAAGAGTTGCATTACTCAACCTTGCAAAGGTTGTGTCTTCAAAGAATTTACCCTTTCTTTAATTATAGCTCCAAACTCTTTCAGAAATTATATCCAGCAGCATGAGTATTTACTCTTAAGAGTCTGTCAGGCAACCAGACACAAATACCTCAGATAACTGAAGCAAGATGCGACTTGATATGATTTTGAAACTTATTTGTTTTAAAACTGGGAAAATGTACTAGCAAATAAACATTTTTACCTATTTAGGTTTCATCTCTACTTGGAAAAAAATTCAAAACAAGGTACCACACAATTAAGTGATCCAGTGCACACAGATGAATAACCTTAGAAAAACTAGGGCTTAAAAATTAAAGAAAGAGAACCTTGTTATATGTTAGAAACAGGTGTTCTTAAGGTTTCTCAACTGCTGTCTATTAAATCAGTAATATCCGTAAGATACAAGATATCCACACAAGTCTCCAGATGAAACTGTGAAACTTGTTCTCCTTGGAGATTTTTTTTTTTTCTGGATAAATTATTTGTCTTGCAATTAACTTTTGTTTCATGGAATTGTTATTACTATAAATATGTAATAGATGCTGACATCTGTTTGTTTATTGAGCTTTTTGCTAAAGTGTCTTATCAGGTAACTATCAAGAAGAGTATACAACACACGAACACATCTAAAATAGCAGAGAACTCACTTCCTGCTGCCTAACATCTTATCCTATATAGAATTCTGAGCCTAAGCGGAGTGTAAAGTACATAAGAAAGACAGTCAACATTCTCTGCTTACGCTGGAACATTCTTCCTCTCTTTTTCAATGTGTGGCACAAGGTGCTATGGAGATTTGGATCCAAATTTTCATTATTTCAGTGAGACTTTATGAGATTATTCTGGACATTAAAAAGACATTTTTCAAGGCTTGAAAATGTGTTTCCTCTTGTACCATTCACCAATATTTCCTTCAAGTTTGTAGTTTCATCTTTTTCACACCATATCATTCTGTCACAAGACATATATGAGCAGTGACTTGTATAAGCCTGGAATCAAAAAAGGCAGTCAAAGCAAACCAAGGTGTAGAAACAGAGCTGTCAAGTGGTTAATTATATTGCTTTTTAGAGAAGCAAGATAGCCAGATATTATGGTACAACCTTGCTAAACTCATTTCACTCTCACCTCCCTGTTCATTCTGGAAAAAAAAATAAATAAAAAATTAGGGGAGTAGGGGAGATAAGGCAGTTCTCACAGATGTATTTTTATTGGTTACCTGCAAGAACTTTAGGAGAGCTGTCAGGAGAAGAATACTGAAGTTTCTTATACGATTTCTTATAAGTTTCTTATAAGATTTCTTTCGTATAAGAAATCTTATAGTATGGGAAACCTTTTCTTCCATGCAAAACAAATGTTTTGGGACATTTTTAGAACCACTTGTTTAAAATACCTATATTTCCTGAGCACTGTGCAAGCTGAATACTCCAAAAAGACAGACCTAGAAAAGGATTCAAGGCCTGACTGCTCATCCAAATGTTCCCACACTGCCAAGATGTTCTCATATAACTGTGTGTTAAGGACAACACTAAGCCTACAGACACAGATTAAAATATTCTGGCACTACTATGTTTGAACTATGGAAGAAATAGAGTGATGTGATTTTATGGCTTTTGAGCTTTTTGCTCCTATTCTATCCACTCAATATTGCACAGTTCTTGTCTGGGACATTTTTGTTTTATTCTGTATTCCTTTAAATAGTCAGCTTTCATTTTCAACAAAAGTGTTCCATGGTACTCTTCAAGACTAAGGTCTTCCTCTCATCCTCCCACCAAGAAGTAGAGAGGAAGAACCCCATGACTCTAGGAGCTTAAAGAGAGACTGCTCAATTGAAGGTAAAGAGAGGTAAGAGACAGTCTGAAAGTTTGTTTTAGCTAGAGATAAGACCTTGGAGAGAATAAGAATTATGTTTTCTTCACACCCTCAGAACTTATGCAAGAAAAGGAGAACATAGTGATTTCTGTGGAAGGAATAAGCTTATGATGGTGTACACTACAAGTAGCTACACTTGAAATAGTCTAGTAGTTTGTCTGCATTATGTCCGTACAGCAAAATGGTATGAAATTTTTGGGGGCTTGACCAACAGCTACTCACTTTGAAAATGTTTTGGGGGATGAGTTTTGTTTTTACTTTCCTGCTGAAGTAGAACGTGCCTTCATTTAGGCATTTAGCAGCCTTATTGGCCGACACCAATCTAGCAAAATGGATAAAATGTGGGTTTCCATTGCTTCAGCTGGCAATGGACTGACATTTGGCAGCAAACAATCTTTCTAAAGTTCAGGCACTGCATTAAAAAGAAGATTATAAAGGGCATCATTAGAACTGGGGAGGGAAATTGTTACTCAGCATTTCAATTACTGAGCTACATGAGTGGCAGTAAGAAATAATAAACACAAATTAGTACTATTGATTGTTCCTAAATATCTACTCAGCAGCCTTTAAAAATGATCTGTTTGAATACTTTCATAAATTTGGAAACATTAAAATAAACTCACTTCTCTGTCTCCACTTTCTCAAAATAAAGTTTCTAAATATTTTTTTTTTAAATGCAAAATTACGGACCTTAAATATTCTCCTTGGTAATCTGGTTGCATCCCGTTAGCATTTGTCTCCACCTTCTTTCCTGCTGTAGGCACATATAATTTATTGGGAGCATTCTTATAATTTACAATGCAACCAAATAAGCAGCAAGGCAATTTCTATAAAATGTTATATTTTTAATTAGCCCTCAGAGACTGAGTACATAATGGTGTACATATTGCAATAAATCACTGATAGCTTGCCATTAGTGAATATGGTAGCCTTACAGTATTCAGAAAAAAAAATTCATGTAGTCATTCCTAAAAGAAAAGGAAAGTCCATGTGTTACAAATATGGTAAGTCCTGCAGATACTGATAAACTTGGATTTTTATCTAAGTACTGCACGTGCTTATTTATCCTCCTTCTACTAATACAAATGATTTCTTGAACAATGCTTTTTTTTTTTTTTTTTTTTTTTCTCCATTTAAAATGTTAACTGAAGGAAAATGTGGTAATGTTGTCATGATGCAAATATGTTTATCATTAACTGCTGTCCCGTTTTGTTTTGTTTTGTTTTTCAGGATTTTTCTCATTTCCTACAATCTAATTCATGCTTAAAATAAAGCAAAAAAAAAAAAAAGCAAAAGACTGAAAGTCTCTACAAACCAAAAAACACATCTTTCAGGCCAAGTTGAATTTATCATGGTAACAGAGATATTACTCTGTGGATTTCAGCAGTATTCAGCTGTCATAGTTACTCACATGAACTGATAAATCTGTAATGGCTGAAAGACACCAATTGATTTATGAGTTTGTCAGAATGGAATGGAACCACTGAATATGGCCTTATATTAAAAATCTGCAATTTTTCACATGGAATTGCTTCCCTTAATAAATGTGAGAATAAGTTTGATTTCACTCAGAATTAATGTAGTTTAAAATTGAAATGAGTCTCACTTCCTGCCTCCAGGAAGTCTGCTGACATTTTTAGTGTAACATCTAAGCCTATAAAAAAAGCTGAAAATGGAAAACAAGATAAATTTTCCATAACTCACACAATGAATACATTTGATGAGGTCAAAATCAATTAAATTTAAAATATATCAATTTGGTACAGACCAAGCTAGTTATTTTCCAACATCAATGCCACTATCATTAGTGTAGCTGAAGAAATCTGACTATCATATTGATTAAGAGGGAGATTTCTTAAATGTATACTCATTTTGACAAACTTCCCCATTCCCTCATTGTCACCTACCCGTAATGTAACTGGAAAGACATCTCTATTTCTGTGTGATGTGAGGATATTATACTAAACACATACCATAGATGATAATATCATAAAGATATGTCTTCCACTCTCAAGAGAAAAATACATCTAATGATAGTATTGCAGGCTTCCACTTCAGGCTAATCTCATAAAGCTATGGATAACTTGAGATACTTATGCATAGTTTTAGAAGAATGTAAATTCTAGCAACAAATATTTGCTGAGGAAGAGAATAAGCACCTTCTTTATCTATAACACCGTGCTTTTGTTTAATGAAATAAAGTTGTATTTTTTCCACTAGTTTTTATATAATTGAGATTTACTTTTGAGAATATTGCTAAAACATTTTTTTTCAGCATAAGGAAACTTTAAGCATTACATACTAGAAGAAAATTTCCTCCTTATGCTACACAAAAGCTACTATAGTGACCTGGTCCTTGAGTCACATTCTTTAAATCCTTTCTCTTATTCACAGTTAAGTTGGTTTACACGGGACAAAGATGGACATAGCAGCATTTTGTCAGTTCAAGGATTTCTCCTCATTCTGTTTCACTTCCATGAGAAATGTTTCTCCCACCTGCACGATAAAAGAGATGGAAGGAAAAGTAAAGTACAAAAATTCACCACATTCACACAGACATACACCACCACACAAACATGCATACACACACACACAAAAGCCAGAGGAGAAGACTTGTTTCATTAATGAAATAAAACTGATATGCATACTCTAGAATTCAAAAATATGCATTTATATGCAAGATATTAAAGAGCACCAATCCCTGAGAGACACCACCCATCACCAGTCTCCACTTGGACATGGAGTCATTGACCACCACTCTCTGCTTGCAACCCTCAAGCCAATTCCTCATCCACTGAATGGTCCAACCTTTAAATCAATATCTCACCAATTTGGAGACCAGGATGTCATGTGGGACTGTGTCAAAGGCCTCACAGAAGTCCAGGTAGATGACATCGGTTCATGCAAGGTTTCAACCTTGCCAACTGATGCAGTCACTCCATCATAGAAGGCCATCAGATGGGTCAGGCACAATTTACAACTGCTGAAGCCATGCTGGCTGTCTTGCATCACCTCCTTGCCATGCATGTGCCTTGACATGGCTTCCAGGAGGATCTGTTCCATGATCTTGGCAGTCACAGAGGTTCCAGTTCCCCAGGTCCTCCTTTCTATCCTTTTTAAAAATGGGAGTGGTGTTTCCCTTCTTCCAGTCACTAGGGAGTTTGCCTGACTGCCAGGTCTTTCCAAACATGATGGAGAGAGGCTTGGCAACCACATCAGCCTGTTCCCTCAGGACCCTGGGATGAATGTCATCACGCCCGACAGACTTGTACCTGTTCAGTTTCATCAGGTGGTCTCAAACTTGCTCTTTGCTTACAGGCAACTTTGCTTCCCCAGCCCTCACCATCTCAGACTCAAGAGATATGGGAAGCCTGACTGGCAGTGAAGACTGAGGCAAAGAACTACCTCAGCCTTCTTCTTGTCTGTTGTTACCCGTTCACCCTTCTCATCCATCAGAGGGGGTACGCTCTCCTTGGTCTTTCTTTTCTGAGCACTGTACCTATCAAATCCCTTCTCACTATTCTTTGCAACCCTTGCCAAGTTCAGTTCCATCTGTGCCTTTTCACGCACTTATTTATTTGCTTATGGAAGGTGCTGTGTTGTCATTTCAGCTGTCTGACTTTTGACCTTCATAGACCATATAACCCTTCACCATGGAAGACCAGAAAGTAAAAAAATAGACAAAGCACCAGAGAAGGATAAACAGAGATTAATCACCCTTGCTATAAATTAAAACATACGGTATCAAGAAGAAAGAAAAAAAGTTCAGTAGCATTTGGGCTATATCTACAATAACTGAGACTGCATAATTTACTAATTTGGAATCTGAAATTTCATTCAAAGGCTTCATATAGGTAAACCTTAAAAGGCATGAGTCTAAACAGTCATTGGATTGACATAAAACTCAATGCCCTAAGCTTGAACCAAAGCTCACTATTGGTTGAAAGCTTTGTATTTACCTCAGTGTCTCCAGGTCTTTGGCTGCTGTGCCAAGTCACAGTATAAAACATACAGAAGCCGAATGACCATTCAAGATAAACCTATATTCAAAGTAAACTCCTTCTGGATGGCAACTGCCAGCCAGGGAGAAAAGTCCTTTCAGGCAAAGAAAGATTTTCTTCTTTACACAAAGCAACCAAAGCTGAAAAGCACTCTATCAAAAGATTTGTCTTCTGTCTCTACCCTAAAGACATGCAGGGAAGTTTTATTAATCTCTTCATTTAAGCTTGAGAGCAGTATTCAGCCCATGTAAGCATACCTGGTACATATGTGGGAGAAAAGATATAATCAGTAAAATCTAAAAAATGTTGTCCTGAGTAACTTGCAATAGGACAGCAATGTACAGCCTTCTCTGTACTGAAAACTTTTGCATAGGTAATTTAAACACTTGTAGAGAGCACAGCTACACACAGTTCTCATTGGCATACTTACTTACTTAATGAAAAGCTGTCATAGTAGCTTTTATTTATTTATTTATTTATCTATTTATTTATTTATTTATTTTGTTGTGGGGTTTTACAGGAAAAGGGGGGCAAGTAAAGTTTATTATATATATATATTTTTTTTTAATTTACAGTGAATTTATTATATGAAGATATTAAACAAGCATGTTTAAAGAAATATTTTTATTGAGTGATTTATTTTAAAGCTCTTCTTTCTAGAACAGTGTTGTAATAGATTAAATAATGCATAACATGTGAACCTGCTATTGCAAGTTTTTGTATGTTCTTTGACACTCACACTTAACCCTTACTTGTTTAAGTAAGGGTTAATACTTAATACTTAATACTTGTTTTCTCTGACATGTTTGTACAGTGCAAAAACACTGGACTGGAGGAGACTTCCTAGGTCATTAGCTTAATCCCTTTGATATCACAGGCAGTCATAATCTATATTTCAGAATAATTACTACCTTGCAAAATAAGGTTTGTGTCTAGCCCTTGATTCCTTTACTGAAAGATCACTTTAGAGTATCATTCACCTAGCAGGTTTAAAAGTCCCAATTAAAACTTATTCATAGTTTATTCATTCTTTCCATTGTATTCATAAATGTGTTATGTCACTTCTTAGCCATTGTTTTGTTGTACACAAGCCATGCACTTTTTCTTTCTAGTAGGTTCTCTTTCTAATCATCAATTGAGATAGAATTAATCTTTCTTGAATATAGTATTTAAAATTACATCTGCACACTAGTTTGTAGAATGGCTTTAATATTTCCATGTCTTTGCTAGAAATATCTTATCTAAGACAGTTTAGGACTGCATTTGCCATTTTCATATCAGCGATTCAATCATTCTGCATTTGATTAATGTAGCTGTGCTTTCTTCTCTGACATTTTTAACTGATGCGCTTCCAGCTTCTGCAATAATTTTTATTAGTCACAAAGAATAGAACTTTGCGTTTTGTGCTACTTAATTGCATCTCTTTTCTACTTCTGTTGACCTCAAGCTCCTTCAGGTCTTTCCACATCATCAGTCCTCCATAATACTTATGCAGTTTCCTGCTTGATATCTTAAGGGTTCACTAAAAAACTCCCAATTGACACCCATGAAAATAACAAATAAACCTAGTCCCATGATCAGCTTCACTAGTAACATAAATAATTCTAGCCCATGCCTGCTTCTTATCTGGTCCTTATTTTGTATGATAATACAGTTCTTCTACAATTCTTCACTTTTGCAGTACTTATTAATAAATTTCCTATATGATCTCATAATATTTTCCCAATGGGCAGATTATATTCATTTCATTTTCTTCATCTAAAACACAGATTATCAATAAATTACACTATTTAGCTGTGAAAAATACAGAATGCACATTCTCTTATTTTTCATTTATCTGCATTTTTCTAATTAGAATTTTATTGTAACAATTTGATTTTTTTAAGCATCTGCATCTTGGCTTACATGTGTCAGGAGCTAGCCTATTGATACTATGAAGTTACAAGCAAATATAATTAATAAAGTTTTCACAAGAAATTTTAGAAAAACTCCTTTCTCTTGCTAATGGCAGTCACACTATTCTAGAAGATGATACTGTGATTTTGCAATTAAGAACAATAAAAATAATTAAAAAAAAAAAAATCCAAGACAAAAGTGAAATAGATTAGCATTACTCTTCATTTTTATGTTTTACCTTTTCAGCAGTTTAGGTGTCATGGGGATATCATTCTTTATGTTTGAATTCTGAAGGATTTTAGGTATTTGGAGGTGAGATAAATAATATTCAATAATATTAATTTGTTTAAAAAAAAAAAAAAAAAAAAAAAAAAAAAGATAATTATAAGTCAGAATCCAAACAGGTGTATTTTAATCTATTATTTTTTAACTTAAAGGGGGGGGAGGGGGAGAGGAAGTAAGAAAGCTTGAAATTAAGATAGAAATGACAGCCTGTGAGACCCTATTACATTGTTTCCAGCCTCTTGCAACATGTGAAGAATGTTTTTGCTTTTTTTTTATTATTATTTTGGCAGGGAGTGGGAGGAATGATTTTGTTTATGCATTTTTCATTCCTCCACTCTGGAGTTCATGTGTTGTTACAGAATAAATGTCATTCAATCAAGTGATGAACTGTGCTGGGAATCAAAATGAGCAAGATGTCCCAAGTTATGAACAATGTTTCAACATATGTCTCAGGGCAAGACAATTGCCATTTTGCAGAGAGGATTGAGGTGTCTTTTAGAATTACATCAAAGCTGCTCCCTTTCCTAAATGCCAAACAACTTCTCTTCCTGTTGTATTTGTAGTGTAATGCAAACTTAATTTTCTTCTTAATCTCTTCTAAAGTTGAATCACAAGATATGATGAAAGAAAAAGGAAGGAGAAGGAAAGGAGAAGGAAAGGAGAAGGAGAAGGAGAAGGAGAGGAGAGGAGAGGAGAGGAGAGGAGAGGAGAGGAGAGGAGAGGAGAGGAGAGGAGAGGAGAGGAGAGGAGAGGAGAGGAGAGGAGAGGAGAGGAGAGGAGAGGAGAGGAGAGGAGAGGAGAGGAGAGGAGAGGAGAGGAGAGGAGAGGAGAGGAGAGGAGAGGAGAGGAGAGGAGAGGAGAGGAGAGGAGAGGAGAGGAGAGGAGAGGAGAGGAGAGGAGAGGAGAGGAGAGGAGAGGAGAGGAGAGGAGAGGAGAGTTAGGGCAGGGCAGGAAAGGAAAGGAAAGGAAAGGAAAGGAAAGGAAAGGAAAGGAAAGGAAAGGAAAGGAAAGGAAAGGAAAGGAAAGGAAAGGAAAGGAAAGGAAAGGAAAGGAAAGGAAAGGAAAGGAAAGGAAAGGAAAGGAAAGGAAAGGAAAGGAAAGGAAAGGAAAGGAAAGGAAAGGAAAGGAAAGGAAAATATAAGTAGCTTCAAAAACAAGATGTATGACTGTATTTAATTACATTGTCTTCATAAGCCTATGCAAACCTCACTTGCACGGCAATGTGTGGATTTGGCTGAAGATTAAATTAATCCCTGTTTACACATATCACGTAATTCTATCTCCTTTCCCTGAGGGAGAGCATGAAGAATTTCAGAAGCATGTGTAAGCATGCTAATTTTGACAGCAATGAGGCAGACTTAGTTAATAAATGCTCTGTGTAACAATAATACTGAGGGAAAGGGCTTTAAGTACCACTCAGAGATCACCTCTTCCTCTCAGTCAGACAAGCAGTTCAGCTGAGTGTCTTCATTTCAAACTCCCCTCTGGGATTTAAATCAATCTACATAGCCATCTATTTTGCTCCACATGCACACAACGAAAAGAAAGCCCAACCATTTTATTTGCAATATCATTTCCACTAACACTAGTGAACTCTCTGCCACCCCCTTTTCAAGCAGCTGCTGTTGATAACAGATGGCAACGTCTGGGAACACAGTACCCAAACACTCATGTATGTTCCTTCACATTTGCCATGCCAAATATCTGCTAGTCTTTAAGAGAAATTGTGAACACTGATGATTTTATTCCTACTTGCTTGTCTTATTCACCTGAAGCCTAGCTATTTAAAAACTCAAATCTATGTTCCTGTAGAAACTACACTCAGTATTTCCAAGTAAATTTGCTTGCCAGATTTTTACAAGCTCAAAACTATGGGTGTACACAGTAAAAGTAAAATAAATCCAAAGACACGAAGATATGGAAGTGTATAGATAAACAAAAACCTTAACTCTGTCCTATAACAGTGCCATAGAGTAATGGCACAATAGTCATTAACGCTTTTTGTGTTCCCATATTAAACTAATCTGGACTTTAATATCAAACTAAAATGTGTTTCTCCATAAGGGCAACAATTATGATAATGTATTTAGCCTGTTTATAACCGACATGAAGACTATATTTTAGAAGTTGTAAGCAAGCTAAGACAATGTTGCTCATACCTGCCTTTTAGCTGATATGCAGAAACTGGCAGGGAAGGGATTAATTTTTCATGGATTAACATTTTAAAGTGTAAAAGAATCTAGACAAAAGAGAATTATCCTGGTCTCGACCATGGTGAATAAGGTATCAGTTTCCCAGGATTGAAAGAGCATAAGCAGAAGGAAATGGTTTAGTTATAAGTTACTTCCTCTCTGAAAGAGATAACCTCCTTTCAAAAACGTCAGGATTTAAGAGTGTTAAATTACCTTTCCAGTAAATTTAATTTAGATGCTCCAGTGAAGGAACCATCTTCATTTGAATATAACTTAGGTTACAGAAAGCTTGCCTGGCTGTTTCGGGCAGACCATGAAAAGGTTGCTGATAAATTTCTGTCAGCAACATATAGTGTAATGCAGAGTATTAAATGAAAGTGATATGAAAATACAACTTCAAAATGTTCTTCCTACCCAGGGAGGAAAAAGTGTACCAAGTCTGGACAAAATATTAGATGTCAGTAGAATGTTCAAAAACTGTACAGAATATTTTTTCAAGATGGTTGCTAATATTTTAGAATTCTTGGCTGCAGGTGTCTTAAAGAAGATGAAGAACAAGCAGGTCAGAGAACTTACAGGATGTAATGAAACATACAGAGATCAGAGTTCTGTGTTTATGTGAAAAACTATTACCTCTATGGGATGAAAAAGTGACCTCTGGTGAGCAATAATATCCATAGAGACAGACAGTATATTCTCTTTGTTGGTGACTCTTCCAGTTTCCTTATGATACTCTTTAACCACATATTTAACCACATAAACTTATGATACTTATATAAGCATATATATATACTTATATATAATATATATAATATATATGTAGTATAACCATTAATATATAATATAATTATTATATAACATAATATATAATATTATAATATATAATATTATAGTATATATATACTTGTATATATAAGTATATATATATATAAGATACTTATACCTTATGATACCCTTTAACCACATAACCACATGACTAAAGCTACAAAGGGTAGCTTAACAGAGGTAATTACAAGATTAACAAGTAAAGAGGAATAAATGATGGAAGCGATAAGTGCAATTCTAGCAGCATTTTTTTAATACATGTAAGAGATAGAACACACCATGATAATTTGTATGGAACTATCACGGGCACTGGTGCATCCAGCACCTCAGCTCTCCTATATCAGGCACTGTACCTGAATTATGGGTCTACAGTGGACTCAGGTCTTCTAAATGCTCTTTCCTTCTGACTTGCTTATAGTTTCCCACCAGTACTTGTTCCTAGTTCATCTTAGTCCTTAAACTTCACTGTGCAACCTGGCTGTGCAAAAGTAATTTAGCTTGTCCCTTTTAAGGAAGGAGGTGGTAAAGACTGGAAAGTGAAGAGCAGAGTCTTATGAGAATTTAGGAATCTGAGTCCTCCATACCCAACACGTACTTGATCACTCTTCTTGGGGTGGGTGCCCAAGTATGGCAGGGGTTTTCAGGGCTGCTACATGAGGTGAGGAAGGGGCTGCCCCATGCCATACACAGCCGGTTCCAGCCAGCACCAACAGCCTTGCTGCAGGGCACAGCTGGGACTGTCAGCCACACTGGTGAAATGGATTTAAGAAAGGGAAATGGATTTAAGATAGGGCAAAATTCAGCACAGCAGAGAAATGAGAGATGGAAGAAAATACAAGAAACAACTCTGTAAACTCCAGGGTTGGAGAAGAAGGGGAAATAGTTGCTACAGGTACTGGAGTGGATATTTCCCTGCAGCCCATTGAGAGGAATGTATCAAAGCAGATACTCACATCACATCCTGTGGGGGCCCACTCGGGGACAGGGTTATCCTCAAGGACTGTGGCCCATAGAGAGGACCAGCACTGGATCACTGAAGAAGTGTTAGGTGGAAGGAGTAGCAGAGAAAAGCTGAGATGGACTGACCACAGCTTCCATTTGGAAGCAGTCAGAACTCGGGAATGAAGGAGTGAAGTTGAGCTTGGGAAGAAGGGGGGGAGGGAGTAGAAATGTTTTAATTTTTTGTCTTTGTTTTTCAACACTGTTTTATTTAAATTAGCAATAAATTAAATTAATTTTTCCTGAGTCAAGTCTGTTTTGTGCACAACAGTAGTTGTTAAGTGATGTCACTTTCTTTACAATCTCTAAGCTCCTGAGCCTCTACCAGGTGAAGAAAACACATTATTATAATCAGTCAGAAAATATAGAATACAAGGCAAAATAGAGGGTCCTTATATTTGGTTATTTGGTCTTCCAGAAATAAATCCATTATGAATTCCAGTCAGAATTAATTTCATTGTACGAAATTGTCTTGGTTAATTGTGGACTTTTCCTGCTGTTTTCAAACACTTGTATACTAGATATTTTATAACGGTGTCTGATGTGTCATGTGATTTGATCCAACTACTTGAGTTTTCACAGATAAGCTACCTGGACTAAAATGCTATGTTTATACTGAGATTATACTGAATATTTGCATCTGTAGATGCAGTAGATGTGATTTTATAAACTTTCAGAAATACTTCCTGCATTTAGATTAATATATTTGCAATTTACTCCTCATAGTTGAGAAATAAACTGTCTTCTTCTCCTCATTATTTTCCCTTTTCCTAAGAGGGAGATGCTGATATGGTAAATCAAAGCAGCAGTCAGGATCTGGAAAGCTATTTCATGTCAGAAGAGGTTGACAGTTTAGCTCACTGTTATCTGTGACAATACCATATCTGAGATTTACAATCTTGATTAATTGACCTGTTATTTAACTGGTGACAGAGGAAATATCAATACTAACAACCACTATCTAGGTTGAAAGCACACATATGACCAGAAACTGAAGTTCAGTAAAGATTGTCTTGAATTAATGTTGTCTTTTAAATGAAGGCAGCTATTTACTATATGTACTGAAGCATACTCTGTTGCAAATAGGACAATGAAAGCCATAACCTATTCTATTATGTCAGACCAGAACAGCTTTACCTAGGATTACAGAGAACTACGAAGTTAGGGCTGTAGAATACATCAGTCACTCCACGGTAAATCACAATCTTTTCTACATTCCCATACTATGCTATTAAAAGAGCCATGACAGTAATGGGTCACATTTGCAGCCTCATGTATTCTCAGAGATCAACAAAGACATCTATTCTGTATTTTGAATCAAGAAAGGCAGTGAAAGTTGTGTAAATCTCCTACAGGTGTTCCAAGTAGCCAGACAGGCATGGAAGTATCATAGAAAAGCAAACAGAGGCTACACCACAGAATCATAGAATCATAGAATGGTTTAGGTTGGAAAAGATCTTACAGATCATATACCTCCAGCCCCCTGCCATGGGTAGGGACACATTCCACTAGACCAGATTACCCAAAGCCCCATCAAGCCAAACCTTAAACACCAACAGGAATGGGGCATAGACAACTTCTCCAGGCAACCTGTTCCAGTGCCTCACCACTCCCTGAGTGAAGAATTTCTTCCTAACACCTAATCTAAATTTTCCCTCTTTTAGTTGAAGACCCTTACTCCTTGTACTACACCCACTGACAAAGAATCCTTCCCCAGCTTACCTATAGGCTCTCTTTAGGCACTGGAAGACTGCTTATAAGGTCTCCCTGCAGCTTTCTCTTCTCCAGGCTGATCAACACCAATTCCTTCAGCCTCTCTTCATCAGAGAGGTGCTCCAGCCCTCTGATCATCCTGTATCTCATTGTATTTCTCTCACGCTATCTGTCCTTGCTTCCACACTCTGTAGGCCTCCTTTTTTTTTTTTTTTTTTTTTTTTTGTTTGTTTGTTTGTTTGTCCAGAAGCTCCTTGTTCATTCATGCAGACCTTCTGGCATTTTTGGCCTGACTGACTCTTTGTTGGGATGCATCATTCTTGAGTTTGTAGGAGGTGATCCTTGAATATTAACCAGCTTTCTTGAGCTGGTTCTTGAGCCCACTGGCTTTATCCCACAGTGCTCTATCAAGCAGATCCCTGAAGAGGCCTAAGTCTTGTTTCCTGATGTCCAGAGCTGTGAGCTTTCTGTGTGCCGTCTTTGCTGCTGTAAGGATCTTGAACTCCACCATGAGTTCAAGTTCATTATCAGTGCAGACAAGGCTGCCGTTGAGCTTCAGTTTCCTCACAAATCCATCCCTTTTGGTGAGAACCATGTCCAGTATAACACTTCTCTTTTTTAGCTCCTCTATCACTTGGAGAAGGAAGTTACCATCAACACATTCCAGAAAAATCCTGGATTGCTTTTCCCCTACACTGTCATACCTCCATCAGGGTGGCTGAAGGTATGAAGACCAGGGCTTGTGAAAATAAGATTGCTCCCATCTATCTGTAGAAGGATTCATCCACTCCTTCTTGGTTGGGTAGTATGTACATGTAGCAGGCCCCCACTATAACGTCACCTGTTTCTGTCCAACTTGAATCCTGACCCATAAGTTCCTGGTCAGTTCCTCAGCTATCCCCAGGTGGAGCTCCATTCACAGGTCAGGATAGAAGGCATAGGGAGCAACACCCTGTCCTTGTCTCCCCTGCCTGTCCTTTCCTAAGGTATTCTTCCATTACAACACTCCAGACCTAGGAGCAGGAGCCATCCCATCACATCTCCATGAAATCAATAATATCATAGCCCTGCAGGCTTGCACGTATCTCTAATTCATCTTCTTAGGTCAAGAAAAAACACATGGATAGAAAGCTACTCTGCTGTTCAGAAATTAACAAATAAATACAGTGATATCAATACCAAAGACAATTTAAAGATAAGTCACACACACACACACACACACACATCACTTCTTACTTTTACTTTCCAGATAAGATCAATGTATATGGACTGGCCAAATAATTCTTGTGTCAGTTATGGACCTGCATTTTCGCAATCAACACAAATATTATTGGTACCAGTAGTTATACAAGCACATTCTCAAACATAAACAAAATGTATTCAGTTAGAAATCTAAATCATAGTCCATTTCAGAACCTCCACCTTCAGTGAACAGTAAATCTTACTGCTTGATTTACTTATTAAGATTGTTGAAGCATTGTGGAACTGACACAGACAGAGTAACATTAATGCAGATCATATTCCTTTGAAAGCCTCATAAAGTTCCACCTGGTACTCTAGAACACTGTGTATGTATGTATGCAAGTGCACATCTGTGCCTCTGAAGGAATATGCTGAAAGCCGTGAGACAGGAATACCAGCAATGAGGAAGGAAGCTTATAGGAGGTGGAGGGAAAAAAATATAAATATATATATAAAGTGTTTACTGAGAGGTATGTCTTTTAAATCTCATAGTTCTAGGATAGTTCAAGAAAAAAAATAATGCAAATTTTCATCATGTCAGTTTGGGGTTATTTTATGAAATAAGTAAACTAATAAGTAGATTTAACCAACTATGACCGATTTAACCAACTATGACCAGGGGGAAGAGGGCAAAGCAAGAGGGGTGCAGAATAAATAAAATAAAAAAATAATAATAAATAAATAAATATATAGAATGTTCTTGGATGTACATTGAACCTGATTGTGTTGATTTGCATACAGCACACAACCTGAGTACCAACACACAATCAGGAATCACTAGCTATGAAACAGCAAAATTATCCATGTATTGTACATGTGTGACTTACTCTCAGTACTTTAGAATAAATATGATCATAGTCCAAAGTGCTATGGTCACTTTATTTCCCCTTTACCTCAGAACATTTTTAAGAAAAAAAAAATAGCAGTTGTAATCATTTCACAGAGTGCTAAAAAGAATACTTGTGAACTAAGAAAAGAAAAAAAAATAGAGTGATACCAGATTTTTTCCCCTTACTGGAGGAGCACTGTCAATTTTAGACAACCTGCAAGCTTGTGACAATTTCTGTTCCAAGGCTGATAACATGTGTCACAACTGCATTACAAATTATATGTGATCCCAGAGGGAAGTGAGAAAGGTGTATTTTCCTTTAATAACAGTCATATGAACTGAGGAGAGAGCTTTTATGTTCTCATACATCCATATCCCTCATGCAAACAAAAATGAAAAAGTTAATGAAAGCTAAATGAAAAACAAAGTGACTTGTATTTATGAACTTCATTATTTATACAGCCATGCATTATATTACAGTCACAAAATGGTTATATAAACAAAGTTACAGAATAAGATTTTACTGTTGCTTGAACAGCAATTCTCAATAATGTTAATGATTAACTTTGGTTTTGTAGTGAATTCTTTAAAAATATTTCTGATAATATGTATTTTTTCCATACCACTATTATTCAAAATTTGCAAACAATGGCTTATGATCTGTTAAAACAAATTGCAAGGGAAGGAAGAGGGAGGGGGAGGCATTTACCTGTTAATGCCCTTTCTCTGGAAGACATACAAATTTAAGACTTAAGCCCCAGGATATTTGCCTTCATAGTCATAATTTGAAAAAGGTACTAGCTATCAATTAAATTGCCTCTCGCTTGTAAAACTAGCATTTCCAATAAACATAAGATCTATACATGTAGTCATAGATAAACAGTTAGTTTTCCTGTTTGAGAAAATGGAACGTTATTTAAAAATACTGGATTTTTTTTTATAAAGTGCAAAGTGTGATTTCACTATTTAAATGGAAACAAAACCATGGCATACTGTCAACTCAACCAGCCACATTAACTTACCAGTTATAGTTAAAAAAATAAGATTCTTCTCATACAAGGGTATTTTTGCTATTCTGTTCCAAACAGTTTTTATTTCAATTATGAAATAGGGATGTTAACCCTAGCTAGGGCTTACAAACATGAAGCCACTGGAGATACTTTGTTCACTGAGCAATAAAACAGACTATAAATATTTCTTGGTATTTAATGACTCCCATCTGATAAACCAAACATTTTAAAGTTTGGGTTTCAAAGATTTAAGAACTGACAGTTAGATTCAAGTAGAGCCTGAACAGAAGAAACATCAAGAAGAAAGGAAGATTTTGATGGAAAGTGGAAATGAGGATGAAGCAAATAAACTGGCATCCACTTGCTATATTACTTTGATTTGCTGCCAGATCATTGTTGTTGCTCTTTTGATACACACAGAATTGTCAGCCAATAAATTTTTATCTGAGCACTCAAAAAATTAGTGGTAACCAATAAGTATGTGACATTTTTAAAAAGTTATATCACTTCAGTAAGTACCTAAATAGGCGTCTCAAGCCTAATCCATTAAATTTTTTAAAGTCTGGACAGTTTACTTCAATAGCAAGAACCAGTGATTGATTAGAATGTCAGTAGTAAAGAAAACCGCTGGTGAGATGGATGTACTTCTGAAGGAATATTCTGAAGGAATACCTTGAAGAACTAGACAGTCAGTGAAGCACTACTAAAAGGAGAGTGCTGTAGGTGAACAGGAAAAAATTATTAAAAAGAAAAGAAAAAAAAAGGGGGGGGGGGGGGGGGAGGATTGGGGAAAGAGAGAGGAAAAAAATAAAAGAATAAACTAGGCAGATGGTAAAAATGTCCATATATTAAAAAGATAGCATAGAAGAAAAGACTCAAACTTTGAAATCAAAGTACACAGACTACACTTCTCTGTTTATGCCAGTAATTCTGAAGGAAGTCATAAGGAATAATCCATTTTCCTAGTTCTATTAGAAAAGAGACATTTGCTGTCATGAAAGACTTACAGTTACCAGGTATACAAACGCAGATGAAATGTTAACTGAGTTCCCAATGGAGAGAGATAGGTTTAACAGAAGAAACAAAAGGAAAAAATGTGTTATGTGATTATTATTTTTTCCTTAGCTTTCTAGAACCCACTGTTTTGAAGACAGCTGTGTCAAAATTTTCCTTGAGATCACTTTGCAGTAGTGATGTGAATTTCCAAACTGAGGATAAAACTCCAAACCCACTGAAGTCCAGTAAGATGTTCCATTCTTTGTGATGAAGATGTTAGGATACAAACATTTCCATTCCAAAATATATATATGTGGATCACCTACTACTAATTGCTGTTCCAGATAATGGCTGCCACAAGGTGGTTGTTATAAATGTGTGAAATTCCTCTGCAAGGCTAATTTGCCAGAACCTGCTCCTAAAGAAAGTTCTACCCGTGTCTAAGAAGTAAAGGTAGACTTGCTTCCGGACTTTATTTCACCCTCAATCCCATGTATAAAAGATCAGTTTAACTGTAAAGGATTATCACTTGCAGAATTCAATAGCATTAATTAACTAATAACATTGTTAAAAAGAATATTAATTCTTTCTGAAATTACCTTCTCTCCATTACATAATTGTCATCTTCTTCTACAGCAAAACTGGTAGAAAGAGGGATCAGATTTTCCTTCTCTTAAGCACACACTATTTTCTGGCTTTTATTCTGTCCTTTAGGGCTTGCAGTTCTATTCGCAAGATCAAAAGAATCCTATTTTTCAACCTGTCTTTTCTATGAGTGCATTTCCATTTGCCTCCCCAACTTTATCTGGCTTTGGTTTTCACTACATCTAGAATATCTGTTTGCAGACAAAATGCCAAGACCAGATTCCAGGCAATGGTGAGCAATTTATTTGCATTATATTATTATAATATATTGCATTATATTACTGCCTATTACTTAATATCTTCAGTATTACTTTTCATTCTATAGATCTTGTTCTAGCCTGAGTATTAATCCCTGAATATTAATCACAGAACCACAGAACTGTAGGTGTTGGAAGGGACCTCAAGAAATCATCGGGTCCCACCCCCCTGCCAAAACAGGTTCCCAAATGGCATAAAGGAATACGTACATGAATTTAAAATGACAATTAATGACAATGAAGACAACCAAAAGAGTACTACTTTCAATAATCAGAAGCAACAAGTCCATTCACAGTGGATTCACTACTTACAGGGTCAGAAATGCAAGCATCCGCATGCTTTAATATTTCTTAATAATAAGGCATCTTACATAATAAGGGGAATCGTGCATCATGCACAAATTAACAATTTTGATGAAAAACAAAACAAAACAAAAAAAAAAAGAAAAAAAATCCAAGGTAATTATAGTGGTTATTACAATGTAAGTAACCAGATTGTTTTGGAGCTACAGGTATGGAACAGTTTCCAACAGAAGTCCTAGTCCTAGTGACTTTTCATTTGTACTGTTAATCAATGGACACTTTGAATGATAGAAAGAAAAAAACATTTTCTACTGGGTTAATCTAAAATTTTATAATGTACTCTACTTTCCAAGGAGAACCTTTTAGCTCTGCATTTGCAACTTCATTTTTACTTCTCTTCTTCTAGTTCTTATTGCAAATCTTATTTTCCAATAGCCCACTATTAGATGAGTTAGAAGGGGAGCAAATTCATGCTAGTCATTTCATCAGACAGTTCAGAATATTTTATGCTTCAGTTTTTTTTATGATAGTTCTTAACCTGCACTTTTCTCTGGCATATTGTTCAGAAAATTGCACTTTTTGAATATTTTTTTCTTGATTTCTGTTCTCTTGTAGGTAATTTTTATTAAGATTTGCATGATATATATCCTGTCATTTCTGACTATGCAACAGTGGTGGAAATTAATTTCTAAAAATATTAAATATAGCAATTACAGTTGGATTTTCTAATACCTTTACTGATAAAACAAAACATTAAAGTCTTAACAGATAGAAGACAAGCAGATAGTAGATCACTAGAACACTATTTCTCAGCAGCTTTTGTGTACCTACAAGGTAGGGCTTATGGGGTACATGCGATTCATTAAACAAGCTTTTTTTTTTTTTTCTCAGAAATTAAATTATTAAAATGAAAATTATGAAAACATTATTTTGCAATATATCACTAATCCATCCATATGTGCTGACCTGCAATCAATAAGCAATTTGCAACATATCTGCTGATATATCTACTGAAGAATTATTTGAAACCTACTGGTTGTACTGGATCTAGCTGGGATGTTAACTTTCCCTGCATCAGCCCATACAGTGCTGAGCTCTGCACTTACAGCTAGAATTAGCACTGGTGTTACACCAGTGTTGTGTCTGCTGCTGAGCAGTGTTGGCACAGCATCAGGACTCTCTCCAACCCTTGTAGGGGGTGGGCAAAAAGTGAAAAAGGAACATCTCCAGGGCAGCTGACCTAAACCAACCAAAGGGATACTCCATACCATATGATGTCACACTCAGCAATAAAAGGTGGAAAAAGGAAGAAGAGGAGAGGGGTGGGCACTTGTGAAAACGTCTGTCCTCCCAAACACTGGCTACATGCATTGAGCATTGAAAGTATTGCTCATTTGTGGGAAGTAATTTCTTTCCTCTGCACTCCCACATAGCCTTTACTTGTTTTGTTTTGTTGTGTTTTTCCCCCCTTACACCCGTCCCTTTTCCCCTTTCCTTTTTTTTTCCCTTTAGTTAAATTGTTTAATTAATAATAATCTTTCCTTAATAATTATTTTTCACTTTAATTAAATTATCCTTATCTCAACCCATGAGTTGCTCTTTCCTTTACTCTTCTTCCCCTCCTCTTCTAAGGAGAGGGAGTGAGAGAGTGGTTGTGGTGGAGTTCAGCTGCCTAGCACGATAAAACCACCACACTGATATAATTTACAGAACTACAAACACTGACACATATACATAACATTACCTAAAGCTTTTCATTCAGAGACTTTGTTGTCAAGTAATTATAAGTTTTCCAAATTGAAATGTTTTGCAGAAACCCCAAATGCTGAAGACAAGCCTAAGACAAAAATGTGAGAACACTCTATTACTATTAATAATAGCAATAATAATCATAGAATCAGAGAATCTTGAAGGAAAAGATCTCCAAGATCATTTGGTCCAACTATCCCCCTGCCACCAATGTCACTCACTAAACCATGTCCGTAAGCACCATGTTCAACCTTTCCTTAAACACCCCCAGAGACGGTGACTCCACCACTTCCCTGGACAACCTGTTCCAATGCCTGACTACTTCTTCTGAAAGGAAATGTCTCCTAATTTCCAACCTGAACCTCCTCTGGCGCAAGTTGAGGCTATTCCCTCTAGTCCTATCACTAGTTACCTGTGAGAAGAGGCCAACCCCCAGCTCCCCACAGCTTTCTTTCAGGTAGCTGTAGAGAGCAATAAGGTCTCCCCTGAGCTTCTTCTTCTCTAGACTAAACAACCCCAGTTCCCTCAGCTGCTCCTCACAGGACTTGTGTTCCAGGCCAGCTTTGTAGCCCTTCTCTGGACATGCTCCAGGGCCTTGATGTCTTCCTTATAGTGTATTACTACATATGTGTGATAATACAGTACTAAATAATAATAATAATAATAATAACAACAACAACAGCAATTGAGACAACTGGTTCCAGGACAGATGCTTTCTGGAGCAGGGTGGGAGATTGGGGTGTGCAGGCTTTTTTCCTGCATCGAGGCCACTCGAGGCAGCCAAGGGAGCTTCCAGGACCCTGCAGGCATAGTGAAAGCAGCTGATGAGGCATGAGTGAAGCCAGAAGCACCCCCTGCCATACAAAGGCAGCCCCTGGAGAGTGCAAACGACCATGAGCGTGGCGATCAGGGCAGACAAACAGGGCTTGGTGCAGCAGTTTGCACAGCGGTGCACACAGGCAGGATGAGCAGTGAAGGCACTGTCACAGCTGTTTTCCAACAGTAGTTGTTTTCTGCTCATGAAGAGCTCAGCCATGGTATCCACCCAGCAGAAAGCCATGGCCTCTGCATCCCTTGCGGCCTCTCCAGCCACAGTTACTGATGCAGCTACCCAGACAGAGGTCTCAGAGAAACACACAGCCATCCAGGTCTTGGGCTGCAACGTGTGCCTGAGTCTTCTGTTGGTGTCTGACAACAGCAGCAGTGGGTATGCCTGTGGGAGGTGTGCCCAGGTTGAAGAACTGCTCAGCCTAGTGGCAGAGCTTCAGGAGGAGGTGAGTAGGCTGAGTAGCACCAGGGAGTCAGAGAGGGAAATTGACTGGTGGAAATATAGTCTACCCACCCTGAGGCAGACTCATCAGCCAGCCACTACAAAAGAAACAAAGGTTCTTCTATCCCACCATGCATTAGGAGGGGGCCTAGGACAAGGGGAGAATGGAAGTAGGTTTCTGCTTGGGGTGGTAGGCAACAACCCCTCACTGCCTACCTCAACTTCCTGGGTACCCTTATGCAACAGAAACTCTGTTTCTGGTTCTGGAGTTTGACAGTCAAGCAAACAATGATATAGACAAAAGTCTATCCCAGTTGGAAGTTGTGTTTGCCTCTGTCCTTCTGGTTGCAGGGATCAAGATCAACAGGCAGACTCAGTTCATCAATACATGGTTCTGAGTCTGGTGCCACTATGAGAATTTTGGGTTTCTTGATCACCGGAACGTCTATGCAACACCAGACCAGCTGGCACCAGACAGGATGAACCTCTCTCAGAGGGGAAAAATGATTTTTGCCTAAAAATTAGCAGGGCTGATGGATAGTTGAAGTGGGGAAAGGGATAAATCCAGGCCCACCAGTGATAAGCTATGTGATGGCATGCCAAAATCAGAGGGACTGTATGCTGGTGAGGTGCTTTGGTCTGCTCCCAGAGGTGCTGCGCAAAATGAAGTATATTTGAAGTGTTTCTACACATAGCATGACAAAAAAGGCAGAGGAGCTGGACATCTTGGCCCAGTCCCAGAGCTATGAGGCCAGCATAAGCAAAACATGGTGGAATGAGTCCTGTAACGGGTGTGTTACAATAGACGGTTACAGGCTCTTCAGGAGGTAAGCAAGGCGGTGGAGTGTTGCTGTATATAAAGGAGGGGCTGAACTGTGTGGAACTTGCACCTGGTGATAGCAAAGTTCAGAGCTTCTGGGTAAGGATTAAGGGACAAACAAGTAAAGGGGACGTTGTTGTGGGAGTCTATTACAGACCACCTTACAAGAGGACAACACTGATGAATTATTCTTTGAGGAACTAAGAGATACCTTGGTATCAACTGCCCTTGTCCTTATGGGGGACTTCAATTTGCCAGAAATTAACTGGGAATACCACACAGCTGACCCAAGCAGGCCCAAGAGGCTCCTAAAGCATCTTGATGATAACTTCTTGGTGCTGGTGCTAAGGGAGTCAACTAGGAAAGGTTGCCTCCAAGATCAGTTGCTTGAGAAGAGAGGGTCTTGTGGATGACATGGTGTAGGTGGGTTTACGTGGCAAGATTTTGGTAGCAGGGGGCTATAGGGGTGGCTTCTATGAGAAGGATCTAGAAGCTGCCTCATGTTTGGTAAGGGCCCCACTGCTGACCAGAGCCGAGCCAATAAGTGATGTTGTTTTGCACCTCTGTGAGAGCATATGTAAGACAGAGAAAAAACACTGTGCCACACACAGCAGCTGGGACAGTGAGAGGAGTGAGGAACGGCCTTGCAGGTGCCAAGGTCGGTAAAGAAGGAGGGGGAGAGGTGCTCCAGGCGCCAGAGCAGAAGTCCCCTGCGGCCTGTGGTGAGGACCATTGTGAAGCAGGATGTCCCCCTGCAGCCCATGGAGTACCACGGTGGAGCAAGGTTCCATGCTGCAGCCTGTGGAAGAGACCACAGCAGAGCAGGTGGACCTGCACCGATGGAGGCTGCCACCTGTGGAAGACCCCTGCCGGAGCAGATTCCGGGCTGGACCTGTAGCCCGTGGAGAAGAGCCCACGCAGGAGCAGGTGACCTGGCAGGAGCTGCTGCCCATGGGGGAGCCAGGTTGGAGCAGTTTTCTCCTGAGGGATGGACCCCGTGTTACAGACCCATATCTGGAGCAGTTCTGGAAGAGCTGTTGCCTGTGGGAAGCCCATGCTGGATCAGTTCATCAAGGACTGCATCCTGTGGGAGGAACCCCACAGCACAGGGGACAAGAGTGACTGAGAAGGAGCGGCAGAGAAGAAGTGCTGTAGACTGACCATAACCCCCATTCCCCCGTTCCCCTGCGCCGCTCTGGGGGAGGAGGTGGAAGAGGGTGGATGGGGGGGAAGGTGCTTTTGGTTTCTTTCCTTTGTTTCTCACTTCTCTAGCTTGTTAGTAATAAGCAATAAATCTTACTGTCTCCCTATGCAGAGTCTGTTTTGCCCATTACAATAATTACTGCGTGATCTCCTTGTCCTTATCTCAACCTTTGATCTCTTTTCATCGTATTTTCTCACCCTTCATCTTTGAGGAGGGGGAGTGAGAGACTGGTTGTGGTGGAGCTCAGCTGCCCACTGTAGCAGAACCACCATACATGGCCATTGTTGGCCATCTTGGTCATAGTCACCATGAAGCAGTTGAGTTTAATTTTTTTTTGTAAGAGGAGGAAAACTGCTACCAAAACTTCAGCCCTGGATATGGGGAGAAAAGACATCAGGCTGCTCAGGAAACTAGTTAGTAAGGTCTCCTGGGAAACTACTTTTGAAGGCATTGGCATCTGTCAGTGCTGGCCATCTTTAAGTACTAGCTCCTAAAAGCACAGGATCAGGCAATTCCAGAATATCAGAAGTCAAGCAGGTGGGGCAGAAGGTTGGCTTAGCTGACCAGGAATCTTCTTCTGGAGCTTAGGCTCAAAAAGAAAGTGTATGGCTGCTGGAAGCAGGTCAGGCAACATGGAAGGACTTCAGGGATGCTGTTCACCTTTGTAGGGAGAAAATTTGTGTGGCCAAAGCCCAACTAGCATTGAAGCTGGCCAGGACAGTGAGAGACAATAAAAAGCACTTTTTAAAATACGTGAACAGAAAAAGGAGGACCAGAGAACACATAGGTCTGCTACTTGATTAGGATGCTCACCTCACAGACAAGGACATAGGCAAAGCAGAGACTTTAATGCCTTCTTTGCCTCTGTCTTCAGTGTTGATGATGGGCTTCAGAACCCCAGGTACCCTGAGTTGGGGCATCATGATGGTGGGAATGATAAACTCCTAGACAACCCTGAATGTGTGTTGGATTTGCTGTTCCACCTGGATCCATACATGTTCATGGGGCCTGATGGCATTCAACTCAGGGTGCTCAGAGAGCTGGATGACATCATTCTGGGTCCTCTCTTGATTATTTTTCAATGGTCTTGGGAATCTGGAGAGGTCACAGTTGACTGGAAGCTGGTAAATGTTGTGCCGATTTTCAGGAAGGGCAAGAAAGAAGACCCTGGTAACTACAGGCCTGTCATTCTCATGTCAGCTCCTGGTTAAATTATGGAGAAGATTATCCTGGGAGTTATTGAAATGCATCTGGGGGACTATGCAGTCATAGGTCACAGTCAGCATGGGTTCACAAGGGGTAGGTCCTGCTTAACAAATTTAATTTCATTTTATGATAAGCTCATCCATCTAGTCAATCAAGGGAAGTCAGATGATGTAATCTTTTTGGATTTCAGTAAAGCTTTCAGTACAGTTTCTCATAGGATCTTACTGGATAAAATGTCCAGCATACAGCTCAATAAAAACATAATACGATAGCTGAACAATTGACTGACAGGTAGGGCTGAGAGGGATCTGGGGTTTTCGGTGGATAATAAGCTGAATATGAGCCAGCAGTGTGCCCTGGCAGATAGGAAGGCCAACCGCACCCTGGGGTGCACCAAGCACGGCATTGGTGGTGGGTTGAGGGAAACGATTATCCCACTCTGCTCTGTGCTGCTGCAGCCTCACCTCAAGTACTGTGTGCAGTTCTGGGCACTACAGTACAAAAAGGATGTGAAACTATTGGAGAGTGTCCAGAGAAGGGCTACCAAAATGGTGAAGGTCCTAGAGAGGGAGGCATATGAGAAGCAGCTGAGGTCACTTGATTTTTTCATCCTGGAAAAGAGGAGGCTGAGGGGAGACCTCACCATGGTCTACAGTTTCCTCATGAGGGAGAGCGGAGTGGCAGGCACTGATCTATTCTATTCTCTTTGGTGACCAGTGATAGGACCCAAATGAATGGAGTCAACCTGCAAGAGGGAAGGTTCAGGATATCAGGAAAAGGTTCTTCACCAAGAGGGTGGTCACACACTGGAACAGGCTCCCCAGGGATGTAATCATGACACCAAGCCTGTCAGAGTTCAAGAAGCATGTGGACTGTGCTCTCAGTCATATGGTCTGAATTCTGATTCTTGGGTAGACCTTGTGGAGCCAGGAGTTGGATTCAATGATCCTCTAGGATCCTTTCCAACTCGGGATATGCTATGATTTTATGATTCTAATAATAACAACAGCAACCATTACCAATACTGAGGTTAAAGAGCATACATTATTTTCCAATGTTTTAAAAAGTTAGATAAATTATTTTCAATCCTCTGGTTTTACGGAATAGCTTGAAATATGGTAGAGATTGGTAGTATAGCCAAATAATAATAATAATAATAACAACAAAAATGAAAGTGCATTTTGATGTTTATGTGAATAACAGTCACATTTGGAAAAGTCATCAGCATCTGAAAATTATATTTGGCCAAGTATCAATATCTGAAATATATGAAAATGGCATTTGCAAATGCCATCTATAACCAGCTTTCTAAGAATTCTATGGATAGGTGTATAGTGCTCTAAAGATCCGACCTGTGTTGGGTCTGATCTGTCCTCTCATATTTCCATGATGCTAAAAGGTTCTTTCCTAAAATTACTGAATTACTATGATTATTTCTTTTGGTAATGTCACTGAGCCAACCGTCCAGGAATTTCCTATGGACAACAAATCCATTGACATTAGACATAAAATCAGAAAGACTATAATGAAGAACTCTTCTCTTTAATAGAGCCTGGCATGAGCTAGACAGATCTAGCTCAGCCTTTCACACAGAGTTAGTACTTCACTTAAGATAGAACAGACTTTGAAAGGGATAAACTCTCTCATTTCAGCTCATAATGATCATTGAACATCACTTGGACTAAAAGGAAAATAAATGTGGCGTGGGAGAGAAGGGGGTGGAAAAAGCAAAATGAAGGAGACACTCGGCAGAACACAAAAGACTATGAATGGACTAAGGCCAAAGAGTCTTCAATGTAATTTTACAAAGGTAATTTCCAAATATGATAGAGTTTGAATCTAAGGTCAAATAGCCCAAGTTTGCCCACTAGAAGATACAGAATTAAATTTTGGCAAAGCATCCAGAATAAGCTATTCAAGGAAGTCATCTGTTCCAGACTATCACTTAGAAAGAAAAGTCCTAGAGAATCCAAATACTACAGAAAAGATACAAGAGGCAAGAAAGTATGGACTGCTGAGAATCAGACTTCACACAATGACAGTATATCGGCCCAACATGAATCACTAGCCAGGACAATACAGAGAATTTGGAGAAACATGTAAGAATTACAGTGAAACATATCATTTTGCACACCCCAGTACAGCATGAACACCATGACCAAATTAGATAACAAGAAGGCTGTTCTCTCAGAGGAACTCTTTAGTAAAACTGCAGGCAGTGCTGAAGAAGAATAAGGAGTATGGTAATTTTGGCACAGATGAATACAGTTGTATTTTTGTAACAGTGAATTAGTGCTAAAAACAATAAATAAACACTGGGAAGGAGGAAGGAAATAGGTGAAACTCAGGGCTCAAAGGCTTATCTTTCTGAAGGGAGTTTTGTGTCAAATGCTTAAGGAAGAGCATGTATTCAATTTATAACAACACTGAGGAAAAAGTACCAATTACTGGATTCAAAACATGTCATGTCCACGGTTTTTGCAAGAGGTTGTTCTCACTGGTAGAACTGATTCCTCAGTTGTGGACAAGTTCAAAGAGTAATTGCTGTTGGAGAAAAGGAAGCTGTCAATAAAGTACAGAATAAAGATAAAGGGGCCCAGTTTTCTGCCCCTGAGAAAATTCTTCTGACTTTAAGAAAGGGGATAAAATAAAAATTGGATAGGTTCACTTCTCTGGGAACAAGTTTAAAAAAAAAAAAAAAAAAAAAAAAAAAAGAGAGAGAGAGAGAAGAAAAATGCTGTTATACTAGTTGTTTAGCTAAAGTGAATGAAACAAGCAAGGGGAAAAAAAAAAAAAAAAAAAAAGCATTGGCTTCTGAGTATGCTAATTCTGCTAAATCTGATTAAATAAATAAATAAATATGTGGAAAAAAAAAGTTTCCACCACCTGCAAACAGAAGTAGAAAGTACTGCAAGAGATGTGTCATGACGAGAATTTTTCTAGGTTTCATGTATCTGCAGGGTTCTATTTTTGTAGTTGTATAAAAGACAGTAACGTTCACTGAACTTCAGTTTTATTTGGGAAGGAAAAATAAATAGATGTCCATAAGTATACAGACAAAAAACTTCTAGGGAAATAAAATAAAATAAAATAAAATAAAATAAAATAAAATAAAATAAAATAAAATAAAATAAAATAAAATAAAATAAAATAAAATAAAATAAAATAAAATAAAATAAAATAAAATAATAAAAACAACAAAACACAACACAGAAAAAAAAAAAAAAAGAAATAGTGCTTTTGGACTGAAGTTAAAAAAATAATACTGGAGATGCTGGGGGGGGGGCTGGGGTAGGAGAGAGAGGAAGAGACATGATTCTGTAATATAGAGGATGTGTTATTTAACACAGCAAGGATGACACAACAACTTAGTACAACCAAGGTGCACAGGTGAATCCAACACAACACAGCCCTTATTCACACAGGCAAGGAAGGACTAAATGAAATCCTTGGAAGGATAAGCTTCATGTCCAGAGCAGTCATCTGAGAATGATACAGCCCAGTGGTCCAGTGAACATGCTGTGCAACATCTCAGTCACAAAATTACCAACTTAAAGAGATACTCTTCTTGAAGGGAGACCATAATAAGACATGCTTAAGACAGTAGGAGACAGTAAGAAGAAAACTAGATTTTCTACTGTGCTGGTGAGGATTCTTAAATAGATGCAAAAACTAGTGATCAGATGTTGTAGACCTTTTCTAGCAAAACAACAACATGAATCCTTTATGTGTAACAGAAAAGAAAGTTCTGGCCTTCCCCAAAATTCTTCAAAGGGTTTTGATGCTTTACTTGTGGGGGACAAACATTGAATTGAAACTACCTCTTTTTTCTAGTAAAGGCAGACTTGACATGCAACCTTGCAATGGATCACTAGTCAGCACTATAAGCAGTTTTCACTGCTGTAAAGCTGAAAAATCTCATGGTAAATTCCTGCTGCTTTGAATCCCAAAGGCTGAGTCAAAATATTACATTGCCTTTTGAGAAAAAGGGTTTCAGACATGGACTCTGGTAAATATTTTGCATCAGCAGATAACAAGCCAGCATTAGGATGCTGCTTCAGTTACCCAGCAACACCTTTTTCAGGGAATCGTAAGTAACAACCTAATACCTGACTAGAGAGCTGAGATAGATGAGGGGTGCATAATGAGGTGCAAAGGCAAATCAGAAATGACAGTATAAGATCTCAGAAGCTACTGGTATTTCTTAAAAGTGACCTGTCTACCTAACAGGAGAATTTCATCATAGACAGCAGAGATGTTACAAGATGTTGCCTTACCAGTCATGGAGTCAGTACCGAAAAAGGAAGCGGTCACTCTCACTGCCGGACTCCCTTTCCCACACTGTGGCCTAGTTCAGCATGAGAAGTATGAGAAGTGTGTTTTCCAGCCCACAATGCATGGACAGACTATTCTCACAAAACAACACTCACAGCTTCATGCAGTTGGTAGAGGGCTCTGTTCTTGCGTTGGCATTGCTACTCAATGACATTTCTTCGTGCTGTTAACACCTTCAGGGACATAAACTGTAGACAGGTATGTAGCAGGGTGGAAACTGTACTGTATGGTGATACTGAACCTCAGGGCAGGCAAAGTATCATACAGCAGTAAAGGTAAAAACAGACAGGGGGACAGGGTGATGTGATTGAGGAAGAAGTTGAGATCGCAGCAAGAAATGAAATAAGGTTAAAAGGACTGGGAAAGAAAATAGAAAATAAGGAAAGGGAAATGGACAGAAAGCCCTAGGGAGAAGAAAAAAAAAAAAAAAAAAAAAAAAAAAAAAGTAGGAGCAAAACTGATAAACTAATGAGTAACACAGTCAGTATCAAAGGAACCAGAAGCAGAAACAATCAGAGGGGAGAAGAAAGAGAAGAAAAGGAAAGGGAATAAAGACAGAAGGAGCAGAAGGACCCAGACGCTTCTTCTCCTGAGGCTACAACTAATGGTTTGTGCTGATATGCATACTCCTATAGTACAAGGAACATCTCTCTCTTTCTATTGTCGGGTTCACATTCCAATGCCAGAAGTTTCCTTTTTATGAAGTAATTTTTAATTGAGAACTATGCAATAATGCACTCACAAAAGGGGGTGTTTGAAGGTTATAGGGATTCTTATTCAGGAATTACCTAGCTCTTGAGTGGTTGACCTTGAAACTTCAACATTTTGTATGTAATCCCCTTTGGATGTTATGTATACACAACAAGAGAAACAGAGAAACATGTCATTATTTGGCTCCATCAAAATGCAGCCACTTCTGGGGTGAACTTGAATTTAACCTTTGTATCGCATTTGCCAGATGCATTCTATAGTTATCCATCATTTTCACACATCAAGTGCACCTTAACTCTGTTTTAACACTAAAATGCAGAGCAACTCACTTGACTGTTCACTCTGTTTCTACAGAGGTCAGAGGAAATGTGAACATTCAAAAACTTGTTAATATGCTTAAAATGCAAGACAATCTGAGCCCTACTTCAGTGCACAGTCTGCTTTTGCAATAAACCACTTTTCATCTCACTGTGAGAGCTGTGGGGTTTGGGTTCCCCCTTCCCACCCCCCCCTCCGTTTTTAAAAAATTGTGAAAAGACAATCAGAACGGTTAAAGTTTCATCTCGTTTTAAAGTTCATATGATTCATGCTTGACATTCATTCTTGCATTTCTGAAAGCAAAAGTTGGTGCTTTATACCTTTTTTATACCTTTCCTCTACCCACACTTAGGAAGACTTGATCAACCTCTGTAAATAACATATTGGCATTAATTTCTGTGCTCACATCCAGAGGCAAGAATACATGGTGTCTGCTAATGAAAATAATTGTGAAGACTCATAGGACAAAATACAGAGACGGTGAAAAATAATATCAAAATTAAAAATAAATAAATAAATAATAAAAAATAAAAATACTGTCTACTGTATAGAGAGTATACTACTACATATTAATAATATCATACTAGTATAACAATAACACTACTATTCATTTGTGTAGAAAAAGCTAGTTGGCTCTGAATTAGAACTCCATGAATTTGTCATAACAAACAATTTATTCATCAAATTTCACATTTCTAGTTTGAGAACTAAGATCAAAATTCTCAAGTATACTTGATACTCAGAATGTTTAATATATTTCCTTATTAAATTTCTTTTTCATCTTCAGAACATTGGTAAGGAGTATAGAACTGATACCCAGACAAAGTATTTTGTAAATTGTACTTTTTTTTTTTTTTTTTTTTTTTTTTTTTTTTTTTTTTTGTGGCTGGACCAATTCCTGTGTACTTTTTCATTTTTCATGTTTGACATCAGGGCACAGAGTATAGTCAAGAATTGCTGAATAATAGAGGGACAAAGGACTAAAAAGACTCTTATTTCCTGTAGTGCTGCCCCACTGCCCTTTCCTCCCATTATTTCCAAATTGCATGCATGCTGATGGGAGTCTTACTCCCTTTTTGTTTCCATGCTAGGTTTGAAGAACCTAGGAATAAGGAGGAGGGGAAGGGCTTTACCAAGGACAAGGAGACTGCTGTGAACACAAAAATTCTGTTTTGCCTGAGGACAAATTGCAGTCATTGAGTATCATGAGCTGGGAGGGATGCACTAGGATCACAAGGATCCTGTCTCTGCACAAGATCACCCAAAAATCCATGTGTCTGAGAGTATTGTCCAAATAATTTTTGAACTCTGTCAGGCTCAGTGACATGACAAAGGCTCCCTGAAGAGCCTGTTCCAGTTCCTGACCACTCTTTCAACTTTTTCTAATGTCCAAACTGAATCTCCCCTGCCACCACTTCATGCCATTCCATTAGTTCCTATTGAAGCCACCAGAGAGATCAGTGTATATCCCCCAATTCCTTGGATCCCTTGGAGGGATTGGAGGGAGATACAACTTCCTTATAGCTAAGGGAGATATAGCTTCCTTATAGCTAAGGAAGCTACGTGTATATTCTGTGATGAGGTCTCCCTCAGTTTCCTCTTCTCTAAGCTGAGCAAACCAAGTGGCCTTAGTCACTCCTCGTACATCTTCCTGTCTAGACATTTCATAATTTTTGTTGCTCTCCTCTGGATACTCTCTAATATTTCTATGTTTTCCTTTATGTCACTGCAGCACCCAGAACTGCACACAGTGCTTGAGTTGAGGCCGCACCAGCGCAGAGCAAGAGAGGGACAATCCTTTCCTTTGACTGACTAGCAATGCTGTGCCTGAAGCACCCCAGGATAAGTCTGGCCTTTTTGGCTGCCAGGGGACACTGCTGGCTCGTTTTCAACTTCCCAATGACCAGAATCCCCAGATCCTCAGAACAGCAAGGCTGTTCCCCAAGTTCTCATCCCCCAGTCTGTATATATATGAAGGGTTGCCTCATCCCAGGTGTGGAACACAGCATTTGCTCTTGTTAAACTTCATATTGTTGATGATTGCCCATCCTTCTAGTCTCTCAAGATCCTAATCCTCCTAATTTAGTATCGTCTGCAAACTTACTTAGACAAAGGACATTTGAGTTCCACATCACATAACAGATTTATTGAAAAAAATTAATCATTTTTTTTGAAGAACACTACCTCAAAATGGAACCTCAGGGAATCCCACCAGTGACTGGCCTGGTGTAACTCCATTTGCTGTAATCTTTTGAGCAAAACTTGTCGTCCATTTTTTTCACCCATCATAGTGGTTTTTTAGCTGTACTCTGGACATTTTGTCTAGAAGGATACTGTGAGAAAGAGTGTTGAAAGCTTTGCTGAGTTCCAGAAAGATTACATAATCTGGCTTCCTTTGGTCAACTAGATGGGTAACCATGTAATAAAAGAAAATTAAGTTACTCAAGCAGGACTTTACTCTCGTGAACTCGTGTTGGCTATGACACCCCCTGTACTCAGCTCTGGTGAGGCTGCATCTCGAGTACTGTGGTCAGTTTTGGGCCCCTCGCTACAAGAAGGACATCGAGGTGCTTGAACGAGTCCAGAGAAGGGTGACGAAGCTGATGAGGGGTCTGGAGAACAAGTCCTATGAGGAGCGGCTGAGGGAGCTGGGCTTGTTCAGCCTGGAGAAGAGGAGGCTCAGGGGCGACCTTATCGCTCTCTATAGGTACCTTAAAGGAGGCTGTAGAGAGGTGGGGGTTGGTCTGTTCTCCCACGTGCCTGGTGACAGGACGATGGGGAATGGGCTTAAGTTGCACCAGGGGAGTTTTAGGTTGGATATTAGGAAGAACTTCTTTACCGAAAGGGTTGTTAGACATTGGAATGGGCTGCCCAGGGAAGTGGTTGAGTCACCATCCCTGGAGGTCTTTAAAAGACGTTTAGATGTAGAGTTTAGGGATATGGTTTAGTGGAGGATTTGTTAGTGTTAGGTCAGAGGTTGGACTTGGTGATCTTGAGGTCCCTTCCACCTAGAAATTCTGTGATTCTGTGATTCTGTGATTCTGTGATCTTCTTTAAAGCGTTTTCAGTAACTCCCAGAATAATCTTCGTAATTTTACATGCTCTGAAGTGAGACTGACAGGCCTCTAATTAGCAAGGTCTTCTTTCTAACCCTTCTTGGAAATTAGGATAATATTTGCCTGCTTCCTCTGGTCCTCCTTTTGCTCTTAACATATGTAAAAATGACCTTGTAGTTTTCCCATAGAGCACTGGCCACCTTCAACTCTAATCGTGCTTTGGCTGCATGTACCTTCCCCTGACAATGTCAAACAGCATCTCTGTAGTTCTCTTATGTCACCTGACCTTGATTCCAGTGGCTATACATTTTTTTCCCCACCTAAGTTCTAGGAGAAGATCCCTGATCAGACACTCCATCTTTCTGCCCCACCTGCTTGACTTCCATCACCTTGGAATTTGCTGTTTCTGTGCTCTTAAGATGTGGTACTTAAAAAGTGACCAGTACTGATGGACCCCAATACATTCAAAAGCAGTTTTTCAGGAGACCTTTCTAACTAGATCCCTGAGCAACCTGAAGTCTACTCTATCCAGGGTTGAAGTCTACTCTATCCAGGGTTGAAGTCTACTATATCCAGTCTATCCGGGGTTGAAGTTTTGGTGGCAGTTTTCCCCTCCTATCACTAAATATTTTAAATCCAGCTACTTCATGGTCACTGTGGTCAAGACAGACAACCATTGCCACCTCACCCATGAGATCTCTCTGTTCACAAGCAACAAATCTAGGAGGACACCTTTCCTAGCAAGATCCCTTAGTTCCTGTATGTATCAAAAAGTAGAGGTACAGGTACTCAAGGGGTTGTTGGTATCTCCTGGACCTGTTTGTATCATCTATGTGATATTCCTGTTAATATCTGGGAAGCTGAAGTCATACATAAGGATAAGAAGAGCCGATCTAGAGATATTCCTTTATTTCTTATAGAATAATTAATTGGTGTTGTCATCCTGGCTGGTGGCTCTCATAAGATCCACTTTATTTGGTTGCCCTTTAATCCTTACCTGGAGGCTCTCAAACATGTTGTCACCAACTGCAAACTACATACAGCCCAACCCCTCCATTACGTAGAGCTCCATCCCCTATTTCACCTGTCTTGCTTATACCCACTGAAGATCATTTAACTGTCCACCAAAGCACACCAGCCACAGGCCTCTTTTCATGAAGACTCTCTGATGCCAGTGTTGTCATAGTTCTGGGACTGAGCTAAAGCTTTTAGCTCCTCTTGCTTATTCTTCAAGTTGTAATCATTCCACCCAGCATTCCACCCTCAATCTAAATCAATGTCAGTAGCTTGGAGATCCAGGAATTCAAGAGTCCTCCCCTCTTTTGATCCACCTTCTCCTTCCCCTTCACCCCCCTCTCTTTCCCTTAGTTAATTTGCAAGCAGTTCATCCTCAATCTCCCAGGCTTACAGCTGTATTTTCTGGCACCTGAACAATTTTCTTCCTAAATCCATCTTCTCAGTATTTGGCAACCATATAAAATCTTTCCAAAGCACTTCTAATCAATATTTTATTTTATCACTTATTCAGCCTCCCACGTATCCTGTACCTTAAACAGTTCCACAGCCAAATATCTCCTTTATTAAGTAAATACTCAAACTTATTCTTCTTATTATTATTGCTACTATTAACATAAAAACAAAAACATTTGGCAAAAAATCTCCAAAGTCTTATATAAAACTCACTTCATTAGAGGTAGAAAAATGTACTGCAATACAAAAGAGTGTTTTATATTCATTTGGCAACTATCAAGGGAATGGATTACATGCCCTGGGACTAAATAAATATATAAGATATTCAATTTATTTTCACATGCTTTGGCATCTGGGTATTACATCAATTGGCTTCAGGTACATGCACACAGAGACTTGTGCATCCTTCAGCCACAGGAATTATTCGCTGATCTGTAGGCCAATAAAACAAGAATTATATGATGTCATGGACAGTGGCAAGAAGTGGATCAAAACCTGTTATCAGGTTTTGGCTGAGAAATTATCTGTTTAGCAGCCCTGTTTATCTTTTTATAACTCTCTGTCAAGGACTGAAAGGAAGCCTGAGTAACAATAATATAAGAAGGTCCTTTTAAATCATCTTCTTCAAAATAAATAAATAAATAAATAAAATGTGTGTGTCAGAATGAATAATCTGAGTGTGATTTGGCAAATAATGAATAATTTGTGTGTGGTTTGGCAAAAACAACTTTGTATAAATCACAAAGAAAACTCACAGAGGTCACTACTAAAAGCTAATTTATATTATTATTATTTTATTTTATACTGGAACTAAATACCCACTAAAACAGTGCATGCCATAGTCTTTTGGTTCTACATATTTAGTTTACAGAGAATTGAGGCAGCAGTTCTCAGTCAAACTAATGGGAGGCTGGCAGATGAGATATCATAGGGTCTTCTAATTTTTTCCACCTTTAAAAGACATACAGAATGACATTTCTGGTATTATTTTTCATATAACCAGACACTGCAATCCCCACAGAGGACTGTATGAGTGAAAGAGAGTGGTCTACACAATTGTGAATAGGATGAAAGGCAGTCCAATATGCAACCTCTCCACTTCACTAGCTTTTTTAAGGTTTGAGGACTTATGAAATGAAGAGAATTCAGTAATAACTACATAGCACATAACATTAGCTACCTACGAAATAGAACAAAACACTATTAAGATCAGGTGATGTGACAGTATAAACCCACTTTCTATGTTTGTAATATAATAACAATAAGTGGAACCTTATAGGGTATGTTTCATATGAATACAAATAGAGTTGAACTTATACTTGTGACTAAATACGAGGTAAACTACATTTTTTACTGCTTCTCTCATCCACATCCTTTTCAGGTTGGGGGAGTAATCTAAATATATAGCCATATTTCCCTCTAAGACCTTAATGTCACAAACCTCTTTATTAGAACTGTGAGTTTGTCCCAGCTGTATATGTCAGATCTGTACAACAGTATGTACCTTCAGCTTTATCTTCTTCTGAAAGAGCAGCTCTTAGTAGTTTAGAGTCTGATGAGTGACTGGCAACTGCCACTATTTTGCAGGATATTCAGAATCCTAGAAATGATATTTAAATATATTGTGAACTGGGATATGCCAATCCGGAGAAATACTGCTCTTTTGTGGCAGAAAATGTTAAAGATGGGAAACATCTTGACTGGAAAAAATGTATACATCTTAAGATAAATTCAGATACAAGGAACAGTATTCCAGATTACATCCTAACTCAAAGTATTTTCACCAGCCATTGAAGGAATTACTACTTTTAATAATCATATTCCATATTGTGTTATTGCTTTATCAATATGTGCATATTCTTGTGTGAAACACTAGTAAGTTTTAAGTAAATAGAGGTGTACAATTCCTTACTTTTACAATCATAGCCAGATGGAAGTCATCATGAAAACACAGACAGGAAGATAACAAACGTGTTTAACTAGACTATATATAAAGACTATACTTAATGGCTCTATCATGGGAAATTTTCTGCCAAATTGCTTTTCTGGGTTGCCCCCAGCACATCCTGGTACCTGGGGTTGTTGCTCTCCAGGTGCAGAACTTTGCACTTCTTGTTGAGCTTCATGAGGTTCCTGTCTGCCCATTTCTACAGCCTGCTCAGGTCTCTCTGGACGGCAGCATGACCCTCTGGTATATCAGCCACTCCTCCCAATTCTGTGTTACCAGCAAATTTGCTGATGGTACACTCTACCCCATCATCCAGATTATTAATGAAGATATAAAGTGGGATTAGGCCCAATATTGACTCCTGGCATACACTGCTAGTTAGTTACTGGCCTCCAACTAATCTTTGTGCCACTCATCATCAACCACTGACCCAGCTGTTCAGACAGTTTTCAGTCCACATCACTGTCTGCTCATCCAGCCATACTTCAACAGCAGGTCTATAAGGATCTTATACAGTGATAAAAATCTTTTATCGATATCCACCGTTGTCCTCTTGCTTTCTAAGACATTCATCCCATGGTAGTGAGTTCTCAGGCTGTTCAAATGTGACTTCCATATGAAGGGGTTATAGAGATAATAAAAAGCCAAAACAGCTAGAAACTGCAATATCACACTAAATATTTAGTATCAGTTTACATCTTCAAGAATATTTGAAATATATATGTATATATATATTCTGAAGCTATTTTTCCACCTAACCTAGCCCTTACTGATATTCATCAATTCATCTGCAATTTAAACAGTGCCAGCCAATTAAAATAACTCCATAATTTGGTTTTAATTATGTTAATTATGACACAGAAAAAACTATACACACTAGACTATTGTTTTCTGGTTGGTGCTTCATGTAGACACTAGTGCATCTTAAACAAGCACACTTATACAAGTATTCACAAAATAATTAAAAATATTGAGATGTCAATCATTACAAATGCTGTTTAGCTATAGAAGCCCTAAGACAGAAGCAGAAGTTAATTTTGTAACATCATTTGGAAAACACAGGTTTGAAATTCAGTTGTAATAGCCAATTCTTTAACTATCAACAATTTTAAGGTATGTTAATTCACAATTCTTTCCAGAAGATGTAAATTTATGCCAGTCAAAAGTAAATCTGCTAACTTTCTAGTTGAGCTATGATATGTGCATATTCAAAGCCTAATTTTCTGAATCTACCAAAATTTTTCTCTTTGGAAATTTGATTTTTCATAAGTCAAAATCCATTTGGGAGCCAGTATTAATTCTCAGCGTTCCAGAATAAGGAATCTGAAGCTTCTGACATTTTTTTCCCCAACTCTTTCTTACAGACATTAGCCAGTGTTTATAGCTTATCTGGTGTAATAGAAATCTTGATGAACAATGTTCTAAAATCAGAGAACTGGAAATGTGACTGGCAATTTTTTTTTTTTCTCCTCTTAAGAGTAAGTATCTCTATGTATTTATTATTTTCATCTTCAGAACAAAAAAACACAGGTGTGATTTCCTCTAGATTACTGGTCGTAATTCTAGTATTATATGCAAATATAGCAAGACCTTATTTTGTTATGAAACGAGACTCAAACACATTGTGTTCCCAGGTGTAGTATTCTAATTGCAATAAAAGAAGTCCCTCTTGAATTTCATTATCTAAAATCTTTAACAGGAAGTAGTATGATTAGTAGCAGCTCACTTCAAGGTCTCCATTTTCTCTTACAGAATATTATTAGATTTTGTGTATGATGCACTGTTCTTGCAGAAGTCCTCCTCTGCTTCCCAATTTTCTCTTTTTCAGCACATCAAATTTGCTGCTGCCAAAAGCATATTATTTTCTTGCTGCACTTATTGAGTTAGTTCTTCTTTTACAGCCCATTCCTGGTTTCTCTTAACTGGAAAGTTCTAATTTTTTGTCCTCACTTTTAAGGTTTGTCACAACACTACTTCTTCCCACCTACAATTCAGTTCTCATGTCCTCCTACACTCTTAATGAGACGGCTGTACTTATTACAATTTTCGTGGTCTATTGTGCCTCTTCCTTTTTCTTCCTTCCAACATTGTAAGAACAAAATCTGGATCAGAAAAGAGCTTAACTAGCTCAATGTCTGATTTCTGGTATTGATGATAGATGGCTGCCTCAGGAAGAGTGAAAATAATATATATATATATATATATATGTATATATATATATACATATATATATACATATATATATATATACACACACACACATATATATATATTATATTTGCATGTGTGTGTACTGTACAGTACATGTATATGTGTATATATATTATATGTGTATATATGTGTATGTATAATATATTATATATATTTTATACATATATATACATAATTCTCTTCTCAAGTACTCTACCTGTTTTCAGCTATTCATACTGTAGGGTTTTCTGATACAGACAATGTGTGTAGTTCATATCTCATACTTCTCTTCCAAATACTTGTCCAGTCTTCTTGGAGAATCATGTAAATGTCTAATATGCACCTTTTTTTTTTTTTTTTTTTTTTTTTTTTTTGTGTGTGCTGTTTCCACACAGGTAAACTTCTTTCACAAGGAATTACATACTCTGAGGGTGTGGTTTTTGTTTGCTTGTTTGTTCATTTGTTTGTTTTTTCCATATCAGGTTCCTATTACCTAATACAGCAAAAGAAAGTGAACAAGAAATTTTTAGCTACCCACTCCATGTCACTCATGATTTTGTAAACATTAACTGTATCTTCCTTAAATCATATTCCCCCACACCCACCCCCCAGACTGAAGTATCAGTTCCTCCTGAGAATGTTATTTTTTACTTTTGACCACTCTTTCTGCCCTTCTCAGAAGATTCTCCAGTTCTGCAATAGCTATTGTAAGATTAGAGAATCAGAACTTTGTAGAACTTTCACTGATCATAAGCTTTTATTTAAGCCAACAGTCAGTAAGCATGGCAGAGGTATAGCACAGAGATAGATTTTGAATGACACACAAAAATTTGGTGTAGAGACAGTAGATAACAGCCAAATCGTCTTGAAATTGACAAAATATGCCACCAACGTGCTCCATGGCACTTTGTTTTTTCAGATTCTTCTAAGTTCCTGCATCTCATTTCTAGTCTCAGACAAAAATAAAACCAGACTGCACTAGCCTTGAAAGGCTGCCAGTCCTTGTTCTACATCCGTTCTCCTGCTGTGTGCTTAGAAACTGCTCCACCTCCTTTTCATTCAAACTCCTCAGATTCTCCTGTAATGCTCTCCTCATGCTTCTTTCTGCATGTTCTTCTGGGTGAAGAATACGCCCTCAACTTTCCCTTCAACTCAATGAACTCTGGCAAGATTGGTTATTACCTATATTGCTGGTGTGTACAGCATTTGGTGTATACTGTACACAGCACACTTTTGGAAATATTAACTAATAGGGAATATTCCATTGTTACAACCATTTTACTGAAAGTAATGGGTTCCAAACTGAACATCAGAAATCTGAGGAAACGCAGAGCTGTTCATTAATAGTTCAGGTCAGCAGTCAATATAACAATTGCAAATGATTTACTATCTGTGAATAACAAACTTTATTACTGTGATGATTAAAGCTTAATTTACACTTTTAAAACTATTTTGAAGACTTTTTTTTTTTCATCTTTTTAAGACCGTTCCCATTTCAGTTGATTCTCCTGCTCTGATATATTACTTTTGACAAGAATGGCATTTTTTCTGCTGGGTTGCAAATGACTATGTAGACAAATGAATCATTAAAAAGCTTTGTGTTTATACAAAATTGAGCAAGAAAGTATAGAGTTACCAGGTCCGCAGTTAAATTTTGAAACCAAATAAAATAAAAATGAGAAAAAGACTCAAGGGATTTCTTCATTTTAATGGGTTGAACAGGTAGTTACTTGCCTTTTGTTTTATAACTTGCAATTTCTTTGTAACTTGTACTTTGCATTGCAATAAAATAAATAAATAAATAAATAGATAGATATGGATAAAGGGTGACATAGAAATTACTTACATTCACATTTTGGATTACAGTTCAAGATAATTTTTTCACATAAAGCACATTCAGAGGTGCAGATATTTTTCCTGAAAAACAAATAAACAAAAAAGTAAAACCAGAATTCACCCGACTGTATCCCACAAAGTTTGCTAAAGTGCTTTTATCAAAAATAGCTTTCTCTTTCCATTCAAGGAGGCTAAATTTGATGCGTTGCAAATGTATACATATATATACTATATATACTTAGATCTATATATACTATATATGCATATATATACACTCTATACATAGTGTATATATATATATACTATATATACTATACACATACATATATAAATTCTATATGTATAGTATATATATAGTAGTACATATATATATGTATATATATGTATATATACGTGTATACATGTATATATACAATGTGTATATATATAGTATATATACTGCCAACACATATGTATATTTCTTCAGGGAAGTGTAAAGAATTTTGCCTTTTGCATAACACTTTGGTGTATATGTACTATTTAATTTCCATTAGTTAGATGTTTATGAAGTATCATAAGTATATATATTATAAGTATCATCTGAGTCCCATTAACCATATTTTCTCTTGTGTTTTAGCATATTTAGGAAAACTTGAAGTTTATGGGGTATACTAAACAATACCTTTTAATAGCTTATTCCCAAGTAGAGTACTAGTTGCAGTCTTATAAAATGTATATTATTGACACAGTATATTTTTATACATTGCACTGCAGTGTATTCGTACTTACACTGATAAAAAGATAAAGGACATTACTGCCATGAGTACTGAAAATTTTTTACTGTTTTTGTTGTCAGAGTTAAAATGATTGAGAACCTTTGAAAATTGGCAACGTGTCTGATGCCACAGTAGGAGGAACAATAATATTCTGAAGAATCTTCTTCAGTTCCTTTATAATTTTCAGAATTCTACATATTCGCCATTTGCCGAGGCGATCGACTCCGGGGCAGACACGTTCTGCAGCGGAGCGGGGGATCAGGCCAGGCAGGGCTAATTTTTCCGGCATCGAGCCTACTTGAGGAAGCCGCCAGGACCCGGCAGCCCTCGTGAGGGAGGCTGACGAGGCGAAGGCGGAGCCAGCAGCGCCCCCTCCCCAGCCGTTCAAAAGCTGCCCCTAGGGAGCGTGAGCGACCAGGAGCGCGGCGAACAGGACGGGCAAACAGGGCGTGGCGCGTCAGAAGGGAGTGGCGCGGCAGTTAGCACGGCAGTTCCCGCAGGCAGGGCGTGCAGGAAGGGCAGAGCGCTCCCCCTGCCCACACGAACACCTCCTTAATGACAGCCGTTAGCTAGGTGATAATGGTCTCCACCAGGCACGGCGCGCTCTCCAGGAAGTCGGTACACACCCAGACCGACTACCCGTTAAAAAATGCCGCAGTTCAGGTCACCGGATGCAAGGAGTGTCTGAGCCTGTTGCTGCCATCGGCGGGAGGCAGAGAAACTGCGTGCGTGAGGTGCGAGCAGGTGGATGACCTGGTCCGCATGGTGGCGGAGCTCAAGGAGGAGGTGGAGAGGTTGAGGGCCATCAGGGAGTGTGAGTGGGAGATAGACTTGTGGAGCTACTCCCTGCAGGGCCTCAAGGAGAGGTACCGAGGTGAGACTCCTCAAATGGGGGTGGACCCCCTGCCCTGTAGCCGTCGGGCAGAGGGAGGGGATCTGGGAGTTGAGGAGGAATGGAAACAGGTCCCTGCTCGACATCGCAGGTGACGCCCTCCCCTTCTGGCCCCGCATTCCCAGGTGCCCTTACACAACAGGTTTGAGGCCCTGGAGCTCGACAGACCAGTAGCTGAGGAAGAGGTAGCAAGAGTTCCCAGGAGGATGCCTAGGGCGAGGAGGTCGACTCCACGCCTCAGGACTGCCTCCATCAAGAAAGACAGGAGGGTTATTGTTGTTGGAGACTCTATTCTTAGGGGAACAGAGGGCCCTATTTGTCGGCCTGACCCTACCCGTAGGGAAGTCTGCTGCCTCCCTGGGGCCAGGGTCAGGGACGTTGCCAGAAAGCTTCCCAACCTGGTACGCCCCTCTTACTATTACCCTCTTTTGATAGTCCAGGCGGGCAGTGACAACACTGAAGAGAGAAGCCTGAAGGCTATCAAAAGAGACTTTAGGGGGCTGGGTCGGTTAGTGGATGGAGCGGGAGTGCAGGTAGTGTTTTCGTCCATCCCTACAGTGGCAGGGAGGGATACAGAGAGGACATGGAAAGCCCACCTGTTAAACACGTGGCTCAGAGGCTGGTGCCAATGGAGAAATCTTGGGTTTTTCGATCATGGGGCACTTTACTCAGCACCTGGCCTGATGGCCGCAGACGGGTCCCTATCTTTTAGGGGAAAAAGGATCCTGGGCCAGGAGCTGGCAGGGCTCATTGAGAGGGCTTTAAACTAGGTAGGAAGGGGGATGGGGCTAAAGCTAGGATTGTTAGGGCTGTGCCAGGGGGAACAATAACAAGGCCGGAGGATAAGGCAATGGCCCAGCTGAAGTGCATCTACACCAATGCACGCAGCATGGGTAACAAACAGGAGGAGCTGGAAGCCATCATGCAGCAGGCAGGCTACGACTTGGTTGCCATCACGGAGACGTGGTGGGACCAGTCTCATGACTGGAGTACTGCAATGCCTGGCTATAAGCTCTTTAGAAGGGACAGGCAGCACAGAAGGGGTGGTGGTGTGGCTCTCTATATTAGAGAGTCTTTCGAGGTTGTAGAACTCGAGGCTGGGAATGACAAGGTCGAGTCCCTTTGGGTTAGGATCGGCAGGGACAACAAGGCTAGTGTCCTGGTCATGGTCTGCTATAGACTGCCGAACCAGGATGAGGAGACGGATGAGGAATTCTACAGGCAGCTGACAGAAGTTGCAAAATCGTCAGCTCTTGTACTCGTGGGGGACTTCAGCTTCCCTGACATATCCTGGAAGCACAACACAGCCCTGAGAAAGCAGTCTAGGAGGTTTCTGGAGAGCGTGGAAGATAGCTTCCTGACGCAGCTGGTTAGTGAACCTACCAGGGGTGGTGCCCCGCTAGACCTTCTCTTCACAAACAGAGAAGGACTGGTGGAGTATGTGATTGTCGGGAGCTGTCTTGGGCAGAGTGACCAAGAAATGGTGGAGTTCTCTATTCTTGGAGAGGCCAAGAAGGGGACCAGTAAAACCGCTGTATTGGACTTTCAGAGGGCTGACTTTGAGCTGCTCAGGACACTAGTTGGTGGTGTCCCTTGGGAGGCGGTTCTGAAGGGCAGAGGGGTCCAGGAAGGCTGGGCGCTCTTCAAGAGGGAAATCTTAATGGCGCAGGAGTGGTCTGTCCCCACGTGCCCAAAGGCGAGCTGGCGGGGAAGAAGACCAGCCTGGCTCAACAGAGAATTGTGGCTTGATCTTAGGAGAAAAAAGAGGGTTTATAATCTTTGGAAAAGTGGGCAGGCCACTAGGGAGGACTTTAAGGATGTAGCGAGGCTGTGCAGGGACAAAATTAGGAAGGCCAAAGCTCATCTGGAGCTCAATCTGGCTACTGCCGTTAAAGATAACAAAAAATGTTTCTATAAATACATCAACACAAAAAGGAGGACTAAGGACAATCTCCATCCTTTACTGGATGCGGGGGGAAACTTAGTTACAAGAGATGAGGAAAAGGCGGAGGTGCTCAATGCCTTCTTTGCCTCAGTCTTTAGCGGCAATACCGGTTGTTCTCTGGATACTCAGTACCCTGAGCTGGTGGAAGGGGATGGGGAGCAGGATGTGGCCCTCACTATCCATGAAGAACTGTTTGGTGACCTGCTACGGCACTTAGATGTGCACAAGTCGATGGGGCCGGATGGGATCCACCCAAGGGTACTGAGAGAACTGGCAGAGGAGCTGGCCAAGCCACTATCCATCATTTATCAGCAGTCCTGGCGATCGGGGGAGGTCCCAGTTGACTGGCGGCTAGCAAATGTGACGCCCATCTACAAGAAGGGCCAGAGGGCAGACCCGGGAAACTACAGGCCTGTCAGTTTGACCTCTGTGCCAGGGAAGCTCATGGAGCAGATCCTCCTGAGAGTCATCACGCAGCACTTGCAGGGCAAGCAGGCGATCAGGCCCAGTCAGCATGGGTTTATGAAAGACAGGTCCTGCTTGATGAACCTGATCTCCTTCTATGACAAAGTGACGCGCTGGGTGGATGAGGGAAAGGCTGTGGATGTGGTCTACCTTGACTTCAGCAAGGCTTTTGACACCATTTCCCACAGCATTCTCCTCAAGAAACTGGCTGCTCTTGGCTTGGATTGGTGCACGCTTCGTTGGGTTAGAAACTGGCTGGATAGCCGGGCCCAAAGAGTCGTGGTAAAGGGAGCCAAGTCCAGTTGGAGGCCAGTCACTAGTGGCGTTCCCCAGGGCTCGGTACTGGGGCCGGTCCTCTAATATCTTCATCGATGATCTGGACGAGGGCATTGAGTGCACCCTCAGTAAGTTTGCAGATGACACCAAGTTAGGTGCGTGTGTCGATCTGCTTGAGGGTAGGAAGGCTCTGCAGGAGGATCTGAATAGGCTGCACTGATGGGCTGAGGTCAACTGCATGAAGTTCAACAAGTCCAAGTGCCGGGTCCTGCACCTGGGGCGCAATAACCCCAAGCAGAGCTACAGGCTGGGAGAGGAATGGTTGGAGAGCTGCCAGGCAGAGAAGGACCTGGCAGTGATGGTGGATAGTTGGCTGAACATGAGCCAGCAGTGTGCTCAGGTGGCCAAGAAGGCCAATGGCATCCTGGCTTGTATCAGAAACAGTGTGACCAGCAGGGCTAGGGAGGTGATCGTCCCCCTGTACTCGGCTCTGGTGAGGCCGCACCTCGAGTACTGTGTTCAGTTTTGAGCCCCTCGCTACAAGAAGGACATCGAGGTGCTTGAGCGGGTGCAGAGAAGGGCAACAAAGCTGGTGAGGGGTCTGGAGAACAAGTCCTACGAGGAGCGGCTGAGGGAGCTGGGCTTGTTCAGCCTGGAGAAGAGGAGGCTCAGGGGCGACCTTATCGCTCTCTATAGGTACCTCAAGGGAGGCTGTAGCGAGGTGAGGGTTGGTCTGTTCTCCCACGTGCCTGGTGACAGGACGAGGAGGAATGGGCTTAAGTTGAGCCAGGGGAGTTTTAGGTTGGATGTTAGGAAGAACTTCTTTACCGAAAGGGTTGTGAGGCATTGGAACAGCTGCCCAGGGAAGTGGTGGAGTCACCATCCCTGGAAGTCTTCAAAAGACGTTTAGATGTAGAGCTTAGGGATATGGTTTAGTGGGGACTGCTAGCGTTAGGTCAGAGGTTGGACTCGATGATCTTGAGGTCTCTTCCAACCTAGAAATTCTGTGATTCTGTGATATACTTTGTACATTTTTCTACAATAAAGACATATTTTTAAATACATCTCTATAGAAAAAAAAAGTCATTGAGAAATTATCAATTTTTACAGGTCAATGCACTTTGCTCTACCCACAAGAACAAGCTGCATCCTAATACAAAAAAGTAAAAATGAAGGAAAAGAGAATGGGCTCCATGCCTTATATATTTATTTCAGTGAAACAGTTGGTCTGAGCCTTACAACAATTAGATATTTATGCAAAAATAATATTCTGCATCCTAGGATACTCCACATATAAAGAAGTCTGTAAGGAATTATACAAACAGATAAGAAGACACAAAAATCTGTATCCTCCAACTGAGTGCAAGATAAAGCTGTTGGTTTGTGCTTGTTTTGTTTGTTTTTGTTTGTTTGTTTGTTTGTTTTTGTTTTGTGTATTTTTTCATAATATTTGTGTTTTCATTTTATTGCTGTTTTCTTCTCTTCCTTTTGCAAATCTGTTCCCATGTGCCCATCTAGTTAGTTGCATGAGACAGCAGCTGTAAGATACTAACCCTTTCAAACTTTAAAAAAAAAAAAAAACACAAAACAGGTGTTTGAAAGTACAGAACCAACTCACGGGTGTTGAAATAGCCGTGAAAAAGGAAAACAAATAATAGCAGCTGTCTCACAAGCTGAACAGCTGCTAAATGTTTGTGCCTTAACACCTGTTGGAGGCTGGCAAACTCATGTCTACTCTTTATTAAGTACTAGTCAAAAAAAAAAAAAAAAAGCAATTGATCATAGAAAAGAAGGTAAAAAAGAGCATGGTTCCCCAGTGAAGGAAAGGTCCTACATTAAACCTTCTTAAATTTTATGAAACTACTTTGTTTCAGTTTAAATAACCAGAAATCAGTTCATTATGGCACTATATCTGATAACACATATGTGCTTTGATTTTCATTTTGAACTAGGTAAAGCAACAGGTCTATTATGCTCTTTTTCCTCCACCAAGAGACTTATGATACAAGAGGCTATAGATGCCAAAGAATTTGGAATTTTGTGAATAGTTAGATTTAATATATATTTATGATATTCAGTCTCTTGGCTCATAAAATATCTGTGCAGATCCTTTGCTGATAATTAACAGTTTCAACAGATTTTTTTGGTGAATTTTGGAATTTCATGAATTCGCTTAGAGAACAAAGTTATACAGAGCGGAGGGGGCAAAACAGTAGCTGTGTAGGTTGTGTGTTAAAAATAAATAAATAAATAAATAAATTATGAAACAAAATTACTGTAAATGTGATGCTTTTCAGCTTTTTAAGAATAATTTCAACTCTGTCTGCCTTTTTTTTTTTGAAGTGTTAGTAGGCGAGGTAGATGCCAGGTGTTCTTTGACAACTCTTCCACTAGTATCTGACATCTGTTTAGCAAGAATATATTTTTATTCATGGTGTACGTCCTCCAGACATGAGAAGTATTGTTAATGAATTAAATATTGCATGCATACAAATACTATTAGTAAAATAAAGAATGCAAGGGGGAAATCTTGCAATATTTTGTTAAAATAAATATATAAATAAATAGTGATGGTCATTAGGAAAAAAAAAAAGTAATAATAGAGAAACATTTTTCAGGTCAATCCAAACATTCCGCGTGAAGCACATATTTCAACCATTTCTCCTAAGCATCTTTGTATCTCAGAATATAACTTCTGTTTCTGCTAATTCTAGGTACTGTAGGAATTGAAAAAGCAGATTGGATGTTAGGAAAATGTTTTTCATTGGGAGGGTGATTGGGCATTGGAACAGGCTCCCCAGGGAAATGGTCATGGCACTCAGCCTGCTAGAGTTCAAGAAGCATTTTGACAGCCCTCTCAGATATATGGTCTGATTTTGGGGTGGTCCTGTATGGAGCCAGGAGTTGGACTTGGTGATCCTTGTGAGTCCCTTCCAACTCAGGATATTCTATGATTCCAGAGCATATGGTATTTAGTCATCATATATTTCAGTAAACTCCATAATAAACTGTAGCTAGGATATTCATTAGTGTCACAGGTGTTACATGATGGTAGATCAACTGATAACATAATTAAATGTTATCGTCTTGCCGAGGCAATCAGCTCTGGGGCAGACACATTCTGCAGCGGAGCGGGGGATCAGACAGGCAGTGCTTTTTTTTTCCGGCATCGATCCCACTTGAGGGAGCTGCCAGGACCCAGCAGCCCTCGTGAGGGAGGCTGATGAGGTGTGGGTGGAGCCAGCAGCGCTCCCTCCCTGGCCGTTCAAAAGCTTCCCTTAGGGAGCGCGACGACCAGGGCCGGCAAACAGGGCGTGGCATGGCAGAAAGGAGTGGTGCGACAGTTCACGCAGGCAGGGCGAGCAGGAAGGGCAGAGCGTTTCCCCCCAGCCCATACAAACAACTCCTCTGACAGCGGTCTACCACTAGCTCAGCTGCAATGGTCTCCACCAGGCACAGTGCTCTCTCTAGGAAATCTGTACACACCCAGACTGACTGCCTGCTCAAAAATGCAGCAGTTCAAGTGCCCGGATGCAGGGAGCGCCTGAGTCTTTTGCTGCCTTTTGCTGCAGGAGGCAGAGAGACTGTGTGCGTGAGGTGCAAGGAGGTGGATGACGTGGTCCACCTGGTGGCAGAACTCAAGGAGGAGGTGGAGAGGTTGAGGGATATCAGGGAGTGTGAGCACGAGATAGATTTGTGGAGCAGCTCCCTTCAGGACCTGAAGGAGACTTACCGGAGTGAGACAGCCCAAACGGGGCTGGACCCCTTCCCCTGTTGCTGTCGGGCAGAGGGAGGGGACCTAGGAGTTCAGGAGGAATGGAGACAGGTCCCTGCTCAACATCACAGGCGATGACCCCCCATTGCCAGCCCACCTTCCCAGGTGCACTTACACAACAGATTTGAGGCCCTGGAGCTTGAGAGACCAGTAGGTCAGGATGAGGTAGAAAGTCTACCCAGGAGGATGCCTAGGGTGAGGAAGTCGACTCCACGCCTCAGGACTGCCTCCATCAAGAAAGAAGGGTGATTGTTGTAGGTGACTCCCTTCTCAGGGGAACAGAGGGCCCTATTTGTTGGCCTGACCCTACCCATAGGGAAGTCTGCTGCCTCCCTGGGGCCAGGGTCAGAAAGCATTGCCAGAAAGATTTCCAGAAACATTGCCAGAAAGCTTCCCAACCTGGTTCACCCCTCTTACTATTATCCTCTTTTGATAGTCCAGGCTGGCAGTGATGACATTGAAGAGAGAAGCCTGAAGGCTATCAAATGGGATTTTAGGGGACTGGGACGAGTAGTGGATGGAGCAGGAGCACAGGTGGTATTTTCATCTATCCCTATGGTGGCAGGGAGGGATACAGAGAGGACATGGAAAGCCCACCTGATAAACACGTGGCTCAGAGGCTGCTGCCAACACAGAAATTTTGTGCTTTTTTTGACAATGGGGTGCTTAACTCGGCACCCAGCCTGAAGGCCGCAGACGGGTCCCTATCTCTAAGGGGAAAACGGATCCTGGGCCAGGAGCTGGCGGGGCTCATTGAGAGGGCTTTAAACTAGGTAAGAAAGGGGACAGGGCTGAAACAAGGCTTGTTGGAGCTGTGTCGGGGGAACAATGGCAAGGCTGGGGGAGAAGGCAGTAGCCCAACTGAAGTGCATCTACACTAATGCATGCAGCATGGGTAACAAACAGGAGGAGCTGGAAGCCATCATGCAGCAGGCAGGCTACGACTTGGTTGCCATCATGGAAACGTAGTAGGACCATTCTCATGACTGGAGTGCTGCAATGTCTGGCTATAGACTCTTCAGAAGGGACAGGCAGCACAGAAGGGGTGGTGGTGCGGCTCTCTATAACAGAGAGTGTTTTGATGTTGTGGAACTTGAGGCTGGGAATGATAAGGATGAGTCCCTATGGGTTAGGATCGGTGGGAAGGCCAACGAGGCAAGCATGATGGTGGGGGTCTGTTATAGACCACCGAACCAGGATGAGGAGTTCTACAGGCACCTGACAGAAGTTGCTAAATCATCAGCACTTCTTCTCATGGGGGACTTGAACTTCCCAGACATATCTTGGAAGCACAACACAGCCCTAAGAAAGCAGTCTAGGATGTTTCTGGAGAGCGTGGAAAATAACTTCCTGACACAGCTGGTTAGTGAGCCTACCAGGGGTGGTGCCCCGCTAGACCGTCTCTTCACAAACAGAGAAGGACTGGTGGGAGATGTGGTGGTCAGGAGCTGTCTTGGGCAGAGTGACCGTGAAATGGTAGAGTTCTCTATTCTTGGCAAAGCCAGGGAGGGGACCAGTAAAACCACTGTATTGGACTTCCAGAGGGCTGACTTTAAACTGTTCAGGACACTGGTTAGCAGAGTCCCTTCGGAGGCAGTTCTGAAGGGCAGAGGAGTCCAAGAAGGCTGGGCACTCTTCAAGAAGGAAATCTTAATGGCGCAGGAGTGGTCTGTTCCCACGTGCTCAAAGACGAGCTGGCATGGAAGAAGACCAGCCTGGCTATGCAAGTTGATGGGGCCAGATGGGATCCACCCGAGGGTACTGAGAGAACTGGCAGAGGAGCTGGCCAAGCCGCTTACCATCATTTATCAACAGTCCTCGCTATCGGGGGAGGTCCCAGCCGACTGGCGGCTAGCAAATGTAACGCCCATCTATAAGAAGGGCTGGAGGGTAGACCCGGGAAACTACAGGCCTGTCAGTTTGACCTCAGTGCCAGGGAAACACATGGAGCAGATTATCTTGAGAGTCATCACGCGGCACTTGCAGGTCAACCAGGTGATCAGTCCCAGTCAGCATGGGTTTATGAAAGGCAGGTCCTGTTTGAAGAACCTGATCTCCTTCTATGACAAAGTGACGCGCTGGGTGGATGAGGGAAAGGCTGTGGATGTTGTCCACCTTGACATCAGTAAGGTTTTTGACACTGTTTCCCACAACATTCTCCTCAAGAAACTGGCTGCTCTTGGCTTGGGCTGACATACACTTCATTGGGTTAAAAACTGGCTGGATAGCCGGGCCCAATGAGTTGTGGTGAATGGAGTCAAATCCAGTTGGAGGCCAGTCACTAGTGGCATCCCCCAGGGCTCAGTATTGGGGCCAGTCCTCTTTAATATCTTTATTAATGATCTGGCTGAGGGGATAGAGTGCACCCTCAGTAAGTTTGCAGACGACACCAAGTCAGGTGCGTGTGTTCTGTTCAAGGGTAGGAAGGCTCTGCAGGAGGATCTGGATAGGCTGGACCAATGGGCTGAGGCCAACTGTATGAAGTTCAACAAGGCCAAGTGCCGGGTCCTGCACCTGGGGCCCAAGAAGAGCTACAGGTTGGGAGATGAGTGGTTGGAAAGCTGCCAGACAGAGAAGGACCTGGGAGTATTGGTTGATAGTCGGCTGAATATGAGCCAGCAGTGTGCTCAGGTGGCCAAGAAGGCCAACAGCATCCTGGTTTGCATAAGAAGCAGTGTGGCCAGCAGGACTTGGGAAGTGATTATGCCCCTGTACTTGGCTCTGGTGAGGCCGCACCTCGAGTACTGTGTTCAATTTTGGGCCCTTGTCCATATATGTAAGAGAAACACTATACATAATAGTTTTCCCAGTTTAACAGATGAAGATTACCTTCTTGTCTGTGGCTGTTAGTTCTATGTGTGTTTCAGATGTTCCCTCTGGGTATTACTGTACACAGCTAACTTAAAATGATCAGCTAAAACAGGTGCCCTAATCAGAGGCAAGGACACTGGAACTGAAATAAGAAATAGAGCTCTTGGGAATACAATCTCAGGATAACACTATATTATTGTTATTAGACTTACAAACTGAAAGTCACTTTCAGAATATTTCTTATTACCTCTTACTATGTATTTTAACAGTGTATGCAAAGGTGAATTGAATGACTCATTACCTACCAAATCTTTAGTTCAAAGTCTTTTTGCCCTGTAACAACTGAAAAGAATTTCTGAAGCAGAAACTTCAAAAATTTGGAAGTTTGAAGAAAAATAATATGTCAATAACCTAACCAGAGTTATCCATAACCTCAGTTTGTTTTTCAAAGGGATTTCATTGCTATTTTGGGGCAATCTTCTCTTTCTGTTTCTCCTGCATACACAGAGCTATGCAGAGGGAAAGGATGATACCTTTTGGATAGCATAATTACCTGATAGATGCCAATTATTGTAACAGTAGTTTAAAATTCATTTTCTTGCTAAAGTAGATGAACTAATGCAATATCCCACAGAGAAACGAAGTTCCACTGTGCTGTGCCTTCTATAATAGTGCTGAAAATAACCTGCTGCCAGATCATAAAGACCCAGATGCTTACAGTGGAAATTGAAATACCTGCAAATCAATGATCCTCCTGGCTAACTATAAAGGCCTTGTAAACACCATAAGCAGCTGCATTTTTTTACTTATCTTTCCCAAATTCCTACAGTATCACCTCTTCACATACCCAGAAGTGCCTCTGTCTGGGTAAGATAGTTCCCTCCTGTTGAGGCTCTTCTATTGGGCACATTTGTCTGCTTCACACTTCAAGGAATCAGAATTGGCACCCATCTTCAAGGGGGATTACTTAGAATGGATGCAGATAGTGGCAGTCATTAACATATACTCAGTATTTCTTATTTGTAATGTCTAGACAGCTCCCTGCTCTGAATGTTAAATTGTTTTAGAACAGCATGCTAAAGCTCCTAATTCTCACAATGCACTGGCTAAGAAAGGCATTTGACTTGGGTATTTCACTCTGGGTTGTGGATTCCACTATGAATAGGAAGCATTAAAAAAATTAAGCAGTGAAATCACCTATGCCATAATGTCTATGACATTTTTGGACCTTGTTCTTAACTGCCATGTCTTCTATTAACCAAACCAATTTCTCCAGTTAAGGAGATTTGGATTATGGAAATGTTTTCTGACAAGCACATTCAGCATTTATTTTCCACTTGTATCTAGTACTTTCAGACCAAAGCTATATTTCAGTGGGGCTGCTGAATATCCTTCTGTTACAAAATGTAACTCCTACTCCTTACACACTCTTAAAAATAACTGCTGGTGTTCATTCCCAGGTTTGGCTGCTTTTCTTGTCTCAGAGGTATCTTGTTAGTAATTCCTCTTCTTGTTTGTAATGCCTTCTGTTCATCACTTGTAACTTGGAATGACAACATTTAATTGAACTTTCTAAAGAAAGTTGATCAAAAAAGGGAATGTACATTACAATGTACTTATTATGTTAAAATGGTACACAGCACAACAGATATTTTTAGAAATCATTGTTTTGTTTTGGTTTGTTTCAATTAAATTAGTGATCACTGATTCCCATTCCCCACTTTGAAATTAATTAAGTGAGCAATTTTAGACTTTATCATCTATTGTCTTAACCAAAAGATAGTTCAGTATTTCCATATATCTCAAGTTTCCCACTTTGCCACATGGAGACAGTTTACAGAAGAAAAAAGTGCAATCTAAATCAGAATTCTTCAAGTATATTCCATAATTATGTACAGATTAAATTAATTTAAGCTTAATCTAACAGGTAACATAGTTCTCACTAGTACAGTAAGGTCCAACTATACTTATGTCTTCTTTACTCCCATAAATTCATGGTAATTCATAATCTGAACTCCTAAGGGATGAAATATAAATTAGGGTATAATATATGTTTAGGAACTTACAGTTTTGAAGACGTAACTTTAAAATCAGGGCGGGTTGGTCATTGTGGCTAGTTCCTAAATATCATAGCATAGTTCCAGATGTCCTAGTTAATGTACATAAATTGCCAAAAAAAAAAAAAAAAAAAAAAAAAAAAAAAAAAAGTAACTAAATTCTTTCTACTATATTTAAAAAATTGTCTGAGATACTGATTTCAGCTTCTGACTAGTAAAGCTGAAAGTTTTAAGAAGAAAAACTACAAAATACACACCTGATGCCAGATGTGATATCTAAAAAGAAGGAAAAAAATTACTGAAAGTTATAATGTTCAATTATTTCTGCAAATATCAAGTAACTGTCCAGGGACTTTTGGAAAAGTAATAACATAAACTGACACACTAGAGTGAATCAAATTCATTGTTTTTCTTCTGGTGTTTTTGTTTGTTTGTTTGTTTCTGTGGCTTTCTGTTTGTTTGTTTGTTTCATTCTAGAAAAATAAAGTAAGATTTAGTTAAAGTAATTAGATGTGAAATTCTCCACTAAATGTAAGATTCATTTTTGATATTGAGTTAACTATTCCCTGGACATAACTAGATTTTGTAATGTGTCTTTGTCCTGGTTTCAGTTAGAACAGAATTAATTTTCTTCCTAGTAGCTGGTGGAATGCTGTGTTTTGGCTTAGAATGAGAAGAGTGCTGATAACACCCCGATGTTTTAATTGTTGCAGAGCAGTGCTTATACCAAGCCAAGGACACCTCAGACTTTTGCTCTGTCCTGCCAACAGGCAGGCTGGGGGTGCAGTAAGAGCTGGGAGGGGACAGACCCAGGACAGGTGACCCGAACTAGCCAAAGGGGTATTCCATACCATCTGACGTCATGCTAAACAATATATAGGGGTGGCTAGCCGGGGGGAGGGGGCCGGACTGCTCGGGGTTAAGCTGGGCATCGGTCAGCGGGTGGTAAGCAATTGCATTGTGCATCACTTGTTTGTACATATTATTATTAGTAGTACTATTATCATCATTGTATTATTATTATTATTATTATTATTATTTTCCTGTCTTATTAAACTGTCTTTATCTCAACTCACGGGCTTCACTTTCCATTTCTCTCCCCCGTCCCAGAGAGGGAGGGGGGAGGGTGAACGAACGGCTGCGTGGTGTTTAGCTGCCAGCCGGGTTAAACCACGACAGTCTTGTATTAAAGTAAGATTCATATGGAGCAATAAAAATCCAGAGGAATGTATACACAGACATACTCTAAAAAAAAACATGTTAAATAATGAGTTTATACTACCAAAATATTTGCACTCAAAATGTTGAAACACTGCATGATATATCATGACTCTACTTTAATCACTGAGTAAATAAGTGCACACTTACAGTAAATATGAACCCATTAAGCTCAGCAGGAATACTATCCGGCTTTGATTCATTTTAGGGCCTACTTCCTAAATATGACACTCCATCTTAACCATTGAAGCTGCCTTGACAAGCAGCCTTCCTTATAAATACGTTAGTTATTTTACACACACAATATAAATATCTGATGTCTGACATGGACAGGAAGACTGCTTCAATATTCTGCAGAGTACTCTCTAAAGTTTATTCACAAGTTTATATTCAAATGTCTCTAAATTAGTTTTTTGTTTGTTTTTGTTTGTTTGTTTGTTTGTTTTTCCCATGGACTTCTTACAGATTTAGCTGTGTATCTGTGTCAACTGGTATTTAGAATGACAAATGTTGATATGGCTGGGGCAAACTGGAGTTGTTTAAGACAAGACAAGTAGTAAAAATCGGACCTCCCCATGACAAAGCAAGGAAGGTCACTGCCAAAAGAGAAAAAAAAAATATATATATATGTATTAGAAACAATGGAAATAAAAGGTCATGTTGATCATCAATAGCAACAGGTGATCAGGCTCCAGGCCACTTGAGGCAGCCAAGGGAGTGGCCTGGAACTGGCAGCTTACACGAGGGCAGCTGACAAGTTGTGGCTGGCCCCATCTGCTGTACAAAAGCAGCCCCTGGGGTGTGCAAGCGACCAGGAGGGTGGTAACCAGGGCAAACAAATAGTGTACCAGTTTGCACTTAGCATGGCGTATCATGGTGTGGCAGTTTGCATGGCAGTGCGCATGGGCAGGGTGATCAGGGTTGGTCATATTTGTGTTCTGGGAAGGAACTTCTGAGGAAATGGTGTCCACTCACTGAACCTGCCACTCTGTGTCTGAAACCCAGACAGAGGGGCCACAACCTCCCCCGAGAAGATGCCTCCACCCAAACAGACCTCACAAGGACTGAAAGAGTGGCCCAGACCTTCAGTTCTGGAGAGCTCCAGTCTCTGGAAGTACCCCTGGGGCCTGAAGGCAGAGAGGAGTATCATGAGTGCAAGTATGCCCAGCTGGATGAGCTCTTGAAACATGTGGCTCAGTTGTGAGAGGAGCTCACCAGGCAACATAGCATTTGAGAATCTGAGTGGGAGATTGATAAATGGTATTATACACTGTCACAGGCCGAGCAACAACCCTGCCTTAAGTCTATGCAAGAGGTAGGGAAACAAACGTGCAGCCCAAAACACATTCAAAAGACTCACAGGACAAGGGAGAGTGGACCCTTGTCTCTGTGGAGATGGAGGAGGAGTCTCCCTCTACCCCTGAAGTGCGCCTGCACAATAGATACCAGGTTCTAAGGCAGGAGAGAGGAGACTCCGGGAAAATTAGTAAAGACTTCAGAAAGACCAAGCACAAGGAACTCAGAAAGGCCGACCACATGAAGTTGGCTCAGTCTCCCAGCTGCATCAACACCAGTGTCACAAAAGCACAAAGGGTGTTAGTCATTGGAGACTCCTCTCTGAGAGGCACCAAGGCTCTCATTTGCCATTCACACAATCTCTCCAGAGAGGTTTTCTGCCTGCTGGCAGCCCATATTTGTGATATTATGAAGAGGCTACCAAATTTGGTGGGTCCCAAAGACCCCTCCCTACTTTTTCAAGTAGGATCAAATGATGCTGTGAAAAGGAAACTGCAATATCAAAAGTGATTTTATGGCCCTTGGAAAGATGTTGAAGGGATCGGGAGTGCAAGTAGTGCACTTCTGTCCTCCCAGTTGGTGACTGGGACCCAGGAAGAAGGAGACAAATGGGCTGAGTGAATGATTGGCTGCAAGGCTGGTGCTGTGCTGAAGGATTTGGGTTCTATGACCTTGGATGCACTTTTGAGGGATTGGACATGCTGACACCAGATGGGATGCAGCTGACATGTGGGGCAAGAGTGTCCTGGGCAGTAAGCTGACTGGGCTTATCAGGAGGTCTAAATAACATCAGGAAAATACTCATGAACTGTCCCAATGCAATCAGGAAGGGTTTTGGAAATGTGATAGCACTGATTGCCAGGCTGAAGTTCCTCTACACCAACACACACAGCATGGGAAACAAGCAAGGGGAATTGGAAACCATGGTGCAATTACAAAAATATGACCTGATTGCTATCAACAAAATATGGTGGGATGGATCACATAAATAGAACACTGGCATAGAGGGCTACAAACTCTTCAGAAGGGATAGACAGAGAAGGAAGGGGGGAGGTGTTGCCTTCCACATTAGGTATGGAATTGATTGTGAAGAGTTTCCTCTGAGAAACAACCATGTACAGGAGCTTGTGGGTGAGACTTGAAGACCACACCAAGAAATAAGAGCTTGTGGCTGGGGTCTGCTACGGGCCACCTCATCAAGGGGAGCTTCTGGATGAGGCATTCTTGTTTCAACTACATGGACCATCACACTCACACACTCTCATCCTCATAGGGGACTTCAATTGCCAATCACTCCAAGTGAGACACCATTTGCAGTACTGCATCCACATCTGGAGCCCCCAGCACAAGAACGATGTGGAGCTGTTAGAGCAGGTCCAGAGGAGGGCTGCAAAGATGATCAAGGGTCCGGAGCACCTCTCATTCAAATAAAGGTTGAGAGAGCTGGGGCTGTTCAGCCTACAGAAGAGAAGGCTCATGGGGGACCTCATTGCAACTTTTCTGTACTTAAAGGGGATTTATAAAAAAGATGGAGAGCAACCCTTTGTTCAATCAGATTATGACAGGATGAGGGGGGAATGGTTTTATACTAAAAGAGGGGAGATTTAGATTAGAGGTTAGGAGGAAATTCTTCAGTCAGAGCATGGTGAGGCACTGGAAGAGGTTGGCCAGAGAGGCTGTGGGTACCCCATCCATGGAGGTGTTCAAGGTCAGGTTAGATGAGGCCCGGAGCAACCTGATCTAGTGGGTGGCATCACTGCCTATGGTAGGGGAGTTGGAACTAAACGATCTTTGAGGTTCCTTCCAACCCAAGCCATTCTATGATTCTATGATTCTATAAATAATCCTGTAAAGGGAGGCCAAAACTCTAACCTAAACCAAAAAAAGCCATATTAACTTCAATTACAGCTGTAGCAGAAATGGAAGACAATCATGGAAATAGATTCACCATACCATGAAGAGCAAATGGAATGACAAGTACTTTTGATGTTAAACTAAATTTAATAAAATAAAATTATGAAATTATAAAAATGAAATTTTGGTCTGGAAAACATTAAAAACAAGTAAACAAACAAACAAACAAAAAACTATCAGAAAATTATTCAAGACAGCTATGAAGTATGAAAGGTCCAATCAAGTGCAGGAAACTGAAATGGGAAGGAATTATCCATGCTTTGCCTAGAAAGAGGCTGTAAGTAATGAGTGCAGTAGTCATATTATCCCTGCCACTGTCCATACTGCCATCCCAAGATTCTTTTTCAGAGTTATCTAAACTGAAGTCCCAGCTCCAGAACTTGAGGAGATAGTTTCAGTCCACCTATTTATGAGCCATCTTTATGTTACATATTATCACTACACAAAACAAGTGAAAGTTACCCCTTCTTCAGTTTTCTGAAACCTTTTAATATCAGCAGATAATCCTGATTCCTTCATGAAAATACCTGTATTTTCTGTAATGTTTAAGAAGATACCAAGTGTGCTGTGAATTGATCAGTCCTGTTTAGTGGGGACCACTACAGCTAAACAAAGGTGTGTTGTCTCTTCTCGTCATTGTCCTTATTGACATTTTTCATTTTCCATGAGACTTCTAGCCTAGAAATATGAAATATAAGGACAAGAAACTGGAATGCCTGAAAATATAGACTTTGCTGATGGTACCTGTCCCTTCCATTTAATGATAAATGAAATGCAATAAAAATCCCACAGCTAGGTCAGAACTGCTTATGAATTCTGACTTTACGACCAATAAGTCAAAAGTAAAAGTTTATCTACATAAAATGATGTCAGATAACCCCATCTCTAGAAGGTAAAGCACTGCAGAACTATAGTACTTGCCTATACAACATAAATCTGGTTACTACCTCTGTAAGTGCATAAGGCAAGCTCAATTTTTAGAAGCTCAAACTAACAGCCAAGTATAAATAGTAGGTGATGTTCTCAGCATGCACCTATCTGAATAAACCAGAATCAAAGTCAAGAAATCCATCCAACAGTTAAATTGCTTTCAAAATGGATGCTCATAGTATGCATTCTGAGTAAAGTGGCCAGATAGAATAGGTGCTATTGAAAGAATTACTTACATTTGTACAAAGAGCAGACAGACTTGGACATTTAGCAGAATAGTTTCAGACTGGGTAAACAAATGTATATTGATTCACAGAGACTTTTTGAGATTCTTCAACTTTCTGAAACAACTTTACAGTTTGAGGAAATTAAGGGAATTGGCCCAAGATTACTTTGGTTAGAGAAGTCAGAAATTTGTCTCCTGCTCTTAGTGGTGTAGCTTACAGAAATGATCATGATGACATCACAGAGCTCTCTCACTCCTCTGAACACTGAATTAGAGCAGACAAAACATTTTCATGTCATTCTTATGCATAGTAAATAATTCCACCTATAGGAGGATTGATACTTTTTCTGTGATGAAAATCCTGAATTTATAAAATACTTGTGGCTGAGTTCTCCGTTCTCTAACTGATGGACCGATTGCTTCTTCTGCTTCTTAGTACTGGGCAAAAAGCTCTACATACTTACAATCATAAAACCAATACCTTTCTAGTCATCTCTGTTCTAGTACAGAGATGAGAGTAATTCTGGTGCAAATATACATATATATACTAATACAGATAGATATATGAAATGATGCATTTAATGCATTGTCATTATTGCTACAATTCCCAACTTCTATAAATCACAAACTTGCCATTAGCACTGATGGCTCATTGGCACATTTTGGGAAATTAAGTAGAGCTGTGTTATGTGTCTCCCATCTTTACCCATTCTACAGAAATGGATATTCTCATGTAATTGTTTATCAGCCAGTAAACAACTTTGTAACTTTAGTTCAACTAAATACAACAAAATAATCAACACGAACTAATTCAAGGTAAGCTGCTTGATTTAACACTGAAAGCCATAATAGAAATTCCAAGGCTAGAGCAAATACAGATAAATTGATATTAGAACATCATTGTTAAACTGCCTTTTTTTCGCCTCTTTTATTTTTTCCCCAGCATTATTATTAAATCAACTTTTTATATTGTTTTCGTATAAGCTAAGTCATGACCAATCTAGTTGGAAGAGTATGAAATTCCAGGCCTATGATATACCAAAATCAAGGTAAATTTCCAGGAGTCTTGTCTGAAATTGAGGTTTCAGATAATATCTATGAATTTGTATTTTTATATCTAGCCACTATGTTGGTTCTGTAGCCCAACTCTATTTGTGCTTTCATATTTTGATTCTGTTTTCCCTAGGATATCTGTTATTTTCAATCAGCCAAGTCACTTTCTGCTGCTTGTTTATTCCTTCAATGTTATGCTTTGCTTTTCTGTTCATACTAATCATTTCTTTGTGCTGTGGAAGGAATGGTGTCCCTGTGTTTTATAAGTCATGATCAGGGAAAATAAGAGAGTATTATCATGCTGGAAAAGCAAAGCCTTCTTATGAAGGAAAGAAGTTTGTGCTATTTTTCACGATATGTGTAAACAAACTGACTATGGTTCTCTCATCCCACAACATGTGTATAAACTGACAATCCAGTCTGATTTCTTTTGCTTTTTCCTCTAGGCAGCAGTAAAATCTTAGTTTACTTACAGGAAAAGCTATCAAACTCTATTTCAAAAAAGCTAAATCATAGGTAAAATTTCAAAGGTTATCCTTCAAGTTCTTTCTGCTTGTAAATAGCATGTACAGAATTTGAGGAAAAGCTTTAGTTTCATCACTTTATCACATAACATATCTTCAGTTACAAAATAAATATTTTGCTTGTTACATGTAACATTTCAGTATCAATAGTAGTGGCCACAATTTAAAACCTGACCGATTCAGAAAAAATGTACTCCCATTAATTATCTTCCAAATATCCTTCTTTCTTTGTCACTTCACACAAAAGAATAAAATGTTAAATTGCATCAGTCTTGCAAATGTTTCCATTAACCAGTTACAAATTACATCAAAACAAACAATTTTTTTGCTTTGAATCTATTTTGAATTTTCACCACTAGTGCACTTAACCCCTATAAGAGATAGCTTTGCACTTGTCATTCAGCTAAGACAACAGCAATATCCTTAAAACTGGATTCAAAGGATGGCTTCAAAGCTCCTTGTTCTTGTTTAGTACTTTCAGTAGGACATTAGCCGGCATAAAATGTCTCTGTCAGGTTGATGCAGCTGATCTAATGATTACACTTGCTCAGTATGATTGTCTGCTCAGTATGATTATACTGCTCAGTATGTTTGTCTCTCTCTTTTCAACTCCTTCACTCTGTCCATTTAGCCTTTAATTTTCCTTTCTTCCATTTTTACACACAAATATCTGGAAAAATCTTAGGTTCGAAACAATAATTACATGTGCACATGCATATTCACACGTGTGCATGCTTTGGTATCAATTGCAGATTTTTTCAAAGTTTAATTCTATTTTACCATTCCAGATTGTGGAATATATATTTATGCTCTTTCTAAATTAACATCAAATCAGCTAAGAACATTCAGAGTACAATTGTAACAACTCCTTTGAAGATTCTCCCCTTTCCCCACATCAGTTTACTTTTGCTTTTGATTTCATCAGTGCAAACACTGATATCCTGTTGAACACAGGAATACCTTCAGCTAACATCCCTCAGTCTTCCAGCTTCTTGCTTTTGATTTCACACCCACTGTAATAGAAGTGGAGCTGACTAAGAGGAAGTCACCACTTTCCACACCCTTGTCTGTGGATTCCAGAGGTCCTGTCTACTAGGCTATGAGAAAAATGCTTCTCTGCGCACACACAAATGCAGGCTGGAGACAACAAATCATGTAATCACGGGAGAATCAAAGGAGCATCCTGGTGCATCACAGGATCCATCAGTCCATCGGAGGACCATCTCAACAAGCCCAGAGGAGAACAGGAGCACAAGGGCAGGAAGGAAAACAAATAAAGGACTCTCAGGGAACCACATCCTTGCATGGTTCCATCCTAGGGATATCCCTATAGAACCTCAAGCGCATTTTTAAGGTGTGCAACTCATCATCCTGAGTGATCCACCTTCTGGACTACAGTGTGCTGCTGCCAAGAGGTGGGACGCATAATTGGATTCAGAGGAAAAATAGATGGGGATCACATGGGACTTATTACCAGTGTTATTGGAAGGAAGCAAAGGAAGGACAAGGGAATTGTTTATTGTTTAGATGATTTGGAGAGGAACAAGAATGTGATAACAGAATGATAAAGGGATAAAAAGGTCTGATCATGTGTAAATAGTTTGCTGATCACTGCACTTGTCTGGCTATGTCCTGCACCTGATCAGCTCAGTCAGTCCTATCTTCCTGTGAAATTCCTTTCTAACTCTTTCCTGGGTAAAGTGCTCTGTTTGATGTATATGTGTGCACATGGGGTCTGAATGCAGCAATGGGAGGAGTTTGGTAGGCCCCTGAGTCTACAGCACAGCAAGTGAAGAAAGTGCAATGTGCAAATGTGTGACTACTAGCAAAGACCAAGATGGGCCAGCTGATTAGAGAGTAAACTGGATTGGAAACAAGGTGATGAGTGAGTATCTAAGAGCCAGCTCTGGGAATGAGGATGCCTGTGCATTTCTAGGGGTGAGAGCACAGCGGGGTTGTCTAGGGGAACCTGGAAAGTCTTTGTCAGCTGTGTCTATGTCAGCTGTGTCCAGTTGCAGGTCTGTGCCAGCAATTGGAAGAGGGCAGCAGCCTCAGAGGCTTGTATGTCCAGGTGACAGAAACTGGGGAGAATGGGACCCAGGGGCAAATACTGGACAGACTGAATATCAGAGGCCAGCTGCAGGAGGGAATCTGAATTGTACATATACATGTATGTGCATATTCTTTTTAGTGGACTTCCATTTTGCCCAGAGAGGAAGCAAGATGAGGCCCTTGGTGCTGTCTATGTATATGTGAGTGCTCCAAATGTCTGTGACCTGTGCAGCCATTCATGTACATATGTATATACATGTGTATATAGGTAGGTAATGTATATGCGTGCATTGTGTATATGTGGTGGTTTACCTGCAACAGACAACTAAGCTCCACCATGCCCTCCTCCTTAATAGAATAGGGGGAAAAAAAATGATGGAAAAAAGAAAATTCTAAAAATGCTAATGGGATGAGGTAAGCATGGGGAGATCACTCACCACTTCTGTCATGGGCAAAACAGACTGACTTTCAGAGATTAGTGGAATTTATTACCTACTAAAAGTAAACTGAATCCACCTGCCTCCTCACCACCCTCTTCTACCTCCTCCCCCCCAAGTGGTGCACGTGAACAGGTAATGGGGGCTGTAGTCAGTCCATAAAACATCATCTCAGCTGCCCCTTCATCATCACTCTCTTCTCCTCCCATCCACAGAATCACAGAATCATCTAGGTTGGAAGAGGCCTCCAAGATCACCAAGTCCAACCTCTGACCTAACACTAATAAGTCCTCCACTAAACTATATCACTGAGCTCTATATCTAAACCTCTTTTAAAGACCTCCAGGGATGGTGACTCCACCACTTCCCTGGGCAGCCCATTCCAATGCCTAACAACCCTTTCAGTAAAGAAGTTCTTCCTAATATCCAACCTAAAACTCCCCTGGTGCAACTTAAGCCCATTCCCCCTCGTCCTGTCACCAGGCATGTGGGAGAACAGACCAACCCCCACCTCGCTACAGCCTCCTTTAAGGTACTTGTAGAAAGCGATAAGGTCGCCCCTGAGCCTCCTTTTCTCCAGGCTGAACAAGCCCAGCTCCCTCAGCCGCTCCTCATAAGAATTGTTCTCCAGATCCCTCACCAGCTTTGTCACCCTTCTCTGGACTCTCTCAAGCACCTTCATGTCCTTCTTGTAGCAAGGGGCCCAAAATTGAACATAGTGCTCGAGGTGTGGCCTCATCAGAGCCGAGTACAGAGGGACAATCACTTCCCTAGACCTGCTGGCCACACTGCTTCTTATGCAAACCAGGATGCTGTTGGCCTTCTTGGCCACCTGAGCACACTGCTGACTCATATTCAGCCAACTATCAACCAATACTCCCAGCTCCTTCTCTTCCAGGCAGCTCTCCAACCACTCATCTCCCAACCTGTAGCTCTGCTTGGGGTTGTTGTGCCCCAGGTGCAGGACCCGGCACTTGGCCTTGTTGAACTTCATACAGTTGACCTCAGCCCATCGATGCAGCCTATCCAGATTCTCCTGCAGTGCCTTCATGCCCTCAAACAGATCAATGCACACACCTAACTTGATGTCATCTGCAAACTTACTGAGGGTGCACTCTATCCCCTCAGCCAAATCATTGATAAAGATATTAAAGAGGACTGGCCCCAGTACTGAGCCCTAGTGGACGCCAGTACTGAGCCCTAGGGGACACCCTCCCAAACTGATCCAATGTGGGCTTCTCACAGGCTGCAGTTCTTCAAGAACTTCTCCAACATGCATTCATACTTATTTGCCAGCAGAAGGTCCCTTTTAGACCCAGGTGAAAGTTGTTCTTATCTGACATGCAGCAGTTTCTGGACTCCTCTCACAGAGCCACCCCTGCAACTCCACACCACTAAAACTTTGCCATGTAAGGTTCATGTGCCTACTGGGAATGCATCTTCAGTCTTGTGACTGGTTGGACCTGGTGACAAACAGCATCAGCGGCCTTGCTTGTCTCAGGCTGTTGTATCTATGATCTATTTTTCTCTGATAAGTGTCTTTAAGGGCTGTAGAACTTTTTTCTAGTAGGAAGTACCATGTGGTGTTGCCATATGAGAATGTACTATTAAAAGCAATGTGCATTAAGACAGGTATAAACTGGAAGCTGAACAAAGACTTTTTATAGGTATATCCTTAGCATGTCTGTAAAGTAGATGAAGTAACTCAGATTAGAGGAGAGAGACAACAAAGATCTTGTGATCCACTCCTTTAATTTACCCCAGGAAGGTCATGTTTCAGCTGCTGGTACCTGCTTTCCAAGCAATAATAATATTCTTTTACCAATTTCTCTGGCCCAGATTAACAAACATATTTCTCAAAGCAAGAGGAAAGTTTTCCAATGAAACTTGTTTAACAATGCTCCCTGCTTTGACTTTGCATGGTTATGAAACATAAGCTAACACTGACAGAACAATGAACAGTTTTTATTTCTATAGTATTGGCAATGTAAAAGAATGACAGTGAATAAATAAATAAATAAATAGATAATTTACTGACAGAATCATCTAGGTTGGAAGAGACCTCCAAGATCACCTAGTCCAACCTCTGACCTAATACAATCAGCTGAAGCATGGAGAAATGCAGTACATTAAATTAATAAGAAAGAACGTTGTCTTCCTTGTAAGAATAAAAATGTGGAAACATCAAACTTCATGCTTCAAGCATAAATTTCCTTAATTGATTTACTTCTAAAATAATAGTTGCTGTAAGATATAGGAAATAAAATAGAGGAACTACAATATAGGAACTAGGAAGTTCCTAGAATATAGGAAGTTTATATATAAACTAAAATATAGGAAACTAAATGTAATTGAAAAATTCATCTAATCTGAGATACTAACTCCTAGGTTCACACATTCCTATCAATGTAACGTTTGATTTTCAGAGATGCTGACTACCTGTTCCCTACTGATTTTAGTCTGAATATCTAGCATAAGAAACATGTTTTGGCTGATAAAAGGGTTTGGTTTCCTGATCTCCACGCCTTTGCATTGAAATTAATATCTTGTCTTACAATGCAGTTTAAAGTACAGCTTATCTTCGCTGTGTTGTATTTTATTATTTCAAAAATAAGTAACATCTCTTTTTAACCCCTGAGTTAAATAGAAGCACTTAAAAACAAGATTAAGACCTTTCTACACAGCAAACTAATGACCAAAGTTTACGGTATGATCCTAAGCTTATAATTAACATGAAATTGCAGTGGTCAGAAAATCAAGTTTTGTATTTTAAAGTACTTTATCTTAACTCTTTAAAGCATGCTAGTTTTAATCTTTACAAAGACCATTCACATCCAAAAGCATCACAGACAGAGTTGTCAAGGGCAGTGGGTAGAAAGGCCTTTACCACATAAAAGAGAGAAGTCTAGTTTCAAAATTCAGTACTTGCCATCAACTTCAATATAGTCTTGCCTAAGTTAATATTTCAGTATTGGTCTATGTATAAAATTAAAACATTCAGGAGAAAACAGAGCAGGATTTCCAATACTAATGATTTGTTGTGTGCTTATGTGCACACACAAATGAATATATGTTGCACTGTATTCACTGTAATTTACTTTATGATTACAATATACAAGAGCTCTCTATAACAAAGCTTGTGTGTGTGTGTGTTTTCATTTGTTTTTACCTATACTCTTATAGATATACACTTTCAAGTATATACCCCTAAGAATAACCTAGCAGACTTAAGTCTTTCACAGTTAATTTTCCTGAGCATCACAGAAAAAATGTCCACATTCTGCCCCTAGAGAAATAGTTGTTGTTTTGCAAAAGGCATGAACAGACTTATAATTACAATACTTACAAATAAATAAATAAATAAATAAATAAAAGTTATTAAAATAGTCTTGGGGCTTTAAAAAATCAGTTTCAAAATATTTTTATCTGTTTTTCCTATGGAGCTGTTGTGCTGAGTTCAAGCTGTAGAAGTTCAATAGACATGGAGAATAATGGGTCAAGAAGAGGAGGGAAACAAATCATCATCAAAGATGATCCTTGAAGTTATTGAAGCACACCTGGGGGACAGTGCAGTCATTGGTCCCAGCCAACACGGGTTCATGGGGGTAGGTCCTGCCTAACAAATTTGATTTCCTTTTATGATAAGATCACCCATCTAGTTGACCAAGAGAAATCAGCTGATGTGATCTTTTGGGACTTCAGCAAAGCTTTTGACAGGGTTTCCCATAGGATCCTACTGGACAGAATGTCCAGCATACAATTTAACAAAAACATCATACCATGGGTAAGCAATTGGCTGACTGGCAGGGCTCAAAGGGTTGTGGTAAATGGGACCACATCTGACTGGCGGACAGTCACTAGTGGGGTGCCTCAAGGCTCCATTTTAGGGCCAGTCCTCTTCAATGTTTTTATAAATGATTTTGATGTAGGACTAGAAGGTGTTCTGAGCAAATTTGCCAGTGACACCAAACTTGGAGGAGCTGTAGACTGATGAGGGTGGAAAGGCTTTGCAGAGATACCTGGACAGATTGGAGAGCTGCGCAATCACCAACTGCATGAAGTTTAACAAAAGCAAGTGCTGGGTCCTGCACCTAGGAAGAGGCAACCCTGGCTTTTCGTACAGATTGGAGGATGAGACACTGGAGAGCAGCCCCGCAGAGAGGGATCTGGGGATTGTGGTTGACAGCAAGTTGAATATGAGCCAGCAGTGTGCCCTGGCAGCCAGGAGGGCCAACTGTATCCTGGGGTGCATCAAGCACAGCATTGCTAGTCGGTCAAGAGAGGTGATTGTCAGGCTCTGCTCTGTGCTGCTGCAGCCTCTTGTTGAGTACTGTGTGCAGTTCTGGGCACCACAGTACAAGGACATTAAACTGTTGTAGAATGTCCAGAGGGGGGCGACAAAGATGGTGAAGGGCCTAGAAGGGAAGACATGAGGAGTGGCTGAGGGCACTGGGTCTGTTCAGCCTGGAGGAGAAGAGGCTGAGGGGGGACCTCATCACGGTCTACAACTTCTTCACAAGAAGAGGCAAGTGACTGATTCTCTGTCAACACTAGTGATAGGGCCTGTGGGAATGGTGTTAAGCTGAGGCTGGGGAAGTTTAGGCTTGACGTCAGGAAGAGGTTCTTCACCAGGAGTGTGATTGCACACTGGAGCAGGCTCCCCAGTGAATTAGTCATTGCAGCAAGCCTGTCTGACCTTAAAAAGTGATTGGACTGTGCACTTAGTCACATGGTCTAAACTTCCGGGTAGACCTGTGCGGTGCCAGGAGTTGGACTTGATGATCCTTATGGGTCTCTTCCAACTCGGAATATTCTATGATTCTGTGATTCTATGAAATATGGGGTAAAAGCACATACAGATACAACACAGGAAGCACCCAGAGGGATAGAAACAGAGGTTAGTTTTTAAATGCTGTGCAGAAAATGATGCTTCTGCAGTTTCAGCTACTTAATTGTAGGAATGAAAAGCAAGCTCACTGGGCAAAAAACGGTGAAATTGAACACAACTTAGGCACAAAATTTGGAATTATAGTCTATTCAGCCTCAAGAGAGCTTGACTGTATGTTGGGGATAAGACAATTTTTAGTTCTGATCTAAAGCCTGTAAGCTTAAGGATATAGGTATTTTTCCCAGCGGTTAACTCTTATACAGAACAGTTAGTCACAATTATAAGATTCAGTATTTACTAGCATGCTTGTTAGGTGATATTTATCCTTAAACTTATAGACTCTTTGTCAAACATTACATTGAAATAGCTGTCTTTAATTGCCTAAATTTGTCCGTAATGGGACATGGTCTGAGGGTTTCTCACATAGTAGGTTGCATACAAAGTCATACAAAGCTGCATTCTCTTAACCTTGGAGAAAAATAAAATCAGCATATGCTTTTGTACTTTTCAGTTTCTCTTTTTGATTTGCTTTCCAAGTAAGATTTTGACAGCTTAGAAAGTCCTGCGTTTAGAAAGGGATTTGAGAAGTGGATTTTTCCCCCCAAAGGTGAGGTCAAGAAATGTATCAGTCATTCTTGTTGATTTCTGACAGTTCAAGTCACCAAAGGCATTTGATAAACTTTAATCACTGTCACAACTGTAAAGGTCACACATAGGACTGAGAGCACAAATCAAATACAACACTGGGATATATGTGCATGAATGTGTTTGTGTCCATGCACCTGTGTGTATATGAACTAAAGCATTTCACAAAAACATAATCAAAGAATGTTGGGCTGCTTTCAGTTTAACAGTAGTTGGGAAGTACACATTTCTTAAATGAAGTGCTCTCCATATTTTTCTAATACAGGAGTTTGAAATTTGCATTAAACTGCATCTTAAATGTTTTCAAATGCCATTTGAGGGTGTTGCAATTATGTCAATAAAAGTAGAATTAGTATTTTTCACATTCCCTTAGATTTATGAATAACACATATCACTCATCTATTTGTTCATCATACCACACTGGAGAATTATTGACTTGAACAGAAAACCCAGCAGTTGAATCTATGCTTGTTACTTAATAATTATAAACAATTTAGAAAAAGATCATATTATTTCCCCAGATGTTCAAGGCATTTTGCTCTATTAAAATTATAAACTATTCTGAGATTTAACTCTCCAAAAGTTTCCTGAATTCAGAAGCTACAGTGTATTTCTTTTCAAAAAACATGAATTACTTGGACAGCTATGGTGCTAGGGATATGTGGCAAAGAGAAAGCTCAGGAAAGATACTCCTAAGGGGAAAAAAATATATATAAATAATGTTTTTCCAAAAAAGGATGAAAGGAGAGCAACTAAGAAGACAGTATTCCATTAGTCTTCATGAAGGATGATCCCATGATGTACACAGCGTGTGCAGAATGAACTTCTTTACCTTTTTTTTTTAGGAAACTATACTGTCACTTCAACATACATGTACACAAAAACTGACAGATTCAGACCTACAGCACATGCAAGTGTGTTGTAGTTTTCATGACTTCAGACCACACTTACAAAGTCTGTCCAGGTGGCATTTTTCTTGTGACATGAAGCAGAAAAGGACAGCACCATGGCTATACATACAAATAGGCTTTAAGAAACCAGGATTGGTATGTCTCCCAGCCCTGTTTTGACCTGGAGGCTGGACTAGTGTATTGGGTTTCTAAGGCAAGGGCTTGGTGGCAGAGGGGCTGCAGGGGTGGCTTCTGGGAGCAGAGCCCAGCAGCTGCCCTATGTCCAAGCAGAGCCAGATCCAACTGCTCCAAAATGCACCCACCACTGGCCAGAGCCGAGCCAGAGAGCGACACTGGGTGAGCCTCTAGGAAAGCAGAGTTAAGAAAGGGAAAAAAAAAAAACTGCTGTGCAACACCATCTGGGAGAGAGGAGTGAGAAGAAACTGTGCAGACTCCAAGGTCAGTGCAGCAGGAGTGCAAGAGGTGCTCCAGGCATGCAGCAGAAGTTCCCCTGTGGCCTGTGGTGAGGCCCCTGGTGGAGCAGGCTGTCCCCCTGCAGCCCATGGGTCCCACATGGAGCAGATCTCCACGTTGCAGCCCCCCCCATAGGTGGAGGAGCCCCTGGTGGAGCAGGTGGATTTGGCCTGGAGGAGGCTGCATCCCATGGAGAGCCCCTGCAGGAGCAGGCCCCAGGCCAGAGCTGCAGCCCGTGAAGAAGAGCCCACGCACCAGCAAGGGGTCTGGGGGGGGCTGCCACCCACCCATGGGGACCTGTGCTGGAGCAGTTTGCTCCTCGGGGCTGGATGGACCCCATGGTATGGACCCACACTAGAGCTGTTCATGAAGAACTGCTGCTTGTGGGAAGCCCCCGCAGGATGATTTTGGGTAAAACAGCATCCTGTGGGTACTCAATAAGATAGTAAAAGTTAGTGAGATAAGCAATAAATTCAAACTAATCTGGAGTAAATTGCTGCCAAATATCTGTAAGGGACAGCAATAAATCAACTTCCAAATCACAGCAACTACTAAACAGTTACAGGAACTTGTACAAAATCATGCAATTCTTAAACAAATCATTTTCTACAAATCATTTTATACTTTCTTAACAAAACTGTTTCATTCCATTACTTCAGGAATGATTTAAGGCTCTATGTAGTAAGTCTCAGCTTTTTCTTAAACCAAAGTCTCCATAAACTCTAGGATTCTACGAAAATGAGGGCCAGCTGTGGCCAGAGATCTGCAGCCAGTCCTGAGCATAAATCTGATGCAGTTTCTAGAAATGAAAAAGCTCTATTTCAATAGCTCATTATGAACCAGCAGATTTATTATTATTGGAAATCCCATCTACAAAATACACACATAGAAAAAAAAAATAAACAGCACAAGAGGAACATTTTTTTTCAAAATAAGTTCTTACATCCAGTACACTATTTAAATGTCACTGCTACATTGCTACACTACTGATGCCCAGACTACAGTACACCTTATTTAGTAGCAAATAGTACAGTGTTTAGGTCTCCATAACACCTATTATTGTTACAGAGTCCTTTATGATATAAAATATTTAAGATGTAGTTCAATATTTCTTTTTTGTATTCAGTGCTCACTGAATAAATTTTGAAAAGTAAATTTAGATTCTTCATCACAGGACCAATTTTAATAGTCCTTCTGACCTCCCTTTCACCCATATTTCAGGAAAAAAAAAAAAAAAAAAAAAAAGATTGTTAGCAGAATTACTAGCAATGGAAAGAGTTTACACTATAGAAATCCAAATACAAATAACAGTGTAGTTCACACACTACGAGGACGCTTTGTACTACAAGACTCAAATGATCTCAAAGGGCTGACCCTGGATATAAGTCACCAGCTTTTTCTTTGCGTGTAGGTAGTAACAAACTTTGCTTGGTATTGATGCAGTTATTACTAACTTGTCCCCACAAATAAATGAGTCCCTGAGTTCATGAGAACCATATAGGAACCACCTATTACCTCAAGAACTAACCTAGTACATTATTAAGAGCACTCAAAAATTAAGTGTTTTCCCAATGCAGTTCCTACCTTCCCACTCAAACAGCTTTCTGAGAGGTTCTGTTCCTTCCCTCTTCCCTCTCTCTCCCTGTCTGGTTTAGCATGTCTAGTTTAGCTTACAACAGGAACATGATTGTACTTTATCTAAGCTCTATCTACCAATCTTATGAAGTTTAACAAGAACAAGTGCCAGGTCCTGCACCTGGGAAGGGGCAACCCTGGCTATATTTTCAGACTGGGGGACAAGACATTGGAGAGCAACCCCGCAGAGAGGGATCTGATGGGTTTTGGTTGACAGCAAGCTGAATATGAGCCAGCAGTGTGCCCTGGCAGCTAGGAAGGCCAACCACAGCCAGGGGTGCATCAAGCATGGCATTGCTGGTCAGTTGAGGGAAGCGGGTGTCCCACTCTGCTCTGCGCTGCTGCAGCCTCACCTTGAGTACTGTGTGCAGTTCTGGGCACCACAGTATAAAAAGGATGTGAAACTATTGGAGAGTGTCCAGAGAAGGGCCATTAAGATGGTGAAGGGCCTAGAGGGAAAGACATATGAGGAGTGGCTGCGGTCACTGGGCATGTTGAGCCTGGAGAAGAGGAGGCTGAGGAGAAACCTTATCGCGGCCTACAGCTTCTTCACGAGGGGGAGTGGAGTGGCAGGCACCGATCTATTATCCTTAATCACCAGTGATAGGACCAGCAGGAATGGAGTCAAGCTGAGGCAGGGGAGGTTTAGGCTAGACATCAGGAAGAGGTTTGTTACTGAGAGGGTGGTCACACACTGGAACAGCCTCCCCAGGGACATAGTCACAGCACCAAGCCTGTCAGAGTTCAAGAAGCATTTGGACTATGCTCTTAGTCTTATGGTCTGAACTCTGATTTTTGGATAGACCTGTGTGAAGCCCGGAGTTGGACTCCGTGATACTTGTGGGTCCCTTCTAACATGGGATATTCTATGATTCCATGATTCTATTCACTCCAGTCCACGTGGTGCTGAACATGAGAGATGAGAACAGATCTACACAGAAAGATACCAAGTACAGGAGACAAAGGTCTATGATTCTATGATTTTAAAGAGGGGTAACCCCCCTTATTAACACTAGGGTCAAAGAGAAGATACTAGAATCAGCTATCACAGATTTTCATTGTTTGAGGGGCATAATGATTGACTAAAATCTACCCTGTATTTAGAATCTAGCCCTAAGATTTTAATTCAGCATGAAGTCAACCTTAGCAATGGCAATAGTTCAGATCTCTGAAAGTCTGTGAAGATTATACTGGGTGTTCTCCAAGGTAATTGTTATCACTCTTAAAATAAGAAAGGACGGATAAACTAGCCCAGTCCTATTTATATTTTCAAACGAGGTGTAACACTCTTCAAGGGTCACTAGAGGATTAAAAAAAAAAAAAAAAAGTCAATGTAGAAATATCTTTCAAATGTGAGATCATCAGAGACATTCACTCCACGTTGATTTACGTAGGAAATAATTTTACAAAGTTATTCTAAATTCTTTGGGGTGATCTTGATTGTGTGACACATCACTTGGGACCCGTAAACATTTGACAGAACTGCTGTGTTTTGCAATATGAGAAAGCATGGATAAATCCAAATGATCTCATAGCATCAGTCAATAGAAATTTACAGTTCTTTCCCACAGCAGTATCAAAAGCCTTTTAAGAGCTTCTAGTTCTTTTCATCACCCAGATCATCTTCAGGTTTAACTCTCTCATTCCTAAATAAAGTATATACATCCATCATTTTTATTATTTTTTTTTTAAAGAAAATAATCTGAAGAAATGTAATAGCAAACTTTAATGATTATGGAATTATACTTTATACATTATAGGTGGTTCTGTGGAAATCTATTATTAGTAACAAGATTATGATGATAATATAATCTTTTAAATAATATTTTAACTTGCTTCATACATGCAGCTGTAAATACACATATGCCTTTAGGATTAACGCACTTCATATAGAAAAAGACAACAAAGTTATAAGTTTTAAAAATAGAAGAAATTAATAACCTTATCACTTCACACAGGTATTCTCCTCAACCAAAAGGAAGCAAAACAGGAGGAAGTGGCAATCTAACTCCACAATGGTTTAAGGCACAACTCTAGAGCCAAAAGCTGTCTGGATAGAAGGTATTAAACAATGTTATTTTGTTAGAACATATCATTTGCGTTTTTTGTTTGTTTTTTTTTTTTTACATTTATTTTGTAGCTGAATTTAGATTAGAGTAGCTCTTCATGTGATTATTGGAAAATTCTGATTCCAGCTTCATACATTGCCCATAAACCTTGCTTCCCGTGGATTCTATTCCCATGGGGAAGCCTTGGTATACCTGTCTTTCATCTTTAAGATTCGAAGGCATGAAAAAGTCTTCCAACTGTTCCTGTGCTGTCCAATCACACTATTCAGAGATTCAGCACAGCAATGTTATGCAACAAAAACTAAGTTATTAATTTAAATATGTGAAAGAAAAGAAAAGCAAATTTAAGTAAACATTAACTTCAGAAACTCTTCTCAGCTTTCTTAGTTTCAGTCAAACTCCAAGACAATAGAGGAAGTGAACAGGAATCAATAAAGAGATACAGATGAGATACTCTGTTATAAACTGGTCAGCACAAGCAGATGATCACAGTCTCAGGAGAATCAATATACTCTTTGAGATCATTCTGAGTAGCAGGTCAATGGTAAATAGCATTGTCATTAGACATGATCTGAGGTCAGGCAACTCACCAGACCTCATATTTATCATCAAGATTTAATGAACTAACTCTCTGCTCCTGGACTCCTGGGCCATCAGGTTACTAAGTCTGCACTGAAATGGAAGGTAAAATGAAGTTGGTACAGTATATATTTCACCTGGTTACAAATGAAGAAATACTTTTCATATTTCCATAAATTTTTTCTGTATGAAATTCAATGCATAAATACTGTATGTCTTTATATCACCATTTAATTTCATTTAATTCCCATGAGGACTTCTATACTTACCTTTTCAGGATGACTTTTCAGATGTACTTACTGTGGATACTGTAGATAAATTGGCATTGTTCAAAATTCAGTCTGATACTTTCTAAATTCAACCATTCACATACTGTATGTATTCTTTTGCTAAATTACTGATACCTCAGTCAGGTGAACTCTCCTTGCATTCTTGTATGACCATCTGCTTTCTCCCTTCCCTGGGATAATAACAATAAAATAAATAAATAAAACTTTCTAGAGCTTTGTAGTCAAGAATTATTTTACTAACACCTACGGAGCTCTTTCTCCAACAAAACATTGTGATGATTTATTATTATCATTATTTAATTACTAGCCCAGGCAATCCCTAATACACTGTTAAATGGCTCATCATGTATTTCTGATGAATGAAGATAGCTTAACCAGATAATTCCTTCATGTCCACTGAGAATCTGAACTATGGAAAAACAGGTTTCAGAAATTCATGAAGTATTTTAAAATGCTTTTCTTTATCATGCATTCAGAAAATTGATTTTTTCTACAAGAGTTGGACAGAGAAATATTTAAAAAACAGTGCACTATTTTTTAAGGAGCAAACTACTGAAAATTTAAAACACAAAGAAAAAAATAAATCAAAACATAAAGCATAAATGAAGGAACAACTACATCTGCATCCATCCATGCAGAAACCAATGAAGATAATCATGACAGTCCAGTCTATTAGATGTGAAATGGGCACATCACAGAATCACAGAATCAATCATCTAGATTGGAAGAGGCCTCCAAGATCATCGAGTCCAACTTCTGACCTAACACTAACAAGTCTAACACTAACACTAAACTCTTTCACCAAACTCTACATCTAAACATCTTTTAAAGGTGGTGACTCACCAGGGATGGTGACTCAACCCCTTCCCTGGGCAGCCCATTCCAATGCCTAAGAACCCTCTCAGTAAAGAAGTTCTTCCTAATATCCAACCTAAAACACCCCTGGTGCAACTTTAGCCCGTTCCCCCTCATCCTGTCATTCCTGAGAAGAAAGAAGGTGGGAAAAAAAAAAAAAAAAAAAAGAGCTGTGGTTGTTCTTTAAAAATAGTAATAATAACACCAACAGCTTCCTTTTCTCCTCTTCCAGTCCTTCAATCAAATTATTTTTTTAATAAATTGTCCATCCTATGCATGCATCCATTTCACTTCCTCCATTTTCTGTTTCTAAAGTCACCAACACATCTATAAAGCGAATATCAGACAGGTCTCCTCTATTCCAATACCACCTCTCACTGCATTTGAAGCCATATGCTTTTTTAATTATGATTACTCCTTCCCAGCACCTACTAAGAAATATTTTCTTATGAAGAAACATAAACCACATATAACCTCATAAAGACAAGACCTGGAAAATTAAATAGCTGTCCCATAGTATGTCCTAAAGGCCTCTCTCCTTTGCAGTGTACTTAGCCACTCTTCATATTTGAACTACTATGGATCAAAAATAATCTAACTAATCTAGGTCTTATGTGTGTCTGTTGTCTGTAACTTCGTGTCCTCTTACGCCATTCCCAGAGAATAATCTAGCCATTTTTCCTTAATTTTGGGTTGCAAGAAGCGAGAGGCTTTCTGCCTCCACCTCATTTTCTACCAGTTGGAAGAAAATGGATTCATAAAATGAATTATTATGAGAGGGGACAGCAATTTCAATTAGCAGAGCACTTTTCATGTAACATGCCACTTGAAAATAATATATTGTAAATGGAATGGGTTATTTTTAGTGTAATTTTTAACAGTTGTCACCTACTTTGCAGCTCACTTTCCTTAAGCCCACTTGGAAGTATAGGTCATGTATAACTCTCTGCAATTAACAAACCAGAGAAGGAAGACAGAAAGAGCAGCAGGTTTTGATTCATTATCTTTTCACCTTTGGAGACCTGTGCTTAATGCTTACTTCATGTCCGCTTGCCCCAGGTTTTTGCTGATATATCTGCTTCTCCTTCTGAGCCCATGTCAGTGTTAAAAGCAATTCTCTAACTATATGAGAATGAGATTCTGCAAAGGCAGAGAATATATATTGCTCTGTTATGCATGAACATGTATTCCAGGACCTCGAAGGCAAAAGCAAGATCTTGCACTTCTCACTGAGTAGCCTTTTCAGTGTTCTGCCCTTTTATATCTGTTTTAATCTCCCCTTTTTTGGGAGGAAGTAATTGGAAAATTGCAAGTGTTATTGTGTACTTGTTTTCTCTCACAGAACTGACTCCTTTCATTTGTCAGGAGAAGCTAGTATGTATGTCAGGAGTGGGATCATTTTATACTGGTTTTAAAACAGCTTTGAATGATTTAAGGTTTTCTTCATCATACCAACACATTCCTGATAACACTCAAATTCTAAATCTCCAAAACGGCCAGAATTTGCTGGTCTTTCTCAGTTAGTGCTCCTACATTTCTAGTCAGGGAATTCATGGAATCACAGAATTGTCTAGGTTAAAAGAGACCTCAAGATCATCGAGTCCAACCTCTGACACTAATAAGTCTGCCACTAAACCATATCACTAAGTTCAACATCTAAATGTCTTTTAAAGACCTCCAGGGATGGTGACTCAACCACTTCCCTGGGCAGCCTGTTCCAATGTCTAACAACCCTTTCGGTAAAGAAGTTCTTCCTAACATCCAACCTAAAACTCCCCTGGCACAACTTAAGCCCATTCCCCCTCGTCCTGTCACCAGGCACGTGGGAGAACAGACCAACCCCCACCTCGCTACAGCCTCCTTTAAGGTACCTGTAGAGAGCGATAAGGTCGCCCCTGAGCCTCCTTTTCTCCAGGCTGAACAAGCCCAGCTCCCTCAGCCGCTCCTCGTAGGACTTGTTCTCCAGACCCCTCACCAGCTTCGTCACCCTTCTCTGGACTCTCTCAAGCACCTCCATGTCCTTCTTGTAGCAAGGGGCCCAAAACTGAACATAGTGCTCGAGGTGCGGCCTCACCAGAGCCAAGTAGAGGGGGACAATCACTTCCCTAGACCTGCTGGCCACACTGCTTCTTATGCAAACCAGGATGCTGTTGGCCTTCTTGGCCACCTGAGCACACTGCTGGCTCATATTCAGCCAATTATCAACCAATACTCCCAGGTCCTTCTCTTCCAGGCAGCTTTCCAATCACTCATCTCCCAGCCTGTAGCTCTGCTTGGGGTTATTGCACGCCAGGTGCAGGACCCGGCACTTGGACTTGTTGAACTTCATACAGTTCACCTCAGCTTAATGCCAAAGAAGGCATTAAGCACCTCCACCTTTTCCTCATCTTTTTTAACTAAGTTACCCCGGCATCTCCAATTCTAGCAGAATGGAGTATGTTCTGGACACTGTATACAATCCAGACAGAAGACCTATGTTTGTTCAGACCAAATACCAAAACGGCACTCAGAGTGTAAGACTGCTGTATATCCTGTAAACTAGTCCTATGTAAAATTAATAAACCACTGAGAAATATTATCCTTATAAATGTTCTGGCCATCTAAAATGATCTGTCATGGCTCTTTCCAGCCCTGTCATTTTGTCCTCCCATTTAAATGAGGAGTTACTCCACATTTGCAACTTCTCTTTGGAAAGATAAATAACGAGCTGTAACCAGGATACAGATCTTAATTCTCTGTGCCTTTTGAAAGACTACCCCTATTTTTCAGATAAGAAACTGAGGCAATTGTGATTGTGCCACCATAGTGTATTGGGTTTAAGTGGCAAGGGTTTGGTAACAGAGGGACTGCAGGAGTGGTTTCCAGAAGCAGAGATCAGCAGCTGCCCCATGTCAGAGCAGAGCCAGATCCAGCTGCTCCAAAAGGCACAAGAGCTGAGCCAATAAGTGATACTGTTTGCATCTCTGGGAGAACAGATTTAAGAAAGGGCAAGAAGTGCTGTGCAACAACATCTGAGAGAGAGGAGTGAGAACAAACCCTGCAGACCCTGCACAGCAGGAGGGCAGGAGGTGCTCCAGGTGCTGGAGCTGAAGTTCTCCTGTGGCCTGTGGAGAGGTCCCTGCTGGAGCAGGCTGTCCCCTTGCAGCCCGTGGCTCCCACATGGAGCAGATCTCCATTCTGCAGCCCGTGGAGGAGCCCCTGTGGAGATTTGTTATCCCCTCTGTGATTCTGTTAAGATTATCTCTCTAGCTAGACCTTATATTTATGTAACATACTGCTGCTCTTCAATTATGACTGTTTCTTCATCAAGTTGTCTTGAGACTTTCTTCTTTTTCCTTAAGGAGAAATCTTCCCATTTCATTTAGTTACATGTTAGATTAATTTAAACTGATTTATTGCTATTGTTTTGGAACACTGCTATTTTTCAGTACCATATATTTTTCATATATGCTATAAATTGTTGTGGGTCCTTTCTAACTATTGGCAACACACCTAAAAGAATAGTGTCACTGTGACTAAAATAGCCTTGAAGTCTAGAAAATCTGTGCGTCACATACTTTCAATCTGTCATGTTGTAAAGAACACAGCAGTTTAAGCAATTGTTCTCACACCTTCTGTCTGTCCAAATATCCCTCTAATAGCCGTTATCCTAATTACTTGGATGAAAGTATATTTCACATTCATCAGGTTGCAGAATCTAAGCCATTGTACATAAAAGCTGTGCAGATGAAACAACCTCAAAAAAAAAAAACAAACTCTACCACGTGAATATAGTTGTTCAGAAGTGTCACATGGTTTGAGAGTAAAACCAAGTCATTCATTTGGAGCTTAGTATAATGAGCCCTTTAATTTTCATCCTCTGGCTGTCTCAAGTCATGTCAGCATGTCTCAAGCTTTTCGGAGACAGAGAACCATATGGCTTTCAAAGTACCACTGCTCTCTACATGCTTTTATGTTCACCCTTTCAAAACAGCTTTGAAAAACAATGCACTCTTAAGTAACCATGCATTTACATAGATCTATCTTTTGGTACAGATGGTCATCCGGGAGAGTGCTTATACAGATGCTTTTCAATGCATCACATCACTTGGCAATCTCACTTGTGCAGAATTAACATTAGAACATTACATTAATTGCTTCAGGTAGCTCACAAGGGTAACTTTCCATGTGTTCCAGGTTTTAGTTACCAACTAAATCTTCAAATCCAATTTAACCATCTCTGTTATTCCTCTTACTTCTATCTCAGACACTTTGAATTCCTTCCCTTTACCTACTGGCTAAGCAACAATTCAATTACTGAAGTTCTTCATCCAGAAAGTGCATTTGATTTCCTGTAATTCTTATTCTGATATTTTTTACTAGGGTAACACTTGCCTTTGGAGCTCAGTGAGTTAAAATCATGAAAAAGAGATAGTGCTGCATACACTTGCCAGCAAATAAATAAATAAATAAATAAATAAATAAATAAATAAATAAATAAAGGATGGTGGAGAAAGTAGGAGAAAATAAAAAGAGGTTAACAAAATACAACAGCAAAAAGGAAAAAAAAATTAAAGGAGACATTTGTGGATATGGGTCTTTTTCAGGAAGGGAAAAAAAAAAGAGAAAAAGAAAAAAACCATGGAGATAGAGGTATGAATTCAAGGATGAAAGAAGAAATGAGAATGAGAAAAATATGCATATTAGGAGAAAATAGAGTCAAGTGATATAAAGAGGAAGCACAAAAGAGATAAGAAGGTAAAACACCTGTAAGTAGATGGAAAGGTTATGAAACAAGTTTTAACATAAGAGGGTGATAATGGAAGCTGCTTTAAAGGATATTAAAATAGAGAGGTGATGAAAGTGTACATCAGACAGTAGAGACAGTTGAAAACCTTTGAGAGTAAAGAAAATCAGTGAGGGATAATAACAGGAAATAAAAATATTAAAATCTGGATATATTTGCTTCTAGAAATTATTATAGAATATAAAGACTTTTTTTCACATAGTCAAGCTATGTGAAGAGAACTCAAGCTTAACTGCTTTCATAACAATTCTCTTCCTTCCTTGTCCTTCTGTTTTTGTTTGATTCAAAAAGAGACTTGAAACTGTATTAAAAACAAGGCCTGGGTGGCAAACAATGCAACCTTTATCCTGTACTGTAATAGATTTATTGTTTCTTTTTGGGTAAACAGTATTCATGGTATGGTTTCTATAAGATCTATCCACTACATTTATACTTGAATTTTGAAATCACATGAAATAAGTATGGGTATAAATCACTCTGCTATAAAACCAGACAGAAGTAAGGGGTGTGAACTTTAAGAGTATTTATTAGGAAGACACGAAGGTATTCCACATGTACAAGTACAGTGGCAGTAGCTATGAAAAGTGAGAGACAATCTGAAGGAAAAAGATGTCAATTTAACCATGTACATTTCTGCTTTTTCTTTAAACTATATATTCTATAGCACAGCGAAATGTAAGCGAAATTAGTGAAAACACAATTTGTATGCAAAAAGAACATCTGTTGTACTAACTTTATTATTAGATTTTTAATTGTTACTGTAAGTTTTCTCTTTAACTCACTTGTAGAAGATAGAAAAACACGTTTTACAGATAGAGAATGAAAGTACAGTGAAAGCCACCTCCTAAGAGCAAATCAGGAAATTAAGAGCATGTCAAGAAATGTTACTCTGCAGACTTTAAGTCCCAGGCAAAGTGCCTTAAGATGAGTCATTTTAACAATTGCACAGCTTAAAATCTCCAACAGAAGTGGTTTTAAATAAGAAGCTAACAATGATAAGAAGTATCCAGAGAGGTTCACGCAACTTTTTAACACAACCTTAAAGAAATGATGGATATTCTTCTGGCATATGGAATGCGTGATAAAGACACTGGTTAGTAGTATTGGTATTTTTGCAACTCTTCTGCACATATGAAAACCAATTAAGTTACTTCTGGGAGCCCTATATAAAACACAAACTAAAGGGAATCTGAGACTATTTCTGTTCCAGTTGTTAGAGCAAGCAGTTAGATATGGAATTAGCAGATAGTGAAATGCTTTTATCCAAAGTTGAGCATATAGCCCAAATAGTAGTACCAGTAAGAAGAGAAATTCTTCTATCCACTTTGCTACCACCTCAGCCTCTTATTTGAGGAAGGAGAGATGAAAGAATTTAAAAAAAAAAAAAAAAAAAAAAAAGATTCCTTTAGCTTTATGCTCCCTCATTCAAAATTCTTGTTTTCCAACAGAGAGATATAGAGATATAGCTCTTTTTTTCTGCTGAGAATCATCATTGCTACTACAGCTGAGGGGCCCTTCAAGCCCTTCACACAAGAGAGAGGAAATCAATCTAGGTTCAAAGGATTATCATTGTTGTATGGCTCAGATGAGATATGAAAAGTTGTGCAACTACATTCTGTAAAAATTCCTTTATATTAGTTTATCTAACACCCAGAAGCAAATTCTGTAGATCCCAGATAATCATCTTAACAAGGAGCTACTGTGTGTCTCCTAGACTGGTATAGGAGAAGAGAACTTCAGTGATAGAATGTGAAATGTTTACTTCTGAAAACATACATTACTTCTCAACAGAGGAATGAGGACAGAAAAGACATCTGTGTGAAATGATTTAGACTGAAGCAGCTCTGCAAATAAAGCAAATAGTGAACATCAGAATTCATATCTTTTTAATGGATCACTGAAAATCCTTGTATAAATATTTCTGATGTTCAAGTTTCTGTTTAAAGTAATAGCTGAGGAAAACATAAACAAATATGAGGCTGTGGAGCAGGATCTATCAGCTTTTTTTTCTTTCTTTTTTTTTTTTTTTTTCAGCAAATGAAGGCAGCTTTTCTGCTGAATTACATTTAACAGGAACAAGAATCTCAAGAACTACAGAAATGACATCTGGCTGTCCTGTTCTTAAATTCACTGCTTATTAATGCTATAAAAAGAAAATAAATACACATGAAGATACCCTGCTGTAGCTTGTGCTATCTTTTAAAGGCTATCATGACAGAACTGATTTTAAAAATAAACAAAGAAATGAAAGGAAGAGCTTAAGGTCAATCCCCAAAATGTAAGTGCATAAATTTCTCTTTACAGTTTTTAATAAAAGAAAGTAGCAAAAGCTAGTGACCTGCCAGGTGTTCACTGTGAGGAGTTCTCTTTACAGAAACCAAAGGAACTTTATTTTGAATTTATGGGATAATTCCTCTTTACAGTCTCATTTCACTCTTATTTGTTAATGTCACTTTCTGGTTATTTAGCAGTGTTGTCCACTGCCATTTATACCATGGTGAGATTATATCACAGTTACTCATCTTTACATTAGAGCAAGATATGTTTAACTTTCTCTTCATGCTTTTTTCTTTACCTTCTTTCCATGGCAGAGCCAGAAGTAATACTAACAGGATCCACAGGCTAACTGAAAATTGCTTCGTCTACTTCAGGTCTTATCAATGAAGCAAACTGGAAGATTAAAACACAGCTGAAGATGACGAAGAAAAAAGCACAAAACAATTCAATAGCAATATCTTAAACTCCTTGATATAAAATATTGCATATTTCACAGCATGAAAATATTTTAAAGGCTGTGCAACTTAGTGCAATACTTGTATCTTTAAACAGAAAATAAGAACTCAAGTGGCAGACTCTTGAAGGTTTGAAGGTGGAAAAAAAGGGCAAGAACTGAATAAGTAGATCTGTCAAGAAAATGCAGAAAATCATCAAGGCCTTAATGAAGACTTTATTTTTCCTCTCCAGCTGAAACTTTCCAGTATGCTTTTGAAATAATTTTATCTTTTATTTCCAAAAAGCTCTGAGCTTTCTACACCACTCAGGTTCAGGAATCAAAGTACAACTTGCAATATTTTTGCTACATGCTAAAAAGGGTTACAAAGATAACAAGAAACAAATATCTGGTATTGTTTTGAGTCCATAAATGCACCATGCATGTCTGATTTTTTCTTGCATCATTGTAAACAAAGAATAATTGAAAGAGGTCAGTAATAACAAAATGAAATAAAGTACTCCTGGGCAAGAAAAGAAGGATTCTGAAGTCATGAGGCAATTCATGAAAGCCCCAGGCATGTTCCTGTGCTGAAAGTCTGAATCTTTCAAGATTCTTCAGCCACACACGAGTGGTAATTTTTACTTTCTGCTGGAGCAAGAACTCACTACAGAGATGACATTTCATTTGCTCGGGGAACTGAGGACAATTTTTTTTATTTGGCTTCCTCATCGATTGTGAAAATAGAGCAAGGATAGCTGCATGTGAAAAGGAGAAAACATCACCATAGAATAAAGGTTACAAAAGTGTCATTGAAACATTCATGATCTTACATAAAATGTGAGAAGTGACACAAGCATACTGTTCCCCTGACTTATAAAGAGAAGAGATCATTCATTTTGAAGAGAGAAGGCATTCTGAAAAAGGATCAGACTCTGAAATGATGAATTTCATCTGGTTGCTCTCTGGAATAACATGAACTTTAAAGCAAAGGCAGGGAGGGAGAGAAAATTTATAATCAGAAGTATCACCAATAGCTCTAACTTATTTGAATTTCCATTTTACCATGGGTAGCTATCTAAAAAAACACTTGGAAGAATGGTCTCTAATGCACAAAGAATAGCAAGTTGTATGCTACTGTACATTTTTGAGCAAACTGTACATAGATATTAAATACCTTTGGCCAAAAAAAAAATAAATGTTTGGAAGAAAACAGAAACGTAAGCCAGACAGACATTAGTACACATTGAATAGCATAAAACTAAAAAAGCTTTTGAGGTTGTACTGGTTATTTTGACACTGTCATAGACTTTCAAAAACAGTAGCTTCAGCCCTGTAGCTCTCCACCAGGGTCAGGGAGCTCTCCAGTTGACTGTGGCAGGCAACTCAGCCCTACAAAGCCACTCACTTGCTCTCCCCAAGTGGGATGGGCAAGAGAATCAAAAAGGTAAAAGTGTGTGAGCTCATGGGTTGAGATGAAGGCAGTTTACTATAAATTCAAAGCCATGCACACAAGCAAATCAAAGAAAGGAATTCATTCATTGCTTCTGATCAGCAGGCAGGTGTTCAGCCACTTCCAGGAAAGCAGGGCTTTTCCATGTAACTGTTAACTGGGAAGACAAATGCCATCATCACTCTGAATGTCCCCTCCTTCCTCTTTCTTTACCCCAGGTTTTATTGCTGAGCATGACACCATATGGCATGGGACATCCCTTTGGCAAGTTTGGGTTATCTATCCTGGTTCTGTCCCCTCCCAGCTCTTTGTGCACCCCCAGCCTCCTTGCTGGCAGGGCAGCACCAGAAATGGAAAAGTCTTTGGCACAACCACTCAGCAGCAACTAAAACAGTGTATTATCAACACCATTTTCATTTCAATCCAAAACACAATACCATACCAGCTACTAGGAAGAAAATAAACTCTATGCCAGCTGAAAACAGGACAGACATCCTGTTAGGCAGCTTCATTCCTCCTGCACTATATAGGTAATAATTGGGGGCTGGAAGATCTTTGGTTAGGTGTGCAGATATGAAGCAAAGAGCTTTCCTGACCACAAATTCTCAATCTATGCTACGTTTCCATCAGCAAAGATGGGACAATTGCAAGTGAGCAAGCAGTTATGATCCTTCTCTTAACGGTTGTCAGTAACATACAGAGAGAAACATAACATCATTATAATCATTCAGGTTGGAAAAGACCTCTAGGATCATGTAAAGACCTTTATCATAGTACTGACAAGTTAACCAGTAAACCATGCTAATAAGTTATATTATTACGTCTATACATTTCTTGAAGACCTCCACAGATGGTGGCTACACCAAGAAGGAGAGTTGAACTTTGCTGTGTAAAACAAGTAGCTTCAAAGGACAATTCTACAACTTTGTGGTTTTGGTACACTAATTACATACTAGTTCTATTTTCCAGCTACATTTCTGTGGACAAGATCAAGAAAACTGTTACTGTAAAGTTATATACTGATATCACTAAGACATTCTCCTTCCTTTATGCTGTGTCATTTGAGTCACTACTATGAAACAATTAAAGTGCTTGGAGGTCCTCCAGGATGAAAGACTTTAAAATAGAAATTTATCACATTATTATTTTAATTATGATGATAAAGGGATTTGGAAAGCAAACATTTTAATGTGAAGTCATTTCAGGCTGCAGACCTGCTAAGTATGAAATGGAATTTAAACAAACTATCCTGAATAGATGTAAAATTATGTTGATAAGCAAATTATTTCAGTGACCTTTCTGGTATTTCAGAAAAGTGCTATTACTTTATAATTCAAAACATGCAGACAGGTAATAGAGAATCAAGTGCCCTTTTCCTTCTGACAAACAGCTAAAGTAAGTTCAAAAACAAATAATTAAGTTAACATTAGTTTCATTTTGATTTTAAGAATTCTACAAACTTAAATGAAGCCTACACCCTTAATATAAGCAGCACAATAGGCAAGGCAATATCTTTCATTAAGACAAATCAGCATAATCCTTCTGAAGTAAACAGATGTACACCAATTCAGAATCATTTGTACTGTATGCAGTCAAGTGCAATTGAGTGAGAAGATTTCTTGCCATTCCAGTGATGTGAAGAATTAATGAAACACAAGTTGGAAAACATGTTAATTTGTATTCATTTTTATATTTGAGAAGACATGTATAATCTTTGACAATTATTTGTTTAAGAAACACAGATAATTGCAATTTAATTATTTTTTCTGTGAATGTGTTAACCCATGAAATCTGACATTTTTTACCATGACCATGCCATGAAATTTGCTACCATTTTTTCTGATTAACGTAGTTCCTGAGTGAATATAGTTTTTAACATATCTGTCTTTTGAAAGCAAAAGCGTTCAAAATGATTTCTTCTTCCTGAAAGGACAAATATTTCCTTTCCCAAATATTTCAAAACATAGATACATACCTACATCTTCCCAAGTGACATAGACTAGAAAGAAAGCTGTTCTGACTCATGCATAGAATGATTTCTGCATGTTCTTATCCTCTTACATAGGAGGATATTTACATTCTTCAATCTGTCATTTACTTCCATAACTTGTACAAGATATTTACATTAACATACAGCATGTCCATACAGTAACTTCCCTCTTTCAACTTTGTTTGGAGGTCAGTGAGAATTACTTTAACTGCAGGGAATTGGGTAAAATAATCCAAGCTGTGCACCAAACTGCACTAGCAAGACTGCTGTCACTTTCTGTGTTGATTATTTTACTTCAGATCCATCCGTCTTTACAGTTCACTGCAGCATAACTCTATTGTAGACGTATCTTACAATATGAAATGGAAGAAATTTAGAAATTAATTGTTATTTTCTTTTCAAGCATAATAGAACTGTTTATATACACAGAAAGCAGAAAGCTTCTTTTCACATTAAAGCGATTTGTTTTTAAACTAAAACAACAAACGAAAATAAAGACATAGGAAAAAATACAGTTAGGGCAACTGGAATTTATAAAAAGCCCCACAAGAACTTAATAATGGTTAGACAGAGCAGATTTTTCTCTTTAACCATTTTTCTCTTTAGCATCATAAGTTGTGGTCTTTTCTACATGCAGACATAAAGAAATTCTCAAAATTAGATTAATCTTTGCCTGCAGCAGATAGAGAATTGCTTCAAAATTCAGGGTCATATGCACAGTACAAGTCTGGATATTTTTATAATACAAACATACACAAAATATCTCTCACATTTTTATGGTTTCTGATTCTACAGTTTTCATACAGTTTCATTCATGAATTCTAGAGATTGAGATAAGCACCAAGTTTAATGTAATTAAAAAAAAAAAAGTTAAAATCTATTCTAGAGATTGTTTCTTCTATCTATTTATTTATTTATTTATTTTCTATTAATGCAAAACTTTTGGAGTAGAGATGATAAACAATGGAGACAAAGAAGCCCTCAAATACATGCTGGTTTGAATAATGTAATGTAAGTAATGTACCTAAGTGTAATGAATATGTCTGAATTAGAAGGTTCCATAGGGGAAAAGTGATAGGAATTTTATAGCTATTGAATATAAAACTGAATTAAGTAGCAAAAACATGAATGTATCTGGAAATGTTAACTACTTACTTGCTTAAAAAAAAATAAAATATATATATATATAATGAAATGTTTTCAGAAAAATATTATTTTCTGTTTCTTAAAATGTGTCTGAGAGAAATAAAGGAGCTGAGAGATGAATAATGATGTGTGAAGAGGACTGGAATAGAACTTAAGTTATCACTTAGGAAGTTGTCAAGCAGATCACAGAAGTACCAAAAGAACTAAAAAAACACGTCATCTCCTGAATTAAGGCAAGAAATTAGGAAGACAACCAGTAAACAATAAAAAGATACTCACTGTATTCTGTCCAGTGTTGTGGACTTTGGCAAAAAGCCCTGACTTTCAACCTCTGACATCCTATCCTTTAGTGCAACTGAAATCAGAATCATATTCCTATCCATGGCTCTGTCTTAGAAGGTAGGAATAAGATGTCAACGGAAGCAAAATTTACCCTTGTACAGTAGCATAACTTTTTCATAACTTGATTCAAAAATAATGTTGAGAAGAGCTGCCAGCCCTTCCCCAGGAGATTATCTGAGCAGTTAGTCAAGAAAGAGTCATGCCTGTGGCCAGTTCCATTATGGAGCAGAAGTATCTAAGTGAAGGAGAAGGAAGTGAAAGAACAAGGGACGGTGAAAGACAACATAGAAGGTATAATGACAGGGAAGTATTTGGGAGGTCATACAGAAAAATAAAAACAGCCCTCTTTTTTCTATAGGCATTTCAGAAAACCAGAGCAAAGATAAAGGCTGAGAGAGCTGGGGATCATAAAAAACATGGAGGGCAGTTTTTTGCTCATTCAGATAATGACAAGACAAGGGAGAATGGTTTTGAACGAAAGGAGGGGAGATTCAGATTAGAGGTTAGGAGGAAATTCTTGACTGAGAAGGTGGTGAGGCACTGGAACAGGTTGACTAGAGAGGCTGTGGATGCCCCATTCCTTGAGGTGTTCAAGACAGGTTGGGCAAAACCTGTCCTTGTCCATTCCAGAGGGATTGGAGCTAGATGGTCTTTAAAGTCCTTTCAAACCTAGACATTCTATGATTCTGCTATTCTATGATTCTATGATGATGATGTTCCACTCTCCTAAAGGCCTATCTAGAGGTTTTAGAATTCTTCATATTTTTTCCTGAGGGCTTAAACTTGTGAATAAATTTTCCACACCCCCTATTATGAGTTTTGCTCACTGCTTTTCCATCACTGCTAATCACTTTTTGGATCCAGGTTTTAGTTTCGTTTTAGCACCAATGACTAGGAGCTTTTAAATAAAGGATTAAAATCCTCTCAATGTAATTAGCTACTCTGCACCATTTCAGTTAAAACATGAATCTCTTCTTAAGAATACATCTGTTCTCTGGAAGGATACCAAATATAATATAGAACATATTTTGTGTTTATTTTTTTATGAAACATTACCTAATATTTACCCTGACAACTCCTGCATAACAATTACAGAAATGGATAGATCTATTGTCAGTTGTTTGTTAATTGCAAAAAATTGGGAAAAAAAAAAAAAAAAAGTAACAGTTTCATGATCCCTTTTGTTGCTTGAGCAAAATTGTGCATTAATTAAGAAAATTAATGAAGGTTTACAGAATTAGGAAAAGACAAAAATATATCAGTAGATAATAATGGTTGAGATTTGAAGGAAAAGGGAAAGGGAAAGGGAAAGGGAAAGGGAAAGGGAAAGGGAAAGGGAAAGGGAAAGGGAAAGGGAAAGGGAAAGGGAAAGGGAAAGGGAAAGGGAAAGGGAAAGGGAAAGGGAAAAAAGAAAGAAAACAGGCAGAGGATGAGCTAATTCCTATACCTAAAATGGAAATTATTCCTCATAGTTATTCTTAGTCCTGTGTAGTACATAAGGTCAGTCAGGCTTGTTATAAATAAAATATTTAAATGCTGCTTTGCCAGGATGTCAGTGACTTCTCTCTGTCTCTACAAGACTCCAAAAAACTGTGAAACTGCAACTGAAAAAAAATCTAACAGTAAGTCTTTGACCCAGATATCTAAAAGTAGTCTAGGATTACTTGATTATTTGGAAATAGAAGGGGAAGGGGAAGGGGAAGGGGAAGGGGAAGGGGAAGGGGAAGGGGAAGGGGAAGGGGAAGGGGAAGGGGAAGGGGAAGGGGAAGGGGAAGGGGAAGGGGAAGGGGAAGGGGAAGGGGAAGGGGAAGGGGAAGGGGAAGGGGAAGGGGAAGGGGAAGGGGAAGGGGAAGGGGAGGGGGAGGGGGAAGGGGAAGGGGAAGGGGAAGGGATGCAATTACTTATGCTCCTAATTCAATCCATTTATTTTCTTCCTTATATGAAAAATAACAAATTATGAGAAAGAAGTAAAAGTGACTATTTAAAATTTCCATATTAAAGTTCATTTTTAATAAAAACTTTTCTTCCTATATCTGCTTCTTTTGCAGATAGCTGTTTTTCTTCACTACTTTTCAATAAAAAATTACTTGTCATATTTTTTCCTTTTTAGGAATTGATAGATACAGAGAGAACCACTTTCTTAGGTCTTGTGTTTTGCACCAAGAGGTTCTGCTGCTTTCTAGATCCCAACAAGAAAAGCACAAACACTATAAAGAAGGATAACTATTTTAATAGTCACCCTGGAAAGCTGACATCATGATATAAAATTTTACATCTTTTCTGATTTTGGGAACCTGAAGAAGGTTTGCTGGCATTATGGTTGAGATTTTATAGATTTTTGTTTATGTATTTATTTATTTATTTTTAAGAAGTAAGCTGCTCTATTAATCTTTTCTAATATTGAGCAAAAGGATGTGTATATGAAAACATGTTGCTCCACTTTACAATGAAGACAAGGGTATGCCAGTGTCATTATCAGTGCCAAGTGAGTGCCACCTACAGCCTCTTTAAGATTGCCTGTCAAGCTTATGCTATATCAAGGGATATGTGCAGCACAGCACAGTCCTGAAAGTCAGGTAATATGTGCAGTACAGTATGGCACAGTACATCGCAGTGTAGTCCTCAGATCAAGTGTTAGGTGGATCACTAACTACTAGATGTATAATAGTCCTCCAGTTAGTACCATCACAATCTTTATATTAAGCTACATAGATAAAATGTTTTCCTCTAAAAAGAGACAGGCATACACATTAATTTGTCTAGTGCGAAGGTAAGAATTTCTGACTCAGCATTATCACCAAGATCACCAACCAACCTCTTGAAGTTATTAGAAAGAAAACAACTGCCTGTGCTTCTCAATAAAGCTTCTCTGAGAAGAAAATCTCAGACTTGTGTATGTGAGGAAAATCCTGCACAGAATAGGCTTGTGAGAAGGGTAAGAAGCGAGAGAAATTGCAAGAATGTCAGTTTTGGTCTGCTAAAAAAAGGTAAAATAATTCTAGACAGATCTTTCTCACCTGAATTTGTCAAGTAATGTCTATACACCTAGCTGAATATATTCTAAACTAAATCCCAACTAAATAAGACTTTGAATTCAAGCAAAACAATTCAATAGATGTCATTTGGTAAATTTCTAAATACAATTGAAAAGGCAGTATCCTCCATGTCAAATCCTGTAATGCCATCCATACTTTGTTTATTAGTAATGGCTATAATGAGCCTTTCTGCTAGCTCAGTAATATCAGTTCCATCTAATATTTCCTATAAGTAGAGGTGCCATTTAATTTAAAATACATAGTTCAATAGATGAATCAAGGAAAAATGTAGACTATATATACACCTGAATTGCCTAATTTTAGATGAGCTATAATGGAGGAATGTATATTAGAATAAAATGGCTATAAATCAAAAGCTATTTCATTTTCTGTGGTCGTCTAAGAGGGAGAGCTGTTTGAATCTATAATTCAGCTGTCATAATCTCTTAGAGATATCATTGACCTTCCTTGGAAACTTCTGTCACATAGAGAAGAATAGTTCTGAAGGAATCACATTAAATCATACTGCATTACTGACAGCCAGTTACTTGAAGATAATTTAGACCACTTTAACAAGTACTTAACAATGAATTGTACTTTTCTATATTCTTATTCTTCACATCTTAATGTGGCAAAGCTGGCATCTCTGTGCTATATATATGTATTAAAATCAATGCAAAAATGCATGCCCCACCATGTTTCATGGAGTGTAATCTCCCAAGAGAACTATTAAGATTCTCTTACACAGTCTAAGACACATATTTTCAATCAGTACTGAGCTGGAGGAACTAATGATTCCAAGGAACATTAAAATAACTTAGATCTATGCTTTTTACTGGTACATCTTTGGAAGTATTTAGGAATATGTATTTCCTTTTAAAATAAAAAGCATTAATAAATAATGAAAAATCACTTAACTAGCTACCACTCTAAAATGAATTATTCTTATAAAGTAGTGAATTTTAGCTTTGGAAATGGAATGGTATAACTAAAGAGCCAATAGATATTGATATAGTTGGGAAAGGAATACCAAAACTGTGGCTGGTAAAAAGGCTGATTATCACAACCTGGACACTTAGAACACAGTAAAAATATTTTAAATGATCTAATACTTTTAAAAGGAGCCTATCTAGGTTTTCTTATTAATGAAAGGACATAAGAAAACAGCAAAAACACAGGAAATCAGGATAAGTACCTCCTCATGCCCTTGTTTAGAAAATGCCATGTACAGCCCTGCAGCTGTATAAGAAATACTCCCTGTACAGAGAGTTATCTCTAGCTGAAAATCTGAAATCAAACCAACCAAATCTTAAGTTCCATTTCATAGCTATAACCAGAATGACAGCTGCCAGAAATTTTCTTGGCAGGGGAAGGAAGATGGTCTTACAGTTTCTCATAGTTCTAGACAGGAATCTTTGTAGAAATACTTTTCATTGCTTTTGACTAAGCCATCATCAGCTTTCTCCATTAATTCAAAAATTTCCATTTTGCTTTGTAAACAGTGAGAAAAAGAGGAGAAACAAGTAATTCAGTTATGATTAATTTTGATCGGTGGCCCAGTTTTCTATCATCTATTACAAATACTCACTTAGTCCCCCATGTGGTTTTATTAAGCAATTCAGAATAGAAGAAACTGAAAATACTTAGGAACTTTCTGAGAAAAGCACACAAAATTCCCATTTATTTACTTAGATTTTTAAGGACTACAAACATACATCTGCCTTATTTTGGATGTCTGTGATTATATTCTGTGAATAATTCTGAACTGTGAAAAGCAGAAATATCCCTGTATGACTGTGATATCAATAAAATAATGGCTGATCAAAGCAGGACAAGGCGTAGAAACACAAGGATCTCACACACTGAAGGACAAATAAAAGTTTCAGTTTAATAAGGTTATATGACTTTGCCATGACTAGTTCTGGTCTTGAGGACATGTTTTTTTTATACCTTACAGATGCAGAAAAGATGATATTGGTTCCAGTCAAACCTAAGTTTTCAAGTTTCCTTTTTTTTTTTATTATTTTTTTTTTTTTATTGCTCTGGACTGTCAGTGTTAGCACTTTCCGAAATAATCATTTGCCATGTCCGCAAGAAAGGAAGGGGTGAGGCTGGGTTCAACAAGCAATGCAAGGTTCAAGGAAAAGTCAAGGATGACTGATTCTTATCGTACTGATCAAACAGCTTTACAGAGAAGTAAGGACTGTTGAACCAATATGATTACTGAACCTGCAGGGGGAAATATAGAAAACCATTAAGAGTAAGCTATTGAAAATGTGGAGTCAAAAAAAGTAAATGCCGCTGATATGACAGCTAAATGAGATTTTCTTTCTAACCAGTTATAAATTGATTTTAAAAATCCTTTGAAAAGCTTCTCTTTTACTCCCTAATTATTCTTATTTATTTATTTATTTTGGCAAAGTTTAAGCAAAATGTTAATTGTATTTCGTCTTTTGTAGCATTCATTGTAGTTAAATAAGTATCATTCACTAGAATAGCTCTGAAGAGTACATGATGCTTGGAGAATAAATAAAAACATAAAAGAACCCTTCAAAATGCAAATATTTTAAATTATTTTTAATTTGAGAAATATTGCAAAAGAACTTCTACAAGATAAAATGAAAACTGATTTAGGCAATAGTTGTTAGAAGAATAATATTTCACATTTATACAGAGCTCTCCACATATACAAACTTTTCTGCACTTGATATTATTTATCCCATATCAACCTTTTTATAAGCAAATTGTAAAGGTAACCTATTCACTCTCCTTCTTCTTCAGAAAGAATTGTGGCAGAGATGTACACACACACACACAGAGGAAAGAAGGAAGGAAGGAAGGAAGGAAGGAAGGAAGGAAGGAAGGAAGGAAGGAAGGAAGGAAGGAAGGAAGGAAGGAATTAAAATTAAAAGATATTAAACATTTTAGGTTAGGTTGAGTTGTCTAACTACATTGAATCTATTAGTCTAAAGTATCTTCTTAACCAGAATTTTCTAAGCATCTAAGTTCTGCTAGTATGAGCAGGCATTCGTTATAGTCCAACTCACATTGGAAACCACATAAAATTTTATCAAAAAAAAAAAAGCATAAAACCACTACACAACTCTGGTTTGTGTCTCCATACAATAATAGACAGGACTTGGCATCTTGGAAAAGAGTTTGCAAGCACTAGAAAATTAAACCAATTTCCATGTAATATAAATAACAAAGAGTCCTATTTCTTTCTTTACAGGAATGGCAACATAAATAAAAATAAATAAATAAAAATAAATAAATAATTTAAAAAAAGTCCACTTCTTATTTCATTTATGGTGTTTTATCTAGACTTAGTTACCAAAGGACTTCATTATAAACTGTGCCAAGCTATGATAGTCTAGATTGTTTGTCTTATATCAAACTATTTCTTGGCACAGTTCAAATAGTTCAAATCCTTAGAGCACTATCTATGACCAACTCAAACAACTAAACACTTAAATACAAAAAAAAAAAAAAAAAATCAAGTCCTGCTGGCTTGCATTTCTTTTAATAGTTATTTCCTAATGGACTCCAGACAAGTTTTTGAAAGGACAGTCTGTATTTTCTGATGATGTTAAAATGTCAATTGAAAATCCATCTCCTTTAGCAGGGAAGTAATACTTATTCAGAAATGCAACCTAACATACAGCATTCTGTCTGGCACCCAGAGGGCTGAGAGAAAATTCTCTGTTGTTCTAACACGGAATTAGTTATTATTTACAGAGACTAAGCCAATAATAAATAAATAAATAAATAAATAAATTACACTGATATCCTTATTGTTTTCTTCTGGAGAATATCATTTACCTTTCTAATAACACCTCAACCAGATTTAAGTAAATATGGGAGTGGTTATATTCCTTTCACACAAAGTGTCACATTTTAAAAAGGTTCTTGACCTACATTAACATTGTATTATTTCTTTTCAATGTTCTGTACCAGAAAACTAGGGGAATGGGGGCTTCAGTCAATCTATAGCACTTTTCTGCCACTGCTCCCTCACAGTCCCTCTCTGCCCCTACTCCCCGTGGGGGCCCTCCCATGGGCTGCCATCCTTCCCAAACTGAGCCTGCGGGGGCTGCCAACAGGCAGCAGCTCTTCAAGCACTGCTCCCACATGGCTCCGTCCCACGGGGTCCATCCATCCCCCAGGAGCAAGCTGCTCCAGCACGGGTCCCCCATGGGTGGGTGGCAGCTCCCCCCAGACCCCCTGCTCCTGCGGGGGCTCCTCTCCACAGGCTGCAGCTCTGGCCCGGGGCCTGCTCCTGCGGGGGCTCTCCATGGGCTGCAGCCTCCTCCAGGCCACATCCACCTGCTCCACCAGGGGCTCCTCCACCCATGGGGGGGCTGCAGCGTGGAGATCTGCTCCATGTGAGACCCATGGGCTGCAGGGGGACAGCCTGCTCCACCAGGGGGCTCTCCACAGGCCGCAGGGGAACTTCTGCATGCCAGGAGCACTTCTTGCCCTCCTGCTGCACTGACCTTTGTGTCTGCAGGGCTGTTTCTCACTCTTCTCTCTCTCCCAGTTGCTGTTCCACATTTTTTTTTTTTCCTGTCTTAGATATACTCTCACAGGGGTGCAAACAACATCACTTATTGGCCTGGCTCTGGGCAGCGTTTTGGCCTTTATCTAACATGGGGCAGCTTATGGTTTCTTCACACAGAAGTCACCCCCCAGCTACCAGAACCTTGCCATGTAAACCCACTACAACTCTCCACATCCTTAGTCTAGAAGTATATATCAAAGCTTATATAGCCAAAACAGTGTCAACTTACTGCAATTTGGTGACATGTAATCTTGTATTCTAGAATGAGACTATTCAAAACTACTTTTCATTCTGTATTTATTTTGCTGGGGTACTGTGAGTTTTACTGTTTTGCTGTTTCCCATAGATAAATACCTCTTTTGATATACAATTAAAAAAACAAACAAACAAACAAACAAACAAACAAAAAAACTTGTTTTGTGACTATTTGTTAGAAAACACTTTCTTTCAGAGTTCACTAGATTAGGAGCCATCCAGGGAGATATGTTACATTAAATTACAATAATTGTAAGGTTTTTATTAATCATAGGGTTAATTCTGCACTCATTTTTACTAGAATTCTCATGTAAATCAGCAGTGATTTTTTCATGCAACTATGAAAGGTTTGTGTCTTTAATAACTCTGGATATATTAAATAATTGGAAAGCAGTATTTCTGCTTGCTGTAGAATTCAGTAGAGTTTTACCTCACAAAAGAATTCGGAATATAGTGCCATAAGCAGAAAAGTCCTTTGTAAATTCAATGAAATAACTCAATTTTTTATTTCTCAAGGAAAGCATAGATTTTTATTTATTTATTTATTTATTTAAAGACTATTCATGAAGTCTCTAGGGTCAAAATGAGATGTTCTGAATCAGATGTATTGTAAGAGATGTAACTGTTCTTTCAGCTTCCTGATCTTTTAACTTGTGTGTTTTGTCACCTACTTCTGCTTCCCAGATAGGTTTTTACTCTGCAGTTCAGTAGAACAATTCCACAACTTTATATGAAGTCTGAGACAATTTCACTAACCCTATTACTGAAAGTATCATCTTACTTCTGCCCTGCTTAAAACACCTCTCCCCAGAATCTCAACATGGCTCATCCACCATGTGTGACTGTGCTTTTGATTCTAAATCTCACAGATTATAATTAGAATTGCTAATACTTGATATAGTTTGGTATATATCTAATTATATTGAAGACATTCTCTTCCCACCATTGTATCTGGTTTCAGAAATGCATTACACTTGGAGTACTTCTGCTACAAGAAGAATTGAAAACCCATCCCTCTCTTGAAGAAACTGAGATTTAGGGAAGTTGAGCCACCTCCAGACGCATACACTGAAATCTGTAATAGAATCAGGAAAAAAAAAAAAAAAAAAAAAAAGAAAAAAGTTTCAAGTCTTAATCATATCTATACTATTCCTCATTTTTTACTCCATTCTTACCCCACTGTAGAAAGAAAGATTCAACGAAAGTTCTTTTAAGGTACTTCATGGGGAGGTTCTCAAGCTGCCAAGCTAAGGAGCTAAAGAATGTGTTCTTTTGTGGATTATTTTATTAAGAGCAGTAATCTAGATTTATAAATCAGTTTCTCAGAAAATACTATATTAGAACATTTTGCTAGATAAAATGAAGGGAAATAAATTCCTTTGAGTAGTCTCAAAGACCTTAATTTTCTTATTTCTGTGTAAATTCTGAAATACATAACTAATAAAAGAGGGGCTGACGGTATTATTATATACCTTAACAATAGCCTAACAACTAGTTATATAACAGGAATTGCACATCACTGAAAGTCTAGCAAAAACAAGCAAGTCCATCACTTGGTTTTGGTGCATATCATCAAAGTCTTTGAAAAAACAAATAAAAATTGTTCAACACTTTTCCTCATAATAAGAAGCTTGAAAATACGCCATTAGATTTCAATAGCACAATTTTTGCCAACAGGACAAAGTGCCCATAGCCCAAAGTGCCTCTTTAGTATCCTGCAGCCAGTTAGGACTGAACCTAGTGCACATTAATAAAATTATTTATTTATTTTTAAACTTAGTGCGTCTTTTAGGGTCAGTCTTGATCCATCTCTTTTACCAACTCCAGGAACCTAGTCCCAGTAAATAAAATTAATAACATAGATTACAATAATTTAAATACAAATTAATATCCCAGAAATATATCTGCGCATGCCTGACCACCTCTAAGCCAAACACGGCCCTTCTAAGGACAAGGATCTTGCTCAGCCACTATTACTCTGTATTATACCTAGTGCTGCAGGGTAAAAAGCAATACTAATATACCAACAGCGTATACAGAGCATACAGCTATCTAGCAGCCGTAGGTCTTTAAAGGGGTGCCATCTCCTTTCATGCATCTCACTGTTTCTTACATCATACATAATTCAAATGGTTATCACCCCTCTACCATGTTTCTGTGTTCTCTAACTCGTTAAAAAACTCATTTGCACACAAAATACAACAAAATAGAATTACTCCCTGTCTATGTCTATATGTCTATATGTCTATAATCTACTATGTCTAACCTAAAATGTCTAATCTACTCCCTAGACTATGTGTTTGCGGAAGTCAACAGTATACACTCACTCTTTGCAACCCACTGTGCTAGTTGTCCTATCCAAATGTGTGGTTGTCCCACCCCTGGAAATGTTTAAGGCCAGGTTGGATGGAGCTAGGAGCAACCTGGTCTAGTGGGAGGTGTCATTGCCCATGTCAGGGGCAGTTGGAATCTGTAAGGTCCCTTCCAACCCAACACGTTCCATGACTCTGTGATATACATTTAAATAAATCTCTCAGTAGTATTTTCCTCCAACTTATTCCAGTTGCCTGCCCTGTGCAAAGGGAACAATAAAAGGAATATATTTTTTAAAAAGTCACTATCAGACCTTCTAAATTTTATTAGGTAATTTTTTTACCAAGTGTTTAGGTTAGTTTTAAATACCTTTGATACAATTTATAAAAATGTATCTTAAACGTAAAATAAATAAATAAATAAATAAATATTATTTTTCACATAATGAGCTTCCAGAATACTTTCAGGGCCATTTTATTAATCCATATCCATTATGCTTATGTTAGACAAACCCAGCTTCTTCATTCCTGACTTAATTCACTTGGTACTGTCAGTTTTGGAAACAGCTACTTAATTCAAGGCAGCTATATTATTATCTCACTTTTTCAGTAGCTCTTATAGTTCTAAAGTACAGGTAAGATAGACTGCTTCAAGCTTGCAGCCAACTTTAAGCTACAAATGCTATTTCATACGGCATGTAATAGTTGTATATGTTGTTTTTACTAAAACTAAGAAAAGGTACGGCAATTCACTCCTCCCTGGAAAGAATAAACAGCCTATTAATTCTCTTTTACAGTGGTCCCTTAAAGATTCTTGTTATAACTATTAGCTCTGTAGATTTTCCAAAGAATTTAAAATATTTTCTTCTCACTTCTTTCCCCCTTGGAAAATAATCTGTTTAACTGAAATTTGTTCTGAATTCATTCAGATTATACTCTTACTAAAAGGGCTTCTTTTTTCTTTCTTTCTTTTTTTGCCTTTTTTTTTTTTTTTTTACAGAAGCAAGGTAAGAAGGATCCAATCACTTCTTTATTATGTTATTATAGCTAATCTACCTAACCAAAGTAAGGAAAAAAAAAGCTTTAGAGGACTGTTAACACTCTCTAAAAAATAAGGTAGTAAGTTAAAATAAAATTTTGTTTAAACATTACACTGTTGTATCTGAAAGTGTTTGATCATTTCAAACGTATTTTCTTTACAGAAAAAGCCTAATTACCATTTTAATTGATTCTCTTCTTGTGCTATCAGATGAAATACAATGGAAAAAAAGTTCCCTAGACTGTTGTAATTATTTTTAATTTGACTTTTACAAGACATGTTCTAAAGGAATTTTATAAACTTTTTTTTCCTGTGAAATTAAAACTTCATTAGATTTTTTTATAAGTGGATATCCAGTAGAATCAAGCTAGCTTTTCTGACTCCCTTCCTTACGTATTATAAAAATTGCATTAGAACAGATTCTTTTGTTTTGTTCTATTTGTAAAATATTTTTAAATATTTTCACTGAAGTGAATTTAATTGGATCATAATACCATTAAGCTAGAAATGCTTACAAAACTATTCATTTGGATATGTTTCTCAAAGAAAGTCTTTTTTTATCAAAAACTCTTAAAGAATTTTGTGATGAAGAGACAAACATAATAGACTAAAAACTGCACTGAGTATTTATTTGCTGTTTGCTAATCTTAAAGCATACATTTTTGGTCTCTGATTTTTTTTCTTTTTTTTGTTCTTTTTTTGGGGTTGTTTTTTTGCTTTAAGGTTTTTGTTTAATTGTTTTGTGTGTGTGTGTGTGTTTGTTTTTGTTGTTGTTTTTCTGCACTTTTCTTGAAGTTAATTCAATCAGGCCATTACTCTTTTCTATGCATTTAAAACCGCACACCTCTGTATCCAGCCACATTGTTAGACACCTCATTGCACTAAGGAATATTTTTGAATTCTGAAAAATTGTCTTTTTTTCTTTAATTTATGTAGAAGTGTCTTTTTCACTCATTTCTATTACTGATTCAAAGAGTTTTCCAATAGATTTTTTTTTTTTTAGTGCTTCTAGGATTAACTGTTTGTAGGAAAATATGCTTCCTTTCTTTCTTTCATGAAACTCTAACTCTTTCATCTTCTCCTTTCTTTTTCTTGTTTTGGCCTATGAAATATTGTCTTGTGCTGGACCCCTTAGAATTTGATCCTGTAAATCAGGTACTTACAAAAACTTGTCTTTTTTCTTTTTTATTTTAATCTCAAAAAAATTGTGAGTGCCACAGTTGCCAGTACGTTCTATTGTTCTCAGTTAACCCTTTTTCCTTAGTAAGGGTCATGTCCACATCAAACAAGGTTCCCTCATTTCATTCAGACAAGAGTCTCAGATCTGTAACAGCAAAATAAACTGTTTCCAGAGTCATTGACATCTCAGTACATGAATGTTCATCAGCTACTTTTGATTGCTCTAGAATATGCTTCTGAGATCAGATTTTTGAGACCACATTCACCCAGATTTGCCTAGCCATAAAGCTCAAATTCACTATTAGATTCATGATTGAGGTATCTTCATTAGGAAGAACAGCATACAGAAAGAAGTATACTCATATGCCATATCAAGTTGCATATATAATGAGTGCCGCCTGTGCAATCATTTATGCCTTTATATTGTTTAAACTGTATTATACTTAAATCAATTTTATGTATTTTATTGTTGCCTGCATTATATCATTTTTAAACTTATCAGATATCAGTCTTCTATTTTGCATCCGTCATGCACTATCTAACTGGTTAATTACCTCATCTAATCTTTCCCTCAGTCTCTGACCATTATTGATAAGCTGCATTCAGGTGCATGCATTTGTCAATGTACATAGAAGGTCTTATCTATGTGTTCCCTAGTCTTCAAAACTTCACATCCTCCCTTCCTCTTCATGGTTATTGTACCTCAGAACACAGCTAGCCTATTTTCATCAACCCAGGTTCAACTGTCATAGCCTCACACATGCATCATTGATTCATATCAAGAGCATTCATATTTTTCAGATGCAAGCTCCACATATAAATAGTAGCATAGTAGTTAAGCTTCCTGCTTTTCAAATCTGCATGGCCCACAGATTAAACATTTGGCATTAATGCCCACAGATTAAACAGTGTCATTTGATAGACACTGTTTTGGTTAAAATGCACAGGAATCTTCATCTTTTCCTTCTCCGGTTGCTGACCCCACAATTTCTTTGGGTCAGCAGAAATTCTGGGAATTTTCCTTGACAAGAAAACTAATAGGAGAAGATGAATGTAGTCAGCTAATAGGATTTCTGATTACCTGTGTCTTCTCCTACCCGCAAAAGAGCATGTGTGCAGGTGAGAATGAGATGAGCGAACTGGCTACGTATGCACCATGGTGTTCAGTTACAGCACAACTCTTCCTAGGCTCATCCACAGCAGCAGCAATAAAGCTGTAACGTTAACTGTAACTGTAACTGTAACTGTAAAGCTGTGTAACTGACAGAGCACCACTTCAGAATCAGGCATTAAGACACAAGAGACAGACACAGTTTACAAATTTACTAATTTACAAAATAAGGATTGGCTTCAGCTAATGGAAAAGATGGTATCTGATGCTTTATGGATCTTATATTTCTGCTTCCATTAACATTCTGAGTATAACATTCTGTTCATGCTAATATAATTGCATGTGTAGAGCATATCCTACATGATTTTCTGTCTCCTCAAAGACTAGAACTCAAAAAAAAAAAAAACAAAACTCAACATATATTAATAAAAATAAATAAATAAAAATAAAAAAAAAATAGGCCACAAAAAATGTCTTGTTTCAAGTCATTTTCCTGTTTTCCTTAAAATCTTCTGCACCTGTAGAAGTACTTAGCAAGAAATTGTACCATTCCAGCTAGATGCTGTTGTCATGTTTCATTACAGGAGTGGAAAATAAGTTAGCACTTAAAAGGTACCTGTTTGTTTGGAGGGGTGTTATTTGTTTATTTGTGATTCATTCAGATAAAGGAACTCAGTCATGTTCCATTTATGTTATCATTAAGTAACTCTAAACCAGTTTGCAATCTCTCATTAAAAAGAACTATCTGTCACATGCTGAGTCTCACTTGACAACTGTAGAAAATGCAAAATTGCGTACCAGATTTTTCTAGAGATGCAAGCACAAATCTCTCTTGTTCTGCTGTTTCAATACAATTTACACATTACTTTCATTGCCATAATCAGGTAATACATTTGATCTTCAAATATTCACAACTTCTGTTAATATCAGCATCAGAAGTTGCCCAGGAAAAGACAGCTTATGTGTTAAGTCTCTCATTTGTATATCTCTGCAACAGACAGAGATATGTACAGATGTACAGTTCTTTCTTATTCCTATCATATACCTGACTCAAGTATCATATTGCTCACTAAAATATGGCTGTTACTCAGGGGTGAATGCAAAAATTGACAGTCCAGTATGCAGGACTGACTAATTCCAAAGTTCCTGATATAATCTTGAAGTAATTTAAAAAAATATTTAAATAAAGAAATAATAATAATATTTAAATAAAGCTCATAACTTTATTATTATGGGCTTATTAATTACTTGAAGGGTGTCACTAGGGTGTCACACAGTGACCAAATAGGTAAACACAGAAGTGTGCTATGTAATATTGCTTCCTGGCAAGACCTTCTTCTGTCATTGCTGTAAGTATTGAATTCTGTCAAGGGACACATGATAATGCAATATTAATTTCAAGTCATGAAAAGGAGAATCAAAACAATTTTTTACTGGCTCCATCAATGAACTATGAAACGCAAAGTATCTACAGTGCATTTTTGTACACGAAATTCGTATGAGGAACAATAATTTTATAATGAAAGACAGCTGAAGTTCTGACAGCTGAACACTGAAGTGATCATGGGCTCTTTTTAGAAGTCTCTATTTAATGACTCCCATGTTCAGTAATTATTTACCTGTGGCTGACTAATTTGACTTGGTACTTCACTGCTGTCTTTATTTTCCAAAACAATTGCTGTTTTTTTTGTTTTGTTTTGTTTTTAATTTTGTTCTGTTTGTTCATTTGCTTAATATCATCAGAGTCTTTTATCTATATAAAAAATACCACTTTTCTCCCTAGAATAGTTTTCCTGACTACTTTCCTCTTAGGCTCTGAAGCTTGAAAGTTGTTGTTAAGAGAACCGGGAAACTGAAGATAACCGATGTCTCAGCTGGGAAGTTTGTACCTGCTTTATGGTGCTTATTCTGTTAGGGATTGGATTGAGCCTGCTTTCCAGTCAAGAGGATAGTATTATCACCAATTCTCTAATATGACAACATGCACAATCGCAAAGAACAAACTATTGGCATGACACCACTGTTTGCTGTGCTCTTAAACAAAGAAATAAAATCAAATCATTGTAAAATGAATCCAAACTGAAGAGAATATCTAGTCATTCTTGAAGCACCACTCTTTATTGCTGAATGTATAAATATTTAAGATTTATTTACTAGTTTAGAGATCATTGTTTGAGACGCATGTTCTCAAATAAATTTGGGCACCTCGAACTCCCACATGACATTAGCTGGAGAATGGGAGGTTCTCTCTCTTTGCAGATCATTTACAATCCATTTCTGACTAACCATTCATTAACCCCCCTTGTCACATAATCTACAAATATTTTTATGCACTATTTAGCTTGTAAGCACAGTATTATTTCAGTTCTTTCACTACATGAATCTAACCTTGCTGAAAAAGAGCATTACTTGAAGAATTTTTTTGTGGCATTGAATCTTACTGAGCAATGGCAGTGCAAGATGGTAGGAAGAGGAAGAAATAACCTGGAAATGTTTTCACATTTAAGACCTTATGACATTTCCTTCCATATATGTAAATATACATTTGTTTGTGGGGATGTTTTGCTGGATATCTAAGATCTTTACATGTTGGGTTTTGATAAACAGCTAGCTTTCTTAAATCATATTATCACAATAAACAAACAAAAAAAAATGATAACCATAATTAGAACAGAAGCTTCAGTCCAGGAAATATCTTTAAAATGTGCTTAATTTTAAGTATAAATCCTACCAACTTCAGTCAAACCAATAATCTGCTGCTATAATTCTCTGAATGAGGATACTGTTCTTAATGAATTACACCCAGAGGGAAAAGACAGACAAGGGTTTAATTAGCTTCTACCTAAACTCTGTATTTAACCTGGCCACCTGGCCACTATGGTTAAGGATAAAAAAAAAAAAAAAAAAAAAAAAGTTTTCATAAATATATTAATAGCAAAAGGAGAGGAGGGCCAAGGAGAATCTCTATTCTTTACTGGATATAGGGGGGAACATGACTACTGAGGATAAGGAAAAGGCTGAGGTTCTTAATATCTTCTTTGCATCTGTCTTTACTAGCCAGACCACTTACAATTAGGGTACTCAGCCTTCCAACCTGGAAGTCTGGAACAAGGAGTAGAAGAAACCCCCCACAGTTCAGGTGGAAACAGTTAAAGACCTGCTGCTCCACGTGGACTGTCACAAGTCCATGGGGCCAGATGGGATCCACCTGAAGGTGCTGAGGGAGTTAGTGGGTGTGATTGCTGGGACGCTTTCCATCATCTGTCAGTGGTCGTGGTCATTTGGAGATATCCCAGATGACCGGTGACTCGCTAATGTGACACCCATCTATACAAAGGAGGACCTGGGGAACTACAGGTTTACCAGCCTGACCTCCATGCCAGGAAAAGTGATGGAACAGGTCATCTTGAATGCAATCATGCAGCATATGCAGGACAGCCACTAGGGATCAGGCACAGTCACTATGGGTTCATGAAAGGCAAGTCTTGCCTGACCAAACGCATATGCTTCTATGACCAGGTGACCTGCCTGGTGGGTAAGGGAAAGGCTGTTGATGTAGTTCACCTAGACTTCAGCAAGACCTTTGACACGGTCTCCAATAGTATTCTCCTGGAGAAGCTGGCAACCCACAGCTTGGACAGGTGCACTCTTTGCTTGGTTAAGAAATGGGTGGAAGGCCAGGCCCAGAGAGTGGTGGTGAACAGAGTGAAATCCAGCTGGAGACCAGTCATGAGTGGTGTTCCCCAGGGGTCAGTGTTGGGGCCATCTTTAATATCTTATTGATGAGGGAATTGAGTTCACCCTCAGTAAGTTTGCCGATGACACCAAGCTGGGGGGAAGTGTTGACCTTCTGGAGGGTAGAAAGGCCCTGCAGAGGGACCTGGACAGGTTGGATAAATGGCCAGAGGCCAATGGAAGGAGGTTCAACATGGCTAAGTGACAGGTCCTGCACTTTGGTCACAAAAACCCCATGCAGCGCTACAGGCTTGGGACAAAGTGGCTGGAAAGCTGTGCAGAGGAAAAGGATCTGGTGGTATTGATTGATGCTTGATGCCTGAACATGAGCCAGCAGTGTTCCCAGGTGGCCAAGATGGCCAGTGACATCCTGGCTTGTATCAGGCATAGTGTAGCCAGCAGGACCAGCAAAGTGACCATCGCCTTGTACTCTGCTCTGGTGAGTCTGTTTTCTGTTTTGGGCCCTTCACTACAAGAAAGACATCAAGGCCCTGAAGTATGTCCAAAGAAGGGCTATGAAGCTGGTGAAGGACCTGGAACACAAGTCCTATAAGGAACGGCTGAGGGAACTGGTGCTGTTTAGTCTAGAGATGAGGAGGCCCAGGGGAAACCTTGTTGCTCTCTATAACTACCTGAAACGAAATTGTGGGGAGCTAGGAGTCAGGCTCTTCTCACAAAGTTACGAGTGATAGGACTAGAGAGGCCACAAGTTGCACCAGGGGAGGTTTAGGTTGGAAATTGGGAGAAATTTCTCTTCAGAAAGAGTGGTTAGGCACTAGAACAGGTTGCCTGGGGAACTGGTGGAGTGACCATCCCTGGCGGTATTCAAGGAAAGGTTGGACGTGCTGCTTATGGACATGGTTTAGTGGGTGACATTGGCAGTAGGGTGATGGTTGGATCAGATGATCTTTTCAAACCTTAATGATTCTATGAATCAATGATTTCTCTCATATATTGAGTAACATTAAGAAAATGTGCTGCTTTATTTTTTTCATTATAGTAAGACAATACGGAAATTCACATCAAAAGTATGGCATTTGTATAATTTGAAAAAGAGTAATGTTGTTATGTTATCAAAATAAAATATAACAAGTGTTACCTAACCTAAAGATACAACTATAGCAAAATTGTAGAAATGTTCTCAAATACGAAAATTTCATCATATGCAGATTAATTTTTTCATTGTTTAGTGGACACAGAAATCCACGCACTTCAAAATTTGCAAGTGTGCAATTCACACATTATTGGAACTATGTGTTTCTTGTACCTGCCACACACTTAAACTCTGTTAAAACTGTTCTTGTCTTCATTCTTGTTGTTTCTTATCAATCTTCTTTTATCTCAATACCTTTAACTCATTTTTTTGAGTAGTACACTGAATTTTTACTATTTTCTATTCTTTAAATAGAAACTTACATTTTTACTATGGATTTGTCCAAAGGGGGAAAAAAGTAAAAGTGATTGCTTGCATCACCGAGAAAGTGAACAAAGGATAGTGAGACCTACCACACTTAGTAACTGGCAGTGTATTTTCTGTTACGTCTATTCAGTGCTAAGACATTTACAGAAAAAATAATATAAAGTATTTAGAGTCAGAGGTTATTGCATAGTTCTATTATGTAGAATTATTGTTACATTAAATGCTAAAATGATAAGGTTGACCATAAGACATTAAACTCCAAAAACAAAAATACCTTAGGTCTCCAACATCAGGAGAGTGATTTGCTACTATTTCTGTAGAGAAGAGCAGAATCTTAAAACAACTTATTTTCAGCCTTTGCAAACAGAGAAGTCAGAGGAAAATATTCTAGCATTGCTTTATAATGAGCAGTATAAGTCATCAACTTCTGCCCAGATTTTCTTTCACTTTCACATGTGTCCTTAGAACAAAGCAAATCATTACAGGAAGGTTTAGGTTATAACTTTTTATTTTGGTCTACAAGCCATCTTCACTCATTCTTGATGTTATGAGTACATCTCTAAATTTTATCTAAAGATACATTCTCCAAACCTCACATGACAGTAAATATAGGTTTCAGCATGACAAGCTGCAATATTCAGCCTTTCCACTGTAGGAAGAAGCTACCTTCTAGAGGCTAGTCTATTTTACTTGTCTCTGTTTTTTATGAGATCATTTATCATTACAGTACCTAAATGTCAACACAGTATCAGAGATTTCTTTTGTCTGTGTTTTAAGCAAAAAAACTGTATATACCTAAAGAGATATGGAGACATGTATGTACATGAACAAATAAAAACATGTGAAAAGAATGTGATAGCTTCCATTTGCTTTATTTTATTTTTTTTTCCTACATTTTTTCTATAGGATATTTTATCATCCCTGCATTATTGTGATCAGTGGGTTCTCTGATCTTAAACTTCAGTTTAAATTGAGCATATTTTTCTGTACAACTTCTTATGCTAGACAGTACAGGTGCTATAAAATTCAGTTTTCTTAGTATTCTGTTTAATTTATTCTTTTAATCAAAACCAGAACTCTCCATTATAAGTATCCCAAGTTTTGCTGATATAGCTGACCTGACTGGAAATAACCAGAAGTTATTTGGTTTCTTGGAAGAAACCAAAGCTAAATTAATAAATCTTTACTTAATAGGAAGATGTGCCCTAAAATTATTGGGTCTGCATTGCAGTCTCACTTGGCTAGGTTTCTTTCTGTGTATCTGCTGTTTTGTGTTTTCATGGTTTTATTTTCATGGTGGTGGTAGTGTTTATTTTGTTTGGTTGTTTGCTTTGTGTTTTTTGTTGTTGTTGTTGTTTTGCTTGTTTGTTTGCTTTGTTTTGTTTTGGTAGCCATTGTTTTTGTATAGTATCATAGAATGTCTCAGGTTGGAAGGGACCTTAAAGTTAGGGACCTTAATTCCAACTCCCTGCTATGGGGAGGGATGCCAGTCACTAGATTGTGTTGGCCAAGACCCCATACAGCCTGGCCTTGAACATCTCTAAGGATGGGGCATCCACAACTTCCCTTGGCAACCTGTTCCTGTGCCTCACTACCCTTACAGGGAAGAATTTCCTCCTAATGTATAGCCTAAATCCATCCTCTTTTAGTTTAAGACTATCCTCCCTTGTCCTATTATTACCTACCCTAGTAAAGAGTCCTTCTCTATCTTTTCTATAAGTCCCCTTGAAGTATTGAAAGACCACAATGAGGTCTTCGTGTAGTCTTTCACTTCTGGCAGGCTGAATATCCCCAGCTCTCTTGGCCTTTCTTGATAGAGGTGCTCCAGCTCCTTGATCATCTTTGTGGCCTGCCTCTGGACCCATTCTAATAGGTCCACATCTTTCTTGTGTATATTTCTATACTTATTTAGTAGCAGCCATTATGGGCATATAGGAATTATTTTCTGGTAGGAGTAGGCCACAACAACATGTAAGGAAATAATAGATTATTAAATTTATGATGAGGCAAATATGGGGGGGGGGGGGGGGGGGGGGGGGAGGAAAAAGTCAAATATCTCATCTTGTATTAAATGTTAATTCAAATGAACAAAAATATTCCGGCCATGAAGTTGCCAGTCTGACAATATACATTTCCATAACGTATTTTGAAATTCTGTCACTGTTGAATAGGTACTGTTCTGGATCATTTCATCAATATGCAAGCTTCTAGTAGGCTATAGTAGTGTCTCTGCCTTGATGTTTTTACAGTATTGGACACAAATGGTCCTCATATATCTTCTTTAAGGTTTCTATTCTTTGGCTTTTGTGGATGATTACCTTCCATCCCTTGAGAACTATTTTTCTGCCTATACTGAGTTCATTTTTCTGATTCTCTGGTGTTTGAATTTTGCTGGGATTTTTTACTACTATGTAGGTCATTCTAGCTTGAATGTCTTGCTCATTTGCCAAGTCATTATCTTCTGGTAATTACTCTTTAATTTTCATTAGTAGCAGCCACCGACAGATTTCTAAATACCACCTGCCCCAGCTCACATGGTCGTGTTCACTTGGTGTTCTATATGTGTGCAACACATTATTAGTATGCATGCATACAAAGACAGCTAATGGAACACTATCCAAGTTTCATTCATGTGCTAACCTCCATCCTTGAACAGTGAATCTTTCTAGCCATAACGTATTTTTCAGACCTGTATTGTGAAGACACATTTTACAATACATGTCCCTTAGAATTTACATGTGGGCATACTGCAAAGAACGTATTGTTTACTATGAAAGTTTTGTAATTATGCCAAACTGAATGTACAGGACTTCATCAGCAACAGTTTCAAGCCATTGAAGACTAATTAGAAATGCTTGGTTCAGAAATTGGTTGAACCCTTGCTGAGTATTCAAGCAGGAGCCAAGTGAACAAATAATATTGAATTTGCCACACACATTACATTGTAAACATTCAAGCAACAAATATTTCTGAAGATCAGCATTCTCACATTTAGCAGAAAACCTTAAAACTTTATTATATTTGTTAACTTACATTGTATAGGTTTTAGATGCAGAAACAAATGAATTGAGATTTCACTAACATGACTTAATACTAAATTTCCATTTGAAATTAATGAAGTTTAACTGAATTGTAAACAAACAATAGCCGCCCCTACCTGCTTTATCTAGAAAATATATAGTGACCACCTGCATTTAGTCATACAGAGATGAAAATTGACATTACTGAGATGTCTTTATTTTCCTTTGAATCTCCACAAGTTAGTAACACTTATTAAGCAACTAAGTGAGTACAATGATGGAAAAAATGTTTGTGTTCAGCCTGCTGTAAGACCACAGTATTGTCTATGCATCTTAATGGCTAATTTGCAGCCCTCCTCCTTATATCCTCCATTTGGCTCTAGAAAAAGTATTGCTAATTTTATATTATAAAAGTCAAGGTACTCTTGAAATCTGATTCCCAAGCCTGCTGTTATTTTTATTAATCTATACAGCCATGGGACCCCATTAGCAACACCAGGAAATTCTAAAGGTGGTGGCAACACAACAATGAGTGTGCTGGAAGATGAAGCAGGAGGAGCATTTGCTTATGTATGTGCATGTGTTTAAGACCTTTTAGAGGACAGAAAGGTGGAGTGAATAGGTGAGCAGGAAAGAGAAAGAGGAAAAATGAGAGAAACACAGAGTGAGAACATAAGAGAGTAATAGCAAAAGAGCACAAGAGGGTGAGAGTATGAAAAGAGAGCTTTTGAATCTTCACAGGTGAGACATGAATGACACACATCCAGATGATAGATGCAATGCAATGGGAAACACCACAGTTCAAATCATAATTATTATATCTCAACCATATGTATTCATATATATTTTTCAAATCTTTATTTTTATTTTTAATGGATTTTTATGTTAACAATACTGGCTGGATTCTCAAAGGACAGACAATAATTAAGACCCAATTTCCTAGAAGAAGTATTTCCAGCTGCTATCTAAAATGTCTGTGGGCTTTGATGTACATATGTGTAATTCTTTGACAACATAATAAATGGGACTGTTTCATAAAGTAATACACAGGCCATAATATATTGCTAGTACGCTATGATGAGTAATCACATGCTAAGCAAAATTATAGATGTTAAGGAAAGTGGTCTGCACTTAAAAATAGCTTATTTTTTATTTTGCAGTACTACAGCAATGTTCCAAGTATATCCATCTATTTTTTATTATGCTTACTGTTTTTTAATGATCAGATTTTACACATAACAAATATTTTGCCTAATCTACAACTGTTTTAGTGTAGAAAGTAAGATACAAATACTCACCCTAATTTTAAAAGATTCTAAATCCCCATTTATTCACCCTCACACAACTAAAATCATGGATTTAAGGGAACACCAGCTCATAGCTAAAAAAGTAAAGCAACAAGACTTTTATTGACTTTGGCACCTGTAATTCACTATTCCCTGTGCTAAACACTGATTTTTCTTTGAACAGGAAAGGAAGAATTATAATTCACAATGACCTGGACATTTATATTCTCTACATTAACTCATCCTGGATGGAAAGTGAGAATGAAGTGGAGTGCAATACCATCTTGTCAATATATAAAAATATTAGGTTAATTTGTTGAACAGCTAGTAGGGTAGCTCTACAATCTTTCTGGATAAGAAAACAGGTGATAAATTCAGTAGAGCTCCTACTGAAATCAAGGGAAATGAGACTGCATTCACATATATCAGGACTGAATTTGCTGCTCAGTTGCATACTAGCAACTGAGCATACTAGCATACTGACTATAACTAGCTCAGAGGAGACCCATGTCCACAAGAATGTTTCTTTTCCTATGGATTGGTCTCTGAAAATGTGTTTTCCTGAGAAGCAATAATTGTAAGGAATATGGAAGTAAAGAGTAGAAAAAAGCAATACAACAAATACAACCTTTACAAACACAACTACTAATATCAACTAAATGATTGAGCTGTCCCTTCACAATCATTTTCTTTATCTTTCATTTATATATGTGATAAATAGTAATGGCATAATGTCAACAGGAGAAATAAAAGGAAGCATTGTTTGGAGGAGAAATTAGAATTTTGTACATAATATGACTACAGACAATCATATTGCAGATCCTACATTTTCTGTTTGCACACCATCAGGTGGCATTGCCAATGACCAAGCTTAGCTTTTATTATCACAGAATAACAGAATTTCTAGGTTGGAAGAGACCTCAAGATCATCGAGTCCAACCTCTGACCTAATGCTAGCAGTCCCCACTAAACCATATCCCTAAGCTCTACATCTAAACGTCTTTTGAAGACTTCCAGGGATGGTGACTCCACCACTTCCCTGGGCAGCCCGTTCCAGTGCCTCACAACCCTCTCAGTAAAGAAGTTCTTCCTAACATCCAACCTAAAACGCCCCTGGCTCAACTTAAGCCCATTCCCCCTCGTCCTGTCACCAGGCACGTGGGAGAACAAACCAACCCCCACCTCGCTACAGCCTCCCTTGAGGTACCTATAGAGAGCGATAAGGTCGCCCCTGAGCCTCCTCTTCTCCAGGCTGAACAAGCCCAGCTCCCTCAGCCGCTCCTCGTAGGACTTGTTCTCCAGGCCCCTCACCAGCTTCGTTGCCCTTCTCTGGACCCGCTCAAGCACCTCCATGTCCTTCTTGTAGCGAGGGGCTCAAAACTGAACACAGTACTCGAGGTGCGGCCTCACCAGAGCCGAGTACAGGGGGACGATCACCTCCCTAGCCCTGCTGGTCACACTGTTCCTGATACAAGCCAGGATGCTGTTGGCCTTCTTGGCCACCTGAGCACACTGCTGGCTCATGTTCAGCCAACTATCCACCATCACTGCCAGGTCCTTCTCTGCCTGGCAGCTCTCCAACCATTCCTCTCCCAGCCTATAGCTCTGCTTGGGGTTATTGCGCCCCAGGTGCAGGACCCGGCACTTGGCCTTATTGAACTTCATGCAGTTGACCTCAGCCCATCGGTGCAGCCTATCCAGATCCTCCTGCAGAGCTTTCCTACCCTCAAGCAGATCGACACACGCACCTAACTTGGTGTCATCTGCAAACTTACTGAGGGTGCACTCAATGCCCTCATCCAGATCATCGATGAAGATATTAAAGAGGACCGGCCCCAGCACCGAGCCCTGGGGGACGCCACTAGTGACTGGCCTCCAACTGGACTTGGCTCCATTCACCACGACTCTTTGGGCCCAGCTATCCAGCCAGTTTCTAACCCAACGAAGCGTGCGCCAGTCCAAGCCAAGAGCAGCCAGTTTCTTGAGGAGAATGCTGTGGGAGACGGTGTCAAAAGCCTTGCTGAAGTCAAGGTAGACCACATCCACAGCCTTTCCCTCATCCACCCAGCGCGTCACTTTGTCATAGAAGGAGATCAGGTTCGTCAAGCAGGACCTGTCTTTCATAAACCCATGCTGACTGGGCCTGATCGCCTGCTTGCCCTGCAAGTGCTGCGTGATGACTCTCAGGAGGATCTGCTCCATGAGCTTCCCTGGCACTGAGGTCAAACTGACAGGCCTGTAGTTTCCTGGGTCAGTCCTCCAGCCCTTCTTGTAGATGGGCGTCACATTTGCTAGCCGCCAGTCAACTGGGACCTCCCCCGATCGCCAGGACTGCTGATAAATGGTGGACAGTGACTTGGCCAGCTCCTCTGCCAGTTCTCTCAGTACCCTTGGGTGGATCCCATCCGGCCCCATCGACTTGTGCACATCTAAGTGCCGTAGCAGGTCACCAAACAGTTCTTCATGGATAGTGAGGGCCACATCCTGCTCCCCATCCCCTTCCACCAGCTCAGGGTACTGAGTATCCAGAGAACAACCGGTATTGCCGCTAAAGACTGAGGCAAAGAAAGCATTGAGCACCTCCACCTTTTCCTCATCTCTTGTAACTAAGTTTCCCCCCGCATCCAGTAAAGGATGGAGATTCTCCTTAGTCCTCCTTTTTGTGTTGATGTATTTATAGAAACGTTTTTTGTTATCTTTAACGGCAGTAGCCAGATTGAGCTCCAGATGAGCTTTGGCCTTCCTAATTTTGTCCCTGCACAGCCTCGCTACATCCTTAAAGTCCTCCCTAGTGGCCTGCCCACTTTTCCAAAGATTATAAACCCTCTTTTTTCTCCTAAGATCAAGCCACAATTCTCTGTTGAGCCAGGCTGGTCTTCTTCCCCGCCAGCTCGCCTTTGGGCACGTGGGGACAGACCACTCCTGCGCCATTAAGATTTCCCTCTTGAAGAGCGCCCAGCTTTCCTGGACCCCTCTGCCCTTCAGAACCGCCTCCCAAGGGACTCCACCAACTAGTGTCCTGAGCAGCTCAAAGTCAGCCCTCCAAAAGTCCAATACAGTGGTTTTACTGGTCCCCTTCCTGGCCTCACCAAGAATAGTGAACTCCACCATTTCGTGGTGACTCTGCCCAAGACAGCTCCCGACAATCACATCCTCCACCAGTCCTTCTCTGTTTGTGAAGAGAAGGTCTAACCGGGCACCACCCCTGGTAGGTTCACTAACCAGCTGCGTCAGGAAGCTATCTTCCACGCTCTCCAGAAACCTCCTAGACTGCTTTCTCAGGGCTGTGTTGTGCTTCCAGGATATGTCAGGGAAGTTGAAGTCCCCCACGAGTACAAGAGCTGACGATTTTGCAACTTCTGTCAGCTGCCTGTAGAGTTCCTCATCTGTCTCCTCATCCTGGTTCGGCGGTCTATAGCAGACCATGACCAGGACACTAGCCTTGTTGTCCCTGCCGATCCTAACCCAAAGGGACTCGACCTTGTCATTCCCATTATTGTCGATATTGCCTAAACAATAAAACAATGGTCAAGACCAATGCCTCTCCATCTCTTCAATAGCATTGTATGGACAGAATGTTCATGTGACTGTATCTGGTTACTTTTCATCAAGTATTCTTTTAACTCCAACAGCAAAAAACCATCACTACACAGGGTTTCTGATACTGTTTTTTAGGTTTCAAACATTTATGGTGCTTCATAAGCTTAGGATGAAATCTTATATTGTATGAGATAGCAAGAGCTTTCAACCATGCATGTTTAAGGCTAGAACTGATCCATAAGCAAAGAAATTTAGCAGTTGATATTGACTTTCATTGCTGCCTCCCAAATTCTATCAACAAAGATTTTCCACAACTATACAAAATTCTTATATTGGTAAATGACAGTGAACAAATGCAAGTTAAATCTTCATAATACTAGTAGTGCTTGCTTCAGCTTTATCATATTTTATTGTATTTTTGTGCCACTTGCTCTGTAAAAGGCAAACTCTCAGCCTGTGAGCTTTACCAGGAACCCACAACAGTCAAAAGACACAGAAACACATAGAAATACAAATCAAGTATTTGAAAAATAAATAAATAAATAAAAATGCACTTGCTCTTTGGTTCCTGAAATTTCAAAATCAGCTTACATAGTCTAAACCAGATTTAAAGTTCTTTTCAGCTGTATTTTACTATAACATAATATGGCAAAGATTGCTGCAAAAGATATCTAGGTGTGAAATAGTAAATATCTTGGTAAGCATCATCTGCCGTACTATGTGTGACATACAAGTGGATATATTTGCAACAAGAGATGGCAAAAACATGCTAACAAATTTCAGGCAGTAATGAGGAAACAAAACCAGGTGTTTTGTACTTAGCCAGAAATTTTGCAATATGCTAGAAGAGCAGAACTGGGGAAAGATACTGCACAAGGTTATCTGTGAATACACATTTGAATTTTTAAAATTATTAACCTTTATCTTGATAGGCATTGCTTCAATATTTAAGTAGTATCACACATTGCTGAGATATATCCCTGTAAGAAGTGGAAATGCTTAAATCACATGATAAATATATTGCTTATTTATAAGAGAGAGACAACAAGAGGAGTTGAGTTACAAATCTGTTCTCTTACCCTTCTGAGTCCACAAAATAAGGTGTAAAACGTATGTGAGTAAAGCAGTAGGCTTTGAATAATTTTTTTAATGTTATTTCTATTTTTTTCACAGTAAAATTCTTTCTGAACTCAGTAAATACCTAGTTTATCCTGGATGTCATTTGAATTAGACTACTGTGTATCTTATAACTACTAAACTAAAGAAAGTAATTGGATTTTGCCCTTTTTTTTTTTTTTTTCCAGAATTGGAAATTCAGATCTTCATAACAGTAAAAACAACAACAACAACAAACATTCACTTTGTGATCATTTGTCTACATAGTAAACACTACAAATTTGATCTGTTATTCACCTCTTCTAGAACAGTTTATTCTCTAGAAGAAAATTCATATTGTTCTTCCTCATAAAAGTGATGACAAATTACCACTTAATAGCTTAAATTTATAAATACACATACACACTTACTGTTTATGGTACCAAACTAGTTGAAAGATTTACACAGTTAATCCTGGAAACAACTAAATTACATTAAGTGAATCATAGTTTATTCTGTAAGACATCAAAATTGTTCAAATGCACTTCAGTATCAATATATTTTCCACAATTTTAAATAATTCTAGCCTGTTTTATCTGTGCTCACTCCTCACAAAAGCACTCTTAAGTATTGTGGATGCTTGTTAATCTGTCTTAAATGTATCACTTAATGATAAAATTCCATGTTTTTACACTATTCATCACAGACATTGTGTGGCCTGTTAACTTTAATAAAATATTTATTAACATTTTATTATAGAAATTAATTGGGGAATATGTTTAAGGAGACAAAAAAAAAAACAAAAATAGCTGAAATTCTTACAAATGCTGACCATGATGCCCCTGAAGCACCTTAAAACTTTATGCTGTTGTCTGAATTGCAGCTACACAGACCACGTACTTTCCATATACCAAATATGACTCTATGTTTTTAATTATTAAAAGCACAAAAAAAAAAAAAAAAAAAAAAAAAGAGTTAAAAGGAACAACATAGGGTTGTTGTTCATATTGAAATTACTCTATCCTAGATAAAGCATAACAGCAGTCTGATTACCCTCTGAGGGTTGAAGCAGAAGAAGTATTAAAAAAGGACAAAGCACAGTTCATCCAATACTGCTCTATTCGATTGGAGGAACTCAAAGCACCAAGAAATCCAGATGCTGTACTGATTATTCAAGGGACCCTGGAATCAGACACACAAGAAGTAGCTTGTCAAGGAGCTGTACATTTGACTTAGAAAGAAGGAAAAAGCTTGAAATTGCAGATATTGGGATTAATATTTTGTAGTTATTAATATTATATTGCTATTAACACATATCAAAATAATTAATTATAATAAATAAATGTGAAGAGGATTTTTTCACAGTGCCTGGGACTCTATCTGAGGTCCTGAAGAATGCCTTTTCTTTCATTCCTTGACTTCTACACTAAAACTACCTGCAAGGCTGATTAACACCAGTTACAGATTTGATGTCTACTGATTATGCATTGGAAACTCATATTTTTTTTTTATCTATACTGGGTATGGTTCCCCAGCACTGGCAGGGGGCTGTAGGGTTGCTCTGTGCAGCAAGGCCAGGGCTGCCAGTTCCATCTGGCTCCAGCAGTCTCCCCACAGGGCATGGCTGGGCCCCGCAGCCCAGGTGGTGGCACCTTGGGGAAATGGATTTAAGGGGGAAAATACTGCACAGCAGATTTCAGACAAGAGTGGGAAAAACATGAAAGAAACAGCTCTGCTGAGACCAAAGTCAATGAAGAAGATGGGGAAGGAGGCGTTTTGTGTGCCAGAGCAGTTATCCCTTTGTGTCCCACGGAGGACCATGTCAGAGCAGATACCCACACTGCAGCCCATATAGATCTCACATGTCCTCTAGAAAGCTGTAGCCTTTAGAAAGCCCATGATTGAGCAAGAGTTTAGCAGAAAATGGGGGACACCCACACTGGAGCAGTCTACTCCTGGAGGACTGCACTCTGTGGAGAGGACCCATGCTGCAGCAGTTCTTGAAGAACTACAGCCGTTCTTAAAGTGTCCCACACTGGAGCAGTCATGCAGGACTTCATCCCATGGGAGAGATCCCATGCTGGCTCAAGGGAAGAGTACAATGAAGGAGCAGCAGGAGTAGTGTTAAGGAGTGACCATAACACCCACTCCCCCTCCCACTGAGCAGCTTGCAGAGGAGGATGTAGAAAATTCAGAAACAAGGGAGTGAAGCTAAGCTTTAGAAGAGGGCAGGGGGAGCATGGGCAGCAGGTGAAAGCATTTTTATTTTTTGTTTTTGTTTCTAATTGTCCTACACTATTTCCAAATTAGCAATTAATTAAATTAATTTTCCCCAAGCCAAGTTTGTTTTGCCCACAGTGGTAACTGGTGAGAAATCTCTCTGTGTCCTTATCTTGACCAAGGAGCTTTTCCATCTTACTTTGCCCATGGTCTTGCTGAGGAAACAGACTGAGAAAGCAGCTGGGTTGGAGCCTGGCAGCCAGCCAAGGTCAACACACAGCATTAGATCACTCAGCAATTACTAGATGGTAACAATCTAGAAGTCTTAATGACCTCTGACAGAGTTGAGCAAATGTGCTCAACTTTGTGCTTTGTGCTATCCATTCCCTTGGGAATATAAAGTTTGAATAATTAACAAAAAGCAGTACAACTATAGAGAAGGGCTGGCTGGCATTTTGCCTAGTATAAAGGATTATTCAGAACTCTTCATGGCCCTTGCTGGACATCTCTTTGATGAAGCTCATAATTTTGTCAGGCTCTTCTTCAGAAATCTCCAGTCAGAAAAAAAAAATAATAAATATATATATATATATTATACATACATATATATATATACATACATATATATGTATGTATAATCACTGATCCATAGGGGAAAAAAATAAAATAAAATAAAATAAAATAAATAAAATAAAATAAAATAAAATAAAATAAAATAAAATAAAATAAAATAAAATAAAATAAAATAAAATAAAATAAAATAAAATAAAATAAAAATTTATGCATCTTTGGATTTTGTAAATACTCTAAGAATCACAAATCACAAATTGTGGATTATGATTACTTTAGTGGAAAATAATGAACTATATAGTAGTTTGGTAATACTTTACTGTGTTACCAAAACAACAAAATTATGTTTCCTGAGAAGATTTATCTGTCATTGGTCTGAGAAGAGCACTGGGTTTGGGTTTTTACAAAAATTATCTGAAAAAAACTACAGATTTATCAGTAGGGAAGTATCCTATGAATTCATATCACTTTCCCAAGAGTTTTGTCATTTAAAAGTATCCTTTTCTGATTTTATTAGCTTCTAGATATGAAATGTCTTGAGTTTCTACAAAATAAATAAATACATTTAAAAACTACTCTGACAGTTGACTAAAATAAAAATATAAATACAAAATGCATTGACAGCAAATGAAATGAAATAAATTATATAGCTCATTACATATATTAAGGTATAAAAACTTTTTCTTAGAACTGCAAGAGGAGCAAATAATTATTTAGTTTAGTGGAATAAATAATTATAAATTTTCTTTCTTCCTCACACATAGTTGTACCATGGTGGTAATATAGAGTCATAGAATCACTTAGATTGGAAAATACTTCTAAGATCATCTAGTCCAACCTTTAACCTAGTACTGACAAGTCCACCACTAAACCATGCCATTAAGTTCCACATCTACACATTTCTTGAAGACCTCCATGGATAGTGACTCCACCACTACTCTGGGCAGCCTGTTCTTTACAACCCTTTCAGTAAAAAAATTTCCCCTAATATCTAACCTAAAACTCCACTGGTGCAACTTAAAGCCATTTCCCCTTGTCTTATCACTAGGTGCTTGGGAGAAGAGCCACCTCACTACAACCTCCTTGAAGGTAATTGGAAAGTACAATAAAGTCTCCTCTGAGCCTTCTTTTCTCCAAGCTAAACAACCCCAGCTCCCTCAGCTGCTCCTCATAAGATTTGTTCTCTAGGCCCTTCAACAGCTTTGTCACCCTTCTTTGGACATAGTTCAGCACTTCAATGTCCTTGTTGTAGTCAGGGGCCTAAAACTGAACACAATATTTGAGGTGCAGCCTCACCAGAGCCAAGTGCAGAGAGACTATCACATCTCTAGTCCTGCTGTCCATGCTATCACTGAAACAAGCCAGGATTCTGCTGGCCTTCCTGGCCACCTGAGCACACTGCTGGCTCATATTCAGCTGGCTATCGACCAATACCCCCAGTTTCCTTTCAGCTGGACAGCTTTTCAGCCACTCTTCCCCCTGCCCGTAGTGTTGCTGTAGGGTTGTTGTGCCTGAAGAGCAGGACCAGGCACTTGTCCTTGTTGAATGTCATACAGTTATCAGCTTGTTGGTCCAGCCCATCCAGATCCCTCTGCAGAGCCCTCCTACCCCCTTCAACACTCGCATTTACCTTGGTGTAATCTGTGAATTTACTGAGGGTGGACTCAATCCCCTCATCCAGATCACTTATAAAAATATTGAGGAGAACTAACCCCAGTACTGAGCCCTGCGGGACACCAGTAGTGACTGGCCTTCAACTTGATTTAAATCCATTCATTAAAACTTTTTAGGCCTGGCCACCCAGCTAGTTTTTAACCCAGGGGAACATACATGTATTCCCATCTAGGCCTTGAGCAGCCAGCTTCTTTGGAAGAATGCTGTGGGAAATGTAGAAAAAAAGTCTTACTCAAGTTTAGGCATACCACATTCACAGCCTTTCCCTTGTCCACTGAGCACATCACCTTGTCCTGGAAGGAGATCAGGTTCATCAAGCAGGACCTGCCTTTCATAAACCCATGCTGACTGGACCTGATCACCTGGTTGTCCTGTAAGTGCTGCATAATGGCATTCAATTTGCTCCATGAGCTTCCCCAGCACAAATTTATGATACTTAAACAAGAGTTAAGTTAGAATGCAATGGCAGGTCCATTGCTGCAGCAATGGCAGAGATTCATTTATGTGAATAAGACCACACATAAGTGGTCTTAAATTTATATTTGGGCTAGGAGCTCTCATTCTTTCCGTAAAACTATTCCTATCTTCAGATTACAGCCTATATTAACCTCTGTAGATATCAGCAGTGGAGAACATATGTGGCAGAGATTTGAATCATGTCTCTGAATAGCAAAAGGAAATACTTTACTTTGACTTTAAGATTCCAAGGCAGGGAAAGTATAAACTTATTTGTTAGCTAAGGAAAGTTAATGTGGATAACAGTTATTCATGGGAAAGACAGAACCACAGACTTTTAAGAAACTTACAAGGTACTACTCTTCTGTGAACATTCCAAAAATAAAAGTCCAATATGCAAAGGATTAGGGAGCCACAAAAAGGTAAAGTGGTATGTTTGCCAGGTCAAACAAGAAGTTTGAAAAATAGGCTGGAGTAAAACCAAATTTCCTAACATTCATTTTTGTACTTCCTTAAGATAAAATTGTAAACTCCACAAGCAACCTGTCTGGCATTAAAGATAGCAGACTTCGATAAACTAGTTCCCAAAGCTCAGCAGTTTGTTTTCTTTTTGAAAATCTCCAGTGAAAAGCATGGAATATTTACCTAATAGCTTTCACACAAATACAGAAACAGACACAAACACATACATATCCTGTCTGCTACAGAGAGGAAAAAATGGCAGCCAGGATCCCAACCTTTTCCTGTCAAGTTCTGTTTACGTCATTTTTTACAAACACAAATGAAAATATTTTTCTGCTTTTTTTTCTTAACATAAGTTATTTAAAATTCCTATTGTGCAATAATGAATGTAGTGGCAGAACTTCTTAATGTTCCTGGACAAGTTAAAATAAAAAGAGATTTACACAATACAAAGTGTTCTCTTGCATTACTTTAATAAGGGACTAGTTGTTAAGTGACTGAAGATCTTAAGATAACGATCCCTGGAACAATTTATGTGTTAAATATTCTAGATTTCTAAGGCTGGGGCTCTCTGAGGTTCATTCTACTCTGATCTAACTACTGGCTTTTGCTTTCCAGCCTACATTTTTTTTCTTGTTGTGTGCTCCCACCACCTGCCTGGCCTCCCCCTTGCCCACATCATACATCAGACAGTACTTTGAGAAGATCTAGTACATTAACTCATCAGAAATCTAAGAGGGGGAAAGGAAGGAAGGGAGGAAAGGAGGAAGGGAGGAAGGATAATTAGTACATAAAGCTTCAGAAAGGCAACCTAGCAAAGTTATTACAAAGTTAGTACAAGTAGCAAAGTTAGTACAAGACAAGAAGCAGACACAAAGTTGGGCACAGACACAAAGTTATAGGTGCAAAAACAAGCAGCTAGATCAACTATTGAAATACAGCTTAAGTGAATACAGATAATCAAACACCCTTGGAACACGTCATCATGTGTGCGTTATTTGACTAGAAATGTTTATGTACCACAGAGGGACCCTAAGTAAACACCTAAGTGTATCATAATTACCTTTCTATAAGTTATTGACATTATTTTTGGTTTGGGAACACACACTAAGTCAAGTAGTAGACAAGTTTTTGTAAAAAAAAAAAATTGATCTATGCAGATCTTCTACAGTCCAATCCTTCAGTTCACAGCGTCAATCTTTCAGATAGTCATTTCAGATAAGAATATCATTTAACATTTTCTCTCACAAAATATCAGGAACAAATATCACAGCACATATAAACCTCTTATTAAGGTACTCTTTTGTGTAGACTTTTGGACACATTAAGAAAATCCAGCTATTTTAATAATCATATTACATATTGGCCAAAGCCCCATCAATTTATGTAACAGTCACCATTTTATGTGGTGACTGGTCAGTACATAATTATTTTCATCGAGCTAGGGCTCAAATCTGTACCTTGCCAAAGAGCAGTAACAAAAGCAGCTGTTAAATAACTTCTAGCAGTTCTATCCAAGTAGTTGGCACAGAAGAAATAAAGGTGAAGCCAGGAACAAACTGTAGCAAAGCACAGCCTATTTCTTCTGTACAGTCATTATCACATAAATGATAAAAGTAATACTAAGATAAAATAGCCATAACTAAAATATGAGATGTTCATGTAATCCAAAAGGCAACAAATTCTAAACTGATGAGCAACAACAAACAATCAGACTACAGAACACTGCCACAGAAAGTCAGTGATATCAAGAATTTATTTTCTGTGAGAAATGGTAACTGCATACAGAGGCAGAATATCCAGAAATGCTACAATAAAGGCTCACAAAAATATTTTGAAGGAATTGTCAAATTTTGTATTTACTAATTTCTATAAGCAAATATTTTTAGGCTAACTTCAATATCTTTACCACAGATGTTTCCTGATAAGTCTTGCTTTAAAACATGGAATGTGAGACACTCAGAAAAGATGCTAGATTGCAATTAGTAAACTCCTGGTCCATTTGCTCATTTTCTAATAAATTCTTGAATGGAGAACATCAAATATCACAGAGACATCTGAATTTGTACTATGAGAAACAATTTACTTTCCCACATATTTATTATCTCCTTATCAGTTAAAAGGAAACCAAATGTCTTTGATAAAAAGGTCAAAAGCTTAGCTGACAAAGTGTTGGGTAGCCGTGGGGTTGTGCTATATTTGCCACATGCTTCACTCTACCTTTTTTGACTCAGACTTTTTTTTTGACTTGTTGAGTCCATATTATATTAAATATATATATATATATATATATATATATATTTTTTTTTAAGGAGACACTCTAATCAAAATTCCTCAAGTTATTGAAGGCTGCATATTCTTTTTAAATTACACTTTGAAACAAGCTACACAGCCATCTATCTGCTAACAGAATAATGCAACTAACCTGTTAAAATACAAGTAAATTAAAGGTGCACACAGCTGATCCCTGATTGGCACATAATGTACAACATGTGTATTATTAAACCTCTCCAAGCTTTTTCTGCAAAGTGATCGCATGCAAATGATCAGGAAAGGTTCCTGGACTATGTTAACTCAACGACCATAGCCTGAATTATTCTGAGAAAAACAAGCCAAAACCATGTCAAGCACCATTATAGTGGTTTAAAAGTATAGATGGGTGATTTCCAATAACTACAAATGTTTTCTGACACTGTCAGATTTGATAGGATTGATATCACTGCAGTGAAGAGACTGAAAAGCTGTTCTGCTCTACCATGAGAGTCTCTGAAATGTCAGTAAATCGATAAATATATAAAAGATGCATCTATCCACTGATGTTAAACTGAAACAGAAGGATGGTGGAAGTCTATAGATTGGACAAATCCCATTGTTTCAATTTTGATTATTCTGTAATACACATTTGAAAAAGAGATTTCTGACTGTCATTTGTTTTTTTTTGTTGTTGTTGTTGTTTTGTTTAATTTATTTTACTTTGGGATGGAAAAGGCATCAAAATTGGTGATTTCTTGCTAAATATTTCCATCTCAACATACATGCCTTTTACAACAGAAAATAAATCTGTAACAAAACAACAACAACAATACTCAACCAGCATATACAAAGTATCAGAGGGAAAGGAGGAAGTAGAATTTAATATCCTTTGAACAATTCAACAAAACCTAGCAAAGTATGATCACTAAGTAATCACTATAGCAGGAAGACACAATGCATGCCATTGTGTGATATTTATGCAGAGAGATAATTAGAAAGCATTGGCACTGTAGTACTCTAGCATCCAATCTAAGTTTCTCAAAATCTGTGTTAAATAGGAAAACAGTCACTCTAGATCTAATACATGAGCAAAAACAACCTTGCCAGTATGACAGAAAAGTAAAGTGGACCCCAGAAACTCTCTTTAGTTGAAAGACCAAGCTGTGCAGCATCTGCTCATTCCTCAGGCAAAAGAAAGCCACCAGCACATAATGGAAGAAGGAAGCTTTACAGCTTTTCCTCAGCTTTACAGAGAAGAGAAAAATTCAAAATCAGTATCACTGAACCATCAACAAACACAAAAAATGAAGGGGACCAGTCACATGTAGATTTGATTTACAGCCCCTGCTGCAGTGTTTCACTCTAACTGAAGGCTTTGAAAAAAGCATGTTACACTCCCTTTAAAAAATGAGAGAGAGAGAGAGAGAGAGAGGGAGAGAAGCATCTCAGTAATCAGTATTGGATGTGACAAATACCCTTTCAGCTTTCCAATATTTTACAAATAGGAGAAAAAAGAACAAAAAAAAAAAAAAAGTCACTGGTGATAAATTATTAATGATACTTCAGAAATAACTGACAGTACACACACTCTCACTATAATCCAGTATTGGAATTTTTCAAAGCTTTTAGTGGAATTCCTTCCTTTGGTGCTAAATCTTTGCAGTGCTGTGCTTTCAAAAATATTGTCACATATCAGCTCATTTCATACAAGTAATTTCAACATAAAAAAAAATCTCAGACTAGGTTCAAAGAATGACCTACACACCTTCAGCATAGGCTCCATGACACCTAACTTATAAGTCCCATGGATAAAATTAAATCTATGACATTGTATTAAGATGTCTGCATCCTCTTTATAGTGCATAGGACATGTGCCTCAAAATTCGATCCAAAATTGGCAAGCATTTCGATTAGGCAGTCAAACATCTAAGTCTAGACAATCAACATGGAGGTGCCCAAAAAACTTTCACACAGGAAAATGATGACGCTAAAGTCTTCTAAACATCAAATTTTCTATACTTTATGATTTCAGAAAGCTGTCTCTATCCACTATGAGCAAGCCTTCTTTAAAGGAGGTACCTATCATTTTTCATTCCCAGAACTCAGCAGTGTTTTTTTTCTTTAAAAATCCTGGAGGCACTGACTTGTTTTCAAGCAATTTTGTATTTGTGACACTTAGGTAGGAAGTAAAATATCAAAGTCTGATTCTCCCAGTAGAAAAGGGGACATAAACAAAAGCTGTATGCTTCTTCTGTGATGAACAATGTGATTTAAACTATATAAAAGGAAGCACCAAAACCATTATCTACCTTTCTGTCCATCTCTTAAAAAACAGGAGAGACTATAAGCATAATGTCTGAAGAGCTGATTTTTTTCGGAATATGCATATATGACTGATACTCTTCAATCAAGTACACAAGTGGAGAAATTCCTGGTTTCTGAATCTCAAATACATAAACTCATTAGTCAGTTTCTAATGCCAGCCTAAAATGGGACATCTTCAAAATATCATCTAAGAGTAAGGTATGGTAAGCACAGTCTTTAGAAACTTCTGGTTTGTGTGTCAACTAAAAAGAAAATTTATTTTGAATGCAAGGGACCTAAAACCTGCTTAAGTTTTGTCTTATATGTTTCTTTCAAATAAAAAGCAAGAAGTTAGGTTAGACAACTGACCTAACAATGTCTACTCCTGAAGGCACCTCACCTCGGTCTGCGTTTCTATTTTTGACCTACTCATGGTTGCAGTCCCACACAGAATCAATTAAAATTCCTTCATCAGACCATCCAGACTCCAGTCACCGACATCCTTTGAGTAGAGTGCTATGAGCACACCTTGACTAGATCAAGCCTTATCCAAGAGTCAGTGGTACCTGCTAAAGGTACCCTTAAGCAGTCACCTTTCTAACTTTTCTTTTGATTTACATGTAAGAGATGTATTCTTTCTTTACTTTAAACTCAGTGTTTTTCATCTGCAAATCCCAAAGGTCTATACTTAGTTCCAAATACATTTTGTACTTGAGATAATATGACTGTTGAAAAATTAGGAGACAATAGGACAGAGAAAGCAACATATAAAAAACAATCTTTCAGAACAAACTTTAGGCTTCACTGTAACTAACAGCAAAGGCACTACATAAATAGGTAAGTAAACAAAACAAAACAAAACAAAACAAACAAACAAACAAAAAAAAGCCAGTAAGCACAGAGGGTGAAATTACATTAACCAATTATTGTGATTAAAATTAAAGCATTAAACAATTGTTAATCTAGAGAATACCTTTTTTTAAATGAAACCTTCAAGCTATGTAACAAAAACTGAATTAAAGAAGAAAATGAAGACATCATCTGTTACATAAAATTGCTGTGCATCTAGGAACCATGAAATCAGCAAATACTCAAGTCCCCCATCTTGGGATAACTGCAACAGAGACTGGAAGTGATGGGGACCTTCCTCTTGCTTTTTCCAAACTGTGTTATTGACTGTTTATACATAGGAGAATAACAGTAGGTAATTTAGTTTGAATTCAGTCTCACTGGGCAAATCCTTCCACTTTCCACAAACCTTTCTGTTAGATGTGACTAATGGTATTATGTCTGCATTCTCCATGATGTGGATTTGGAATATTCAAGTTAAATTATGGCAATGAAACAAAAGCAGTTCTGAAGTGTAAAATTTGAAAGACTCCATTAGGAAACACCCAGCTTCATCTGAAAGGGCAAGCTGAAATGAACATATTTCACTAATTGCAGGAGCAATTTGATGTGTGGCAAAATACCAATTGTACTGCCAACAAGGCACAGGTGTACACCACATGAGCAGGTGAAAATGTGATTTTGAGGAGACCAGTGCTCACTCTGTAATCATCATAGAATCATCCAAAGTAACTCATTGCATCCCTTGCATACACAGTAAAAAACAGTTTGAGATTTGTGTTTGGGTGAAATTCCAAACCATTTCCACTAAAACTGAAGAGTGTCCATTATGGACACTTTAACTTGTGTTTCAAAACTATTTTAGAAAACAGTCACAAGAGCCATATGCTAGTGCTGTAGAAGTGGTTGGCAAATCATGGAGAAAAGTTTCATGCCAGTTTGGAACAGAATATTAAAGTGGTTTTATTTATTGGAAAGAGTCATTGTCACACGTATAAATTTTTATTTAGTCATCCTTCCTTAACCAAGCATCAATGTTAAATCTTCATCTCAAGGTCTATGAATAGTTTAAAAATTGTTAAAATATATATTTATCAGAGATATAATAATAATGGTGATCACAGAGTAATGCACAGACCATATTCAATATGCTCTGAGACATTTTTATTATTTTCTTTAGTTTGACATTTACATTATTATTTTTTTTTTCTGTTATACAGAAGATCCAGATTCTTTCCAGCTCAGTTTGAAGAAAAATTTTAATCTAGGTGTTATACTTTTCAGGTTTCATCATTGGTTTCCTGGTATAAATGTTTGCAATATTTAAAAATAGCTATAAGTTTGTCTGTTTTTAAAATATCTTGAAAAATAGACGATCATATTTTCCTGAAAAAAGTCTGAGATAATTAAATATTGGATTGATTGAAAAACAGTGGGTGATAGCTTCCTGTTCAGTCACTCAACCAAGAAATATAAATTACTCACGTAATTTTACCTGGCAAACCTTAATATAGGAGCAGGGTGCAGTACAGCACACGAGCAATTATTTGTGTCCTGGAAGCATTAGGAGAAAGAAAGGGTGGGGGTAGAGGGGGGACGGGGGGGGAGTGTGGGGGGAAGATCACTGCCAATGCATTGTCTCCACCGCAAGGAGAAGGAATGTGGAGTCTGTATGAAAACAGAGGCATTGAAGACATTAGATGAGAATAACATGATGATTTCATCAGAACAAGAACCTAGGACATTTATTTCAGCATGGGCACAAAATTCACTTTGGTTTAGCGATGTAAACCCATACTAAATTTACTTAAATTAGATTATAAGGAAATTAGTAGCTGTAAATTGTAACTGAGAATAGAATATGCATTCATTTTCCCAGTGACCTTTTCAGTATAGCCACTCTGATTTTTAGTTGATGTTTACAACATTCTTTTCCTAAATACCTGATTTCTCCTTCAGTGTTAGGCCCCCAAATAGCTAAGCTAGTGTGAATTGTTTGATTTGGTGTCCATATATTTAATTAGACTTCTATATACTTTTTCTATGTTCATCTCTAAATTTGAGAAATACAGATGTGATCTAACATTCTAGCTGGTAGTTCCTGATCTGATTTAGCCACCAGATCAGCAGTGCCTGAAATCAAAATAAAGTCCCCTGAGCGAAGAAGCCAATATAGCAGTATATAGCATGGACCCTATGCATCAGCTAAAGATTGTTATGTTTTAGTCTAAACCAAGTTTTAAAATGCCCTAAAACTACAAGAAAGAATTCCTTGCACTTCCTTAGCTTCCACAAATAGGTATGAAATTTTTAGTTTTACTTGATTAAATCCAAGAAGTTGAGGCATTCAAGCATATATGTTCTTCAGGTCTATTTACTCTAGGGAAACGCAGCCACTGAAATTTAATGGCAGTGATCCAAACCATGATGAACTGAGGCAATTTCGTTTTTGTTGACCATTGCTCCAGGTCATTGTAATTTAATGAGTAGTAATCCTATTTAAAATATGTTACAGGCAGCGAGGTGCCTGCTGGGAGAAAGCTGCTACGCATGAACAGATCAATATGCACTGTGTGCATTCGACCATTCAATAATCGATTCACCCTTGTTATGAGAAAATAAATGCTAAAGTCCTAAAAGTTAATTTCTATAGAAAGCTTTTACAAGGCTATCAAATTATTAAAAGTTTTCATGGATTCTCTTTTTTATTGCTTTTGTTTTTAAATCTTTGTGCAGTACAGGCTACATCTCACAGCAACATCCTATTTTGTACTATTTTGTACTAGCTACTTAACTGTCAATTTAATGTCAGGCTTGAAAAAGGAAGTTGCAAACTGAAAGCTGCTATTATTTTGACTGTCGTAACTTCAAAATGAAAAAGTAAACTTTTTTCTACTTTAAAGCATGTTATTGCCTACACTTACACCTAACTTGCTAGAGGTTTATTTTTGCTGTTGTTTTTATCCAAAAATTTCCTCATTGAAGTCAGTTCTCTTTGGATGTGATCCTTAAAAGTTGTTATATTTTTAATATCAGAGTTATAAACAGATATTCACACATCACCTTCCATGAGGTCCCAATTCTTTCTTGACTTTTTTTGGGCATCAAGCTTTTTAAGTTAGCCTACAGAGTGAAGATCATAATTAATCACTACAGAAAAACAAGTACTTACAAATATATGCTTTACAAAGGATCAAAAAATAAAATAAAATAAAATAAAATAAAATAAAATAAAATAAAATAAAATAAAATAAAATAAAATAAAATAAAATAAAATAAAATAAAATAAAATAAAATAAAATAAAAATCTACCTCGTCTTTTGTTTGTTTGTTTCAAAAAATAATTGTTGCAAAATGTGTACATTGAAAGAGTATCTGCTCAGTGTGTGTGGAGTCTTTAGCTAAACCTGTAATTAGTGTGCTGATGAGGCTGGATCTGAAGACAAACTTGCTAACTGAATTCACACTTTCCTTGTTGCAGTGCTCTCCTAGCTATGTCTTCCTGCCAATCTTCCCAAGAATATATGTAAAAAGTGCAATGACGTACAATAGAGATGCACCCCAAAGCTTTATTCTTTGTCCAGCTGCCCCTGTATGCATTATATAGCTTTCTGACAATGATTTTCAATTAACTTTATTAAGGCAACAAATATGGACTGGGTCCATATAGCAATGCAGGTGTAGCTGCTACAAGAAGAGCCAGGATGTTGTAGTCTATAGAAATGCAAACTTTAACTGAAGTTCAGAATTAACACCTGAAGTTCAAAGGTGTTCACACTTTGAACACCTAAACTTAGGTCTTGGAAGCACTGCAGATTTCAGGGCAGTACCAAAGACTGGCATTTCAGCTCTTACATCTCTGGCTGAAATGCCCAGATCTAACCTTTCACATATTAGTTGTTTGGCTTTTCATGGCAGAAATTTTAACAAATGTTATGTGATGCAATTAAACACTAACAAAAGCCTTCCTTTATGCACTAAGATACCTCTGTTGCAACACAAAAGAATTTATAATGGATTGAGTCTGTCATACCCAAAATCACAAACATTAAACTGTCATTTTAATGTGTCCCAGATGAGTATTCCCAAGGCCATGTGCTAATGGTATTTTTACTGCTATATTGTAAAAGCATAATTCTTTTTGTGAGACATTAATATTTCACTCTTTCTCTAAACTGGTTTTCAGAAGGC